>NC_063179.1:47024711-47341711 GCF_023159225.1 Perognathus longimembris pacificus | reverse complement strand
CTCAAACCTAAACCTCAACTCCAACCCCAACCCAACCGCAACCCCCCTTATAGGTTGGGGTTTAAGGTTAGAGTTGGAGTTGGGGCTTAGTGTTCAGGTTCAAGTTTGGGTTAGGGTATAGCGATAGAGTACAAGGTGAGATCTTAGGGTTGTGTTTGAGGTTAGGGTCACATCAGGATTTGCTGTAGTGTGGTGATGTAATGGGATGATGTGATCTCAGGTCTGCAACATAACTAAAAACTTAATTGTAATTCACACCCTGAGTAACCTTCACAACAGCTGACCATAACCCTATCCTTAACATCGACAACCTATACCTAACCCTAATCTCAATCATACCAACCCTGAATACAGTAGCTCTAGGACCTGAAAATACCTACCTCTAACCACAGACACCTAACAACCCAATTCATTACACTAAACCGCAACAAAACCCACTCCATGACTTACCAGATGTTCTGCATCTTTGGAGTCTATTGTCAAGCATACGTAAGAGTTGTCCAATTTAACACACAGATATACAGCGCTCGACCCCCACCCATACCCACATGTGTATGCAGAGCAGGTGCATGAACACAGTGAAAGCACAGCTGACCATTTATTAAAGTCTTCATTATCACACAAACTTCAGCACCACAGTAGATAACCACCAGGAAAGGTAGGGAAAGGACTATGATCAAACAACCCCACAACAGCTGAAGGCCATCAGAGTGGCCTGACACACATTCTATACCACACGAGTTTGGCATCATGAATACTAACATGTGCTTCAAACATAAAATGTCTGGAGAAAAGAGAAGCAGCAGGGGAGATAGGGGGAGGAGAGTAGTGAGGGCAGAGGAGGCGGGGGCTAACTGGGGAAGTGGCGGAAGAGAGGAGAGGAGACAAATTTTCACATGAAAGGGGAATGAAATTCTATTTCATTGCGCAGGTAAGTCTCTTGGTACTAAAACAAAACTAAAAAAAAAACGCATTTTTGTGACATGGTAGATCATAAAATTGAGCCAATGTGGGGCAAATTAAGCCACACAACAGATAGAGAGTTCAAAACCACCATGGTGTAATACAGAAATACAATTTCTAGAGGACAAGGAAACAAAAAGAAAAAAGAGATGGATGGGAGGGAAGGAGGAGTTGAGGGGGAGAAAAGGGGTAGAGAAAGGGAGGGGAGAGAAAGAGCAGGGGAAGGGGGAGAAAGTGAAAAGAGAATCAGTTTTGAAATGATATGGGGAACGATGTTTTGTGTTGTGTCGTGATGTAAGGATGACATGTGAAGATGTGACTTGATAAAGTTATATGATGTCGTAGGACGTTGTGATGGTGTATTGTGAGTTGAGACGTGACGTGACGATGTGACATGACGTGGTGATGTGAATTAATGGTGTGATGTGATGACATGATGTGATTATATGATGTGCAATTATGTGATTTGTGTGATGTGTGACAATGTGATGTGATGATTTGATGTGAGGATGTAATCTGATTTTCTGCAACTTCCCTAAAAATTATACTTCACACAGAGTATCCTTAAAAGTACCTTAACATCGACAACCCCATACCTGAAGCCTAAAGTCAATCATACCACCCCTGAAAACAGTAGCCATAGACCTGAAACCCCTACCTCTAACCACAGACACATAACAATACAATTCCTTAAACTAAAGCCAAACCCAACCCGCTCCGTGACTTACAAGACAGTATTCTGAATCCTTGGAGGAAGGTGGCCTTGTTTTGTCAAACATGCTTAAGGGGTATCCAAGTGTACAGACACACAGCACTCAATACCCCATACATACCCTCATATGTGTAGAAAGCAGGTGCATGAACACAATGAAAGCAGAGCTGACCATTTACTCAAGTCTCCATTGTCACCCAAACTTAGGTGCAGCAGGAGCACACCATCAAACATGGTAGGTCAACCACTCTGATCAAGCAACCCCACAACAGCTGAAGGCCATAGGAATAGCCTGCCACACTAATTCTAAACCACATGGTATTGGAATCATGAATACTAATATGTGCCTCAAACACAAAATATCTGGAGAAAACAGAGAAGAGGAGAAGAGAGGCAGAAGAGAGGGGAGGGGAGAGGAGAGGACAAAAAGACAGGAAAGGAGAAGGAAAAAAGAGAATAACGTTTTCAAATGAAAAGGGGTAATGAAATCCCATACTATTTTATTCTACAAAAGTCTCGTGCTACTAAAACAAAACTAAAAAACTGATGTTTCAAAAACTACATTTTAGATCATAAAATTGAACCAGGTAGAGTTGCACATTCAAGTAATGTTGCCGTGATCTGAGGACGTGATGTAGTGTGAAGATGTGCTATAATGCGGTGATGGGATGGGATGATGGGACCTGTTTTTCTGCAACAAAACTAAGAACCTAAATGTAATTCACACTCTGAGTATCCTTAACAACACTGAGCCTTAACCCTATCCTTAACACAACAAGCCAATACCTGAACCCTAATCACAATCATACCAAACCTGCAAACAATAGCCCTAAGACCGGAAACCCCTAACAGACACCTAACAACCCAATTCCTTAAACTCAAACACAACCCAAAACCATTCCATTACTTACCACACAGTGCTCTGAATCCTTGGAGGTAGGCGTCCTTCTTTTGTCAAACATGCTTATGGAATGTCCAACTTTACACAGAGATACACAGCACTGGGTCCACTAGACATACTCTCACAGTTGTGTGCAAAGGGAACACAACATCAGGCATGGCAGGGCAAGGTCTCTGATCAAACAACGCCCCCAACTGGTGAAGGCCATCGGAGACACATTCTAAACCACACATGTTTGGAATCATGAATGCTAACATGTGCCTCAAATACAGAATGTCTGGAGGAAACAGAGAAGATGAGGGGGTGGAAGAAGGCGAGGTGGTAGAGGTGAGGGCAGGGCAGTAGAGGCGGGGGAGGAGATGCAGAGGCGGGGGTGAAGACAAGAGGGGAGAAAACAGTTTTGAAGTAAAAAGGGGGAATGAAATCCATTGTGTTTTACTCTACAGCTAAGTCTCTGGCTACTAAAACAGAACTAAAAAAGTGCCCTTTCAGGACATTTCAGATCATAAAATTGAGACAGAAAGGGTGGCAAATTCAGGTAAGCCACACAGTTGGTAGGCTGGAACTGAATATTGAGAGTTCATAACCATCCTGGTCTTATGTAGAAATACAATGTCTGGAGGAAAAAGAAAAGAGAAAATTTTAAAAAGAGAAGTATAGGAGGGGAGGAGAAGGAGGAGGAGGAGGAGGAGGAGGAGGAGGAGGAGGAGGAGGAGGAGGAGGAAGGAGGAGGAGGAGGAGGAGGAGGAGAGGAAAGGAGGAGGGAGGGAGCAAGAAGGAGAGAGGCAGTTTTCAAGTGAAAATGGGAATGATGTGATATGTTGTGATGTCACATGATGTAAGGATGTGTAGTGAAGATGTGACTTCTTATGGTGATGGGATGAATTCCTGTGACTTGGTGATGTGATGTGATCTGGTGATGTGACATGATCGGGTGATGTTAAGTGATGGTGAGACGTGATGACATGATGTGATTATGTGATATGTGTAATTATTTTACGTACTTTGCAGATATCTCATTTTCTCCAACACAACTAAAAATTATAATTCAAACCAAGTATCCTTAACACCGCCATAACGCTATCCTTAACATCGACAACCCAATACCCGAACCATACTCTCAATCATACCAACCATAAAAACAGTAGCCATAATACCTAAAACCCCTACCTCTAACACCAGACACCTAACAACCCAATTCCTTAAACTAAAGCCCAACCCCAACCCATTCCATGACTTAACAAACAGTGCTCTGCAAACCTGGACGTACATGGCCTTGTTTTCTCAAACATGGTTAGGGGACTTAGGTTGGGTTTGAGGTTAGGGTCACATCAGGAAGTGCCGTGATGTGGTGATGTGATGGGATGATTTGATCTGGATTTCTGCAGAATTACTAAAAACTTAATTGTAATTCACACCCTGAGTATCCTTCAAAACCCAACCTTAACCCTATCCTTAACATGACAACCCTATACCTGAACCCTAATCATAAAAACCCTGAAAAAAATAGCGCTAAGACCAGAAACCACTCCCTCTAACCCCAGACACCTAGCAACCCAATTTCTTAAACTAAAGCACAACCCAAACCTCTCCATGACTTACCAGTGTTCTGCATCCATGGAGGTAGGTGGCCTTCTTTTGTCAAGCATGCTTAACGTGTCCAAGTTGACACACACAGATATACAGCACTTGACTCTGCACCCATACCCACATGTGTGTGCACAACAGGTACATGAACACGGTGAAAGCACAGCTGACCATTTATTCAGTCTCCATTATCACCCAAAGTTGGGCATCACAGAAGAACACAATCAGGCATGGTAAGGAAAAGACTATGATCAAACAACCCCACAACAGCTGAAGGCCATCAGAGTGGCCTGACACACATTCTAAACCACACGGGTTTGGAATCATGAATGCTAACAATTTCCTAAAACATAAGATGTCTGGAGAAAAGAGAAGAGAAGGAGCAGAGGACAGGAAGTGGAGGAGGCAGACCGTGGGCGGTGGGGGCGGAGTAGCGGGGAAGGAGGGCCTGCAGCGGCATAGAGGAGAAACAATAAAGTTTAATAAAAGGGGAATGAAATCCCATTTTCTTTCATTCTACAGGTCTCTTGGTACTAAGACAGAACTTAAAAAGCGCCTTTTCAGGACTTTTTAGATAATTAAATTGAGCCAGATAAGATGGCAGATGTGACTTGTTATGATAATTTGATGTCACATGATGATGTAATGGAATCTTATGAGTTAGTAACATGACGTGATGATGTGACATCTGGTGATGTTAAATAATGATGTGATGTGATGTGATGATGTATTATGATTATGTGACCTGCACTTATGTAATGTGATATAATAATGTAATGTGAGGATGTAATCTAATTTTTAAACCACATACCTGAACCCTAAACTCAAACCTATCAACCATGGAAACACTAACCCTAACACCTGAAAACACCAGCCTCTAACCACAGAAACATAACCAAATTCCTTAAACTAAACCCCAACACACTTCGTGACTTACCAGACAGGGTTCTGCATCCTTGAAGGTAGGTGGCCATCTTTTCTCAAACAAGCTTAAGGGGTGTCCAAGTATACACAGTGATACACAGTTCACGTCCCCCACCACTGACCCTGACCCTAACCCTACCTCCAACCATACCCCTACCCCGGCCCTACATATAGCCCTACCTCTACCGCTACACCTACCTCTAAAACCTAACCCTAACCCCAACCCCGACCCCTAACCTACCCTACCCCTGACCCCAACCCTGACCACCCTACCCCAACCACGACCCCGACCCCCGACTCTGGACCCCAAACCCGTCCCCAACCATGACCCCAACCCTGACCCTACCCCCGACCCTACCACTAACCCCAACCCTAGGACTAACACTAATCGAGAGAGGGGGTCCCACCAACAATGAGCCTAACCTTAATCCGAGACATCACCGTAAATCTGAGAGAGGGGGCCTTCACCTTACCCTTAACACAAAACTCTAACATTAAGAGCCCTCAAATCTAAACTATAACCCTGAGACTCACCGAACCCTAACCATAAATATCAATCGTAAACCCTAAGACCCACAACCCTAACCCAAAAACCCCCTTACCCTAAGCCTATGAATCCAAACCCAAAACCTCAATCCTAAAGCCCAACCTTAGAGCCACCCCTTAACCGCTAACCCCAACCTGAACCCTAACCTAAACCTCAACTCCACCCCAACCCAACTCCCCAATAGGTTGGGGTTTCGGGTTAGAGTTGGACTTGGGGGTTAGTGTTCAGGTTCAAGTTGGGGTTAGGGTTTAGGGATCGGGTATAGGGTTATGGCTTAGGATTGGGTTTGAGGTTAGGGTCACATCAGGATGTGCCATTATGTGCTGATGTGATGGGATGATGTGAACTGTTTTTCTGCAGCATACCTAAAAACTAAACTGTAATTCACACCCTGAGTATTCTTAATACACAACCTAATCCTAATTTAACATCGACAACCCTATACCTGAGCCATAATCGCACTCATACGATCCCTGAAAACAGTAGCCTTAAAACCAGAAAACACCTACCTCTAACCACAGATACCTAACAACCAAATTCCTTATACTAAAGCCCAACCCAACCCAATCTGTGACTTACCAAAGGATGGGAAGGGAGGGGGAGGAGGAGAGGAGGCGGAGGAGGGGGAGGAGAGGGGTAGAGGAAGGGAATGGGAATGGGAGAGGAGGGGAGGTAGGGAACAAGCTGATAGGAAAGAGGCAGTTTTCAAGTGAAAAAGGGAATGTGATGTGTTCTGATGATGTCACATGATGTAAGGATGTGTTGTGAAGATGTCACTTGTTATATGGGGTATCATGATGATGTGATGGAGTCCTGAGAGTTGGTGACATGACTTGATGATGTGAAGTGATGCTGTGATGTGATATGGTGGTGTGATTATGTGACGTGTAATTATGTGATGTGATAGTGTGTTGTGAGGTGATGCGTTGATGTGGTGATGTGGTGATGTGATGTGAGGATGTAATCAAATTTTCTGCAGCATAACTAAAACTTGTAATTCCACCGAGTATCCTTAATAACACCCAACATAAACCCTATCCTTAACATCGACAACCCCATACCTGAACCCTAATCTCAATCATACCAACCCTGAAAACCCCAACCCACTCCATGACTTACTAGACAGTGTTCTGTATCCCTGGAGGTAGGTGGCCTTCTTCTCTCAAGCAAGCTTAAGGAGTGTCCAAGTTTACACACAGAGATACAAAGCACTTGATCCCCCACCCATACCCTCACATGTGTGGGCATAGCGGGTACATGAACACAGTGAAAGCACAGCTGACCATTTACTGAAATCTCCATTGTCAGCCAAAGTTAGGTACAGCGGAGGCACAACATCAAACATGGTAAGTCAAGCACTCTGATCAAGCAACCTCACAACAGCTGAAGGCCATCGAAGTGGCCTGAAAAACATTGTGAAACATACAGGTTTGGAAGGGAGGACAGGATAAAAGGACAGGAGAAGAGAAGGAGAAGAGAGAATAAAGTTTCCAAATAAAAAGGGGCATGAAATCCCATACTATTTTATTCTGTAGGTCTCTTGCTACTAAAACAGAACTAAAGAAGTGCCTTTTCAAAAACTAAATTTTAGGTCATAAAATTAAACCAAGTAGGGCAACACATTCAGGTAAGGTTGACATGATGTGATGATGTGGCGTGATCTGAGGATGTGAGGTGATATGATGATGTTATGTGGTCAGGTGATGGGATGATGTGATCTTTCTGCAACATAACCAAAAACTTCATTATAATTCACACCTGAGTATCCTTAACAACACCAAACCTTAACCCTATCCTTAATATTGACAATCCTACACCTGGACACTAATATCAATCATACCAACCCTGAAAAAAGTAGTCCTAAGAACGCCAACCGTTACGTCTAACCCCAGACGGTAACCAAAGTACTTAAACTAAAGCCCAACACACTCCATTGCTTAACAGTGTTCTGTATCCTTGGAGGTAGGTGGCCTTGTTTTGTCAAACATGCTTAAGTGGTTTCCAAGAAAACACAAAGATACATAGCACTCAATCCCCCACCCATACCCTAACATGTGTATGCAGAGCAGGTGCATGAACACAGTGAAAGCACAGCTGACCATTTTTTCAAGTCTCCATTGTCAACCAAAGTTAGGCGCAGCAGGAACACACCATCAGGCATGGTACGTCAAAGACTCTGATCAACAACCCCCACAACTCCACAACTGCTGATGGCCATCGGATTGGCCTGACACACATTATGAACCACACGGACTTAGAATCATGAATGCAAACATGTACCACAAGCATAAAACGTCTGGAGAAAAGAGAGAAAAGGAGTGGAGAGAAGGAAGATGAAAAGGAGTCGGAGGCAGAGAGGAGAGAATACAGTTTACAAATAAAAATGGGAATGAAATCACATTCTATTTTGTTCTATGGGTAAGTTTCCTACTCCTGAAACATAACTAAAAAAGCCCCTTTTCAAGAACTTTTAAATCATAATTTCATCCAGATAGGATGGCAAATTGAGGTAAGGTCCACAGTTGGTAGGCAGAGACAGGAAGATTGAGAATTCAGACCCCCCCTGGTCTAATGTAGAAATGCATCGTATGGAGGAAAAAGAAAATAAAGAGAGAAGATAGAAAAGGACTGGAGAGGAGGAAGAAGAGGAATGGAGAAGGGGGGAGAGGGGAGGAGGGGGAAAGAGGAAAGAGAGGAGACGGGGAGAGGAAGAGAGCGGAAAGGGAGAGCAGGGGAGGGGAGGAAGGAGCAGAGGACAGAGGCAATTTTCAAGTGACAAGGGGAATGATGTGATGTACTATGAGGATGGAGGATATGATGTGACCTGAAGTGATGGTGTGATGTGATGTGACAAGATATGATGGTGCATTATGACATGACGTATTATATTGTGACGTGATGTGTTGTGACATGCTTTGATAGTGTGATGTTAAGACATGACTTTATATGATGATGTTATGTGATGTAATATGATGTGAGGAGTCCTGTGGCTTGGTGATGTGATGTGATGATGTGACGTGTTCTGATGAAATGATGGTGTGATGTGATGTGACGTGAAATGATGTGATAAGATGATGTGGTATGATATGATTTAATGTGAGGGTGTGACATGATATGACAAGGTATGATAAATGATGGGTTGATGTGATGGAGGATGTGAAATGATGTGATGATGTGACGTGACGTGAATATGTAATCTAATTTACGGCAGCATGAATAAAAATTGTAATTCACGAGTATCCTTAACAACACCCCACCTTAACACTATCCTTAACATCGACAGCCCTACACCTGAACCCTAATCTCAATCATACCAATCCTGAAAAGAGTAACCCTAACACCTGAAACCCCTACCTCTAACCACAGACACCTAACTACCCAATTCCTTACAGAAAAGCCCAACCCCAAAACACTCCATGACTTAACAGTATTCTGCATCCTTGGTGGTAGGTGGCCTTCTTTTGTCAAGCATGCTTAAGGTGTGTCCAAATTTACACACAGATACACAGCAATCGATCCCCCACCCATACCCTCACGTTTGTAGGCATAGCAGGTGCATGAACACAGTGAAAGCACAGCTTACAATTTACTCAGCTCTCCATTGTCACCCAAAGTTATGTGCAGCTAGAGCACACAATTCAGCATGGTAGGTCAAGCACCCTGATCAAGCAACCCCACAACAGCTGAAGGCCATCGGAGTGGCCTGACATATTCTAAACCATACAGTTTTGGAATTATGAATACTAACATGTACCTCAAACATAAAATGTATGGAGAAAACAGAGAAGATAGAAGACAAGGAGAGGGGAGAGGAGAGGACAAAAAAAGAGGAGAGGAGAAGGACAAGAAGAGAGAATAAAGTTTTCAAATGAAATTCCATTCTGTTTTATTCTACAGGTAAGTCTGTAGCTACTGAAACAGAACTAAAAAAGTGCCTTTTCAAGAACTTTTCAATCATAAAATTGAGCCAGGTAGGGTGGCACATTCAGATAAGGTTGGGGTGATGTGATGTGATAATGTGACATGATGTGATGACTTGATGGGATGATGTGATATGTCTTTCAGAAGCATAACTAAAAATTGTAATTCACACCCTGAGTTTCCTAAACAACACCCAACTTAACCCTATCCTTAACATCGACAACCATACACCAAAACCCTGATCTCAATCATAGCAACCCTGAAAACAGTAGCTCTAAGAACTCTTAACCACTGACACCTAAAAAACCAATACCTTAAAGTAAAGCCCAACCCACGCCATTGCTTAGCAGTGTTCTGCATGCTTGGAGGAAGGTGGCCTCCTTTAGTCAAGCATGCTTAAAGGTTGTCCAAATTTTAACAAAGAGAGATACAGCACTTGACCCCCCACCCATACCCTCACATGTGTGCAGAGCAGGTGCATGAACACAGTGAAAGCACAGCTGACCATTTACTCAAGTCTCCATTGTCACCCAAGTTAGCTACAGCGGAAACACACAATAAAGCATGGTAGAGCAAAGAATGTTTTCAAACAACCCCCACAACTACTGAAGGCCATCGAGTAGCACAAGACACATTCTAAACTATACAGGTTTGAAATCATGAATAAACATGTACCTCAAACATAAAATGTCTGGAGAAAACAAAGAGAGAAAACAGAGGAGGAGAGGAAGGGCGGAGGGGAGGGCAGAGGACAAAAGGACAGCAGAGGAGGAGAATAAACTTTTCAAATGAAAAGGGGAATGAAATCCCATTCTATTTTATTATACAGGTAAGTGTCTTGCTACAAAAACAAAACTAAAAAAGTGCCGTTTCAAGAACTAAATTTTAGATCATGAAATTGAACCAAGTAGGGTGGCACATTCAGGGAAACCCCACAGTTGGTAGGCTGAGGCAGGAAGATTGAGAGTTCAAAACAGGCCAGGTCAAATGTAGAAATACAAATACAATGTCTGGAGAAAAAAGAAAGGAAACAGATAAGAGGAGGAGGGGGTAAGGGAGGGAGGAACAGTGACAGGAAGGGGAAGGGTGAAGAGAAGGAAAAGGAGGAATAGCGGAAGAGGGAGGAGGAGAAATGGAGGAAGAGGCGGGGTGGAGGTGGAGGGGAGGAAAAGGAGACACAGTTTTCATATGAAAAGGGTACTGAAATCCCATTTGATTTTATTCTTCAGGTGTCTGTAGCTACTAAAACAGAACTTTAAAAAAGTGCTATTTCAAAAAATTTTAGGTCAAAAAATTGAGCCAGGTAGGGTGGCAAATTCACATAAGCCCCACCATTGATAGGCTGAGGCTCGAAGATTGAGAGTTCAAAACCGGCCTGGTCTTATATAGAAATACAATGTCTGGAGGAAAAAGAATACAAAGAGAAAAAATATAAAAGAAGGATGTGAGGAGAGGAGGAGGAGGAGAAGGAGGAATGGAGGCGGAGGAGGGGGAGGAGAGGGAGAGGAAAGGAGCGGAGAGGAGAGAGGCAGTTTTCAAGTGAAAAGGGGAATGATGTGATGTGTTGTGATGATGTGACGTGATGATGTGCAGTGATCTGGTGATGTGATGGGAGCTGGTGATGTGATGGGATCTAGTGATGTGAAGTGATGGTGTGATGTGATGACGTGATGTGATTATGTGACGTGTAATTATGTGACATACTGTGGGGATGTAATCTACTTTTCTGCAGCATAACTAAAAATTATAATTCAAACCAAGTATCCTTGACATCACCTTAACCCTATCCTGAACATCGACAACCCTATACCTGAACCCTACTCTCAATCATACAATCCTGAAAACAGCCGTAAGCCCTGAAACCCCCACCTCTAACCCCAGACACCTAACAACCCAATTCCTTAAAGTAAAGCCCTACCCCAACGCATTCCGTGACTTACCAATGTTCTGCATCCCTGGAGGTAGTTGGCCTTGTTTTTGTCAAACATGCTTAAGGGGTGTCCAAGTTTACACACAGAGACACAAAGCACTCGATTCCCCACCCATACCCTCACATGTGTAGGCAAAGCAGGTGCATGAACACAGTGAAAGCACAGCTGACCATTTATTCAAGTCTCCATTATCACACAAAGTTAGGCATAACAGGAGCACACAATCAAGCGTGGTAGAGCAAGGACTCTGATCAAACAACCCCACAACTGATGAATGCCATTGGAGTGGTCTGGCACACATTCTAAAACACATGGGCTTGGAATCATCAATGGTAACATGTACCGCAAACATGTCTGGAGAAAAGAGAGGAGAAAAAAAGGAAAGAGAAGGAGGGGAGGGGGTGGAGGAGGCTGGGACATAAGAGGAGAGGAGGAAAGGAGAGAATAAAGTATTCAAATGAAAAGGGGAATGAAATCCCATTCTATTTTGTCCTACACATAAGTCTCTTGTTACTTAAAAATGAGCCAGGTAAGGTGGCAAATTAAGGTAAGCCCCACAGTTGGTAGGCTGAGGCAAGAAGATTGAGAGTTCAAAACAGGCCTGCTCTAGTGTGGAAATACAATCTGGAGGAAAAAGAAAAAAGACAAAATAGAAGGATGGGAGGACGTAGAAGAGGAGAAGGATGAATGGAGGAGGAGGAGGAGGAGAGGGAGAGGAAGGGAGGAAGAAGAGGGGAGGAGGGGAAAGAGTAGAGGAGGAGAGAGAGGTGGAGAGGCAGGAGGAGAGGGGGAGAGGAAGGGGGAAGTGGGAAAGCAGGAGAGGAGAGGATGGAGCAGAGAGCACAGAGGCAGTTTTCAAGTGACAAGTGGAATGATGTGATGGGTTGTGATGATATGAAGTGACCGAATGTTGTGATGTGATGTGATGTGATGTATGTATGTATGTGACAAGTTATGATGGTGTGATGTGATGATATGACGTGATTTGAGGATGTGATGTGATAGTGTTCTGTGAATATGTGACTAGATATGAGATGTGATGTCATATGATGATGTGATGGAGTCCTGTGACTTGGTGACATGACGTGATGTGACGTGATCTGGTGATATGAAGTGATGGTATGACGTGATATGATGACATGATGTGATAAGTGAGGGTGTGACATGTTGTCATACGACAAGATAAAACGTGTTGATGTGATTTGAGGGTGAGATGTGATGTGATGATGTGACGTTATGTGATGTGATGTGAGGATGTAATGTAATTTTCTGAAGCATAACTAAAAATTGTAATTCACACCCTGAGTATCCTTAAAAACACCCAGCCTTAACCATATCCTTAACATCGACAACCCTATACCTGAACCCTAATATCAATCATACCAACCCTGAAAACAGTAGGTCTAAGAACTAAAAACACCTACCACTAACCACAGACACCTAACAACCCAATTCCGCTCAACCCCAACCCACTCCGTGACTTACCAGTGTTCTGCATCCTTGGACGTAGGTGGCCTTCTTTTGTCATGCATGCTTAAGGGGTGTCCAAGTTTAAACAGAGATACACAGCACTCGGTCCCTGCCCAAACAATCACATGTGTGTGCCGAGGGAGCACATCAGCCATGATGAGGCAAGCACTGATCAAAGAACGCCCACAACAGCTGAAGGCTGTCAGAGACAGCCTTCTAAACCACACAGAGAAGAGAGAAGACAGAGGAGAGGGGAGAGGAGAAGACCAAAAAAAAGGAGAAGAGAAGGTAAAGAGAGAATTAAGTTTCCAAATAAAAAATACAATGAAATCCCATTGTGTTTTATTCTACAGCTAAGTCACTTGCTACTAAAACAAACTAAAGAAGTGCCACTTCAAGAACTTTTAGGTCATAAAATTGAGCCAGGTAGGGTTGCAAATTCAGTTAAGCCCCACAGTTGGTAGGCTGAGGCAAGAAGATTGAGAGATCAAAACTGGCTGGGTATAATGTAGAAATACAAATACAATGTCTGGAGAAAAAAGAAAGTAATGAGAAAAGACAGAAAACAGGAGAATGGCAGGAAGGAGCAGAGGAGAGGGGGAAGGAGGAAGAGGAAGAGGAGGAGGAGAGGGGGAGGCATAAGGTAGGGGGAGGAGGAAAAGCAGAAATGGAGGAGGGGCGGGGCGGATTTGGAGAAGAGGGGAGGAGGAGAGAAAGTTTTCAAATGAAAAGGGGAATGAGGGGCTAGGGATGTGGTCTAGTGGAAAGAGTGCTTGCCTTGTATACATGAGGCCCTGGGTTCGATTCCCCAGTACCACATGTACAGAAAACGGCCAGAAGTGGCGCTGTGGCTCAAGTGGCAGAGTACTAGCCTAGAGCAAAAAGAAGACAGGGACAGTGCTCAGGCCCTGACTTCAAGGCCCAGGACTGGCCAAAAAAAGGGGTGGAGGGAATGAAATCCCATTCTATTTTATTGTTCAGCTAGTACAACAGAACTAAAAATGTGCCTTTTTGAGAACTTTTAGATCATAAAATTTAGCCAGGTAGGGTGGCACATTCAGGTGAGGTTGGTATGATGTGAGGGGATGATATAACATGCTATGATGATGTGATATGGTGTGAGGATATGCCATGATGTGGTGCTGTGATGTGATGATGTGATGTTTTTCTGCAGCATAACTAAAAACTTAATTGTAATTCACACCCTGAGTATCCTTAACAACACTCAACCTTAACCCTATCCTTAACATTGCAACCCTACACCTGAACCCTAATCTCAATCATACCAGCTAAAGCCTGAAAACCCTCCATCTGACCCCAGACACCTAACAACCCAATTCCTTAAACTAAAGCCCAACCCCAACCCACTCTGTGACTTACCAGACAGTGTTCTGCATCCCTGGAGGTAGGTGGCCTTCTATGTCCAAGTTTACACACAGAGACACACAGCACAGGATCTCCCACCCATACCCTAACATGTGTATGCAGAGCAGGTGCATGAACACAATGAAAGCACAGCTGACCATTTTTTCAAGTCTCCATTGTCACCCAAAGTTAAGCCCAGAAGGAGCACACCATCAGGGATGGAAGTTCAAGGACTCTGATCAACAACCCACAAAACTGCTGAAGGCCATCGGATTGGCCTGACACACATTCTAAACCACACGGGTTTGTAATCATGAATGCTAACATGTACCGCAAATATATAACATCTGCAGAGTAGAGAAGGAGCAGAGGAGAGGAAGAGGAGGAGGGGTCGGAGGTGGAGAGGAGAGAATACAGTTTGCAAATTAAAAGGGGAATGAAATTGCATTGTATAGGTAAGTCTCTTGCTACTGAAACAGAACTAAAAAAGTGCCTTTTCAAGAATTTTTAGATCATAAAACAGGGCCAGGTAGGGTGGCAAATTCAGGTAAGGTTGGTGGGAAGTAATGCTGTGGTGTGATCTGAGGATGTGATGGGATTTGAGCACATGCCATGATGTAGTGATGTGATGGGATAATGTGATCAATTTTTCTGCAACAAAACTAAAAACTTAGTTATAATTCACACCCTGAGTCTTCTTAACACCCAACCTTAAACCTATCCTTAAAATTGACAACCCTACACCTGAACCCTAATCTGAATCATACCAATCCTGAAAACAGTAGCCCTAAGAACTCTAACCCTTACCTGTAACCCCAGACACCTAACAACCCAATTCCTTAAACTAAAGCCCAACCCAACCACCTCCGTGACTTACCAGTATTCTGCATCCTTGGAGGTAGGTGGCCGTGTTTTGTCAAACATGCTTAAGGGGTGTCCAACGTTTACACACAGAGATGCACAGCACTCGATTCCCCACCCATACCCTCACATGTGTGTGCAGAGCAGGTGCATGAACACAGTGAAAGCACAGCTGACCATTTATTAACGTCTCCATTGTCACCCCAAGTTAGGCACAGTGGGAGCAGACCGTCAAGCACGGCATGGCAAGGACTCTGATCAAACAATCACACAACAGCTGAAGGCAATCGGAGGAGCCTGACAACCCAATTCCTTAAACTAAAGCCCACCCAACCCACTCCGTGACTTACCAGACAGTGCTCTGCATCCTTGGAGGTAAGTGGCCTTCTTTTGTCAAGCACGCTTAAGGGGTGTCCAAGTTTACACAGCGATACAAAGCACTAGGTCCCCACCCATAACCTGACATGTGTGTGCAACAGGAGCACGCCATCAGGCATGGCAAGGCAAAGACTCTGATCAAACATGCCTAGAACTGATGAAAGCCGTAGAAGACACATTCTAAACCACACGGGTTTTTAATCATGAATGCTAACATGTGCCTCATAGAATGTCGGGAGAAAACAGAGAAGAGGAGGAGAGGAGGAGGAGACGGAAGCAGGGGCGGTAGAGGCGGGTGCGGGGCGGAGAGTAGAAGAAGAGGGGAGAATACTTTTCAAATGAAAAGGGAAATGAAATCACATTTTGTTGTATTCTACAGCTAAGTCTCTAACTACTAAAACAGAACTAAAAAAGTGCCATTTTAAGAACTTTTAGATCATAAAATTGAGCCAGGTCGGGTGGCAAATTCAGATAAGCCCCACAGTTGGTAGGCTGGTGAGAGTTCAAAACCGGCCGAGTCTAAAGTTGAAATACAAATACAATGTCTGGAGAAAATAGAGAGAAAAGACAGAAAAGAGGAAGATGGGAGGGGAAGGAGGAGCAGGGAGGGGAGTGGGGAGGAGAAACAGGAGGAGCAGGAGAGGAGGAGGCAGGGAGGGGGAGGAGGAGAAATGGAAGAGGGGGTGGGGCAGAGGTGGAGGATGGGAGGAGAAAAGGAGAGTTACTAAAACAACTATAAAAGTGCCTTCTCAAGAACTTTCAGATCATAGAATTGCTTATGCTATTCATATGAGGAAATGCTATATCATGTGCTCCAATCATTACTGGCACTAATGAGTTTGCGAACCCTCCAATCATAATTGGTATAACTATAAAGAAAATTGTAACAAATGCGTGGGCGGTGACAGCTACATTGTAGATTTGATCATCCCCTAATGGAGCTCCTGGTTGACCAAGTTCAGCTCGGATGAGGATGCATAAACCTGCGCGACTCTTACGGCTCATGCTCCGAATATAAAGTATAGGGTTCCAATTTATTTGTTGAAAATAATCAATGATTAATGAACATAATTATTGATAGAATGGCTGAGTAAGGCATTAGACTGTAAATCTAATTACAGGGGTAGACCACTTTCTATCGTCCTGAGGTGAAATTTCTTATTAACTGCAAATTCAAAGGAGAAGCTTCAATCCTTCCAGGACTTCTCCTGCCTTTTTTCTTGGCGGGAGAAGTAGATTGAAGCCAGATGATTTAGGGTATTTAGCTGTTAACTAATATTTTGTAGGTTTGATACCTATCAATCTAGTGAGGATTTACCTTAAGCGATTGGTTTGCGTCCAGAAGATGTACTATTCGTTCTGAAGTCCTTACAGATGGAAATTAAACTTGAGTGTTTACTTAGGGTCTTTGGTTAACCTAAATTTCTAGAATATTGAGTACAATAATGGGGATAGGGGAAGTGAAAATGAGGATAGAAAAAGAAGAGTCGGGATGGGTCATAACCTTTTGTGATTATTTAGTCCTCATATGAATTTATTATTTGGAAGGGGAAATAATGTAAGGGCAGATGAATAGATTAGTCGAAGATAAAAGTAATGGTTTAGTATGGCTGATATGGCTATAAATATACTTGCTATAATATTTTTGTTTGACACTATTTCTTGGATAATAAACCATTTAGGTAGAAATCCTGTTAGTGGGGGTAGTCCTCCTAATGATATGTGTGACCACCATAATTACAGTAATTAATGGGGTAGAGTTTCATGCTATGGTTAGAGATGTAGTGTTATTTGCTGATAGAAAGTCTAAGGAGATGAACATGTTAATTGTACATATGATGTAAGTTAAGGATTATTGTGGTGGGATTATAAATTGTTATTGCTGCTATCCATCCTACATGGGCAATGCATGGATATGCTAGGCTTTTTCGTATTTGAGTCTGATTAAGACCTCCTCAGCCCCCAATAAGAATTGCTGATATAGCTATAAATATTATGTTTGTATTTAGGTTGTTGGCTATTTGGTATATAATTGAGATTGGAGCCAGTTTTTGTCACGTTAGTAGGATTATACCAGAGAGTAATGGAATGCCTTGAGTAACTTCTAATACTCAAAGGTGGAATGGGGCTAATCCAAGTTTTATGGCTAGGGCAATTGGTAGTATATGTAGGTATAGGCTGTCTTTTAGGTCAACTATGTTTTATTGTCCAGATGAATCAAGGTTATTGAGGATATCATATATAAGGATTATTGATGCTGTTGCTTGTGTTAGGAAATATTTTGTGGCTGCTTCTGTTGAACGTGGGTTACTGTTGTAAATTATTATAGGAATAATTGCTAGTATGCTAATTTCTAGTCCTATTCATATGTATATTGAGTGTGAGGTTGTGAGAAATAATATGGATCCTATAAAGATAGTAAATGTAACTAGTGAATATACAACAATATTAATTAATATGGGAGGGGTTAAAACCAACATTTTCGGAGTATGGGCACGAGACCTTTAATTAGCTGACCTTACTAGAATTTAGTGTAATAGGTAGCACGAAGAATTTTGAGTTATTAGGTTGAGTTCGAGTCCTATAATTCTAGAAGTAAAAGGAATATAACCTTTATATTTTACTCTATCAAAATAACTCTTTAGTCAGACATATTTCTATATTAGCACTGGTATGCTCGTCTTACATATAGGTAGTGAAATGTGCCACATACATAGAGCAGGGTTAGGGGAAGGAAGTTTTTCATAGAAAATGCATAAGTTGGTCATATCGAAAACGATCCATACAAATGAAGAAGTTAACATTAATACTTTTACAACTAGGTTTGAAGTTATCATTTCTGCATTGAGTGTTGAGTATGTTGGACCAAAAAAAAAATAGCGGTTAATGAATTTATTAGGATAATATTTATATATTCTGCCATAAAGAATAAGGCATTCAGTCCTGTGGCATATTCAACATTGAAGCCTGAAACTACTTCAGATTCACCTTTGGTTGGGTCAAAGGGAGCTCGGTTTGTTTCAGCTAGTCTGTAGATAAATAATATTATAGCTAGGGGTCATGCTGGGAGAATTATTCAGATATATTCTTGAGACATTGATAGGGATAATATTGAGAATGGTCCAGCTAATAGTATTATTGATAGGAGGATGATTGCTAGGCTTACTTCATATGAAATGGTTTGAGCTATAGCTCGTAATGCTCCAAATATAGCGTATTTTGAATTGGATGCTCAGCCTGATCATAAAATTGAATATACTGATATGCTTGATGCTGATAAGATGAATAGGCTCTTTAATGAACAGTTTTATAGCATCCGAGAATGGTTGAAAAACACCGTATGGACATACAATGTTAAGACCTTTTCGTAATTGTATATAGCCTAGGATCTTGCGTTCCAGTAGGGTTAAGAAGGCTGTTGCTAATAAAATTGGAATAAATACAAGTAAATTTAAAATAAACAAGATGTTAGGAAGAGGAGTTGAACCTCTGATAATAAAGTTTTAGATCTTACACAATTGCCGAGCTCTGCCATCCTAACAGTTCCTTATCCTGGAACTTATTTTGGGCATGCTAATTTAATGAAGAAATAAATCATTAATTAAGCATTAAGGGACTTTGGAAAAAGTTGGCCTTCTCTGGTACTTTCGTACTACGAAAAATAGTAAATAGATAGAAACCGACATGGATTTCTCCGGTCTGAACTCAGATCACGTAGGACTTCGTTGAACAAACGAACCTCTAATAGCTGCTGCACCATTTGGATGTCCTGATACAACATCGAGGACGTAAACCTCATTATCAATATGGACTATTTCATGAGATTGCGCTGTTATCCCTAGGGTAACTTGGTCCATTGATCAGAAATTCCGGATCAAAGGTGAGGTAGTTTAACTTTGACTTGTAAGTCCAGGTCTAGGTCTTTCGGAGGATTATTTTTTCTCCGAGGTCACCCCAACCAAAATTTTCTTTCTAGCTTGTTACTGTTTACCTCTGCTAGAGTGAGGTTAAGTGTTTAATAGAAGTTAATTTAAGGTCCATAGAGTCTTCTTGTCTTATTATTTAATTTCCACCTCTTCACGGAAAGGTCAATTTCATGGGCTAAATGTAAGAGACAGTTAAGCCCTCATTATGCCATTCATACTAGTCCCTAATTAAGAAACAAGTGATTATGCTACCATTGCACAGTTAGGATACCACAGCCATTTAACGTTAGTCACTGGGCAGGCGGTGCCTCAAATACTTGTGATGCTAGAGGTGCTGTTTTCAGTACACAGGCGGGGCTTGTGTTTGCCAAGTTCCTTTTATAATTTTTAAATCTTTCTTTGGTGACATACCTGTGTTGGATTAACATTGGTTTGTATGGGTTTAAGATTAATATGGGGTTTTTTAAATGTTAATTTTAATTATCAGTGACTTATTCGGGCGGATATACACTTATGTCAAGAGAAATTATTCTTATTACTTATACTAACATTGGTACATCTAATATAATTGGCCCACTGCATTTGTAGGAATTGTTATAGGTTTTAGTAATATTTATATTTAACTCGTGTTGAGCTTGAACGCTTTCTTAATTGGTGGCTGCTTTTAGGCCAATTATGATTATTTATTCACTAGAAAAGGTTGAATCCTAATTCTGAAGAGCTGTAACTCTTTAGATTAACATTAAATTTTACATTTATTAATATTTTAGGTAAATTTTAAGTTGAACTAAAATTCTTTGGCTGGGCAACCAGCTATCATCTGGCTCAGTAGTCTTTTCACCTCTACCTTTAAATTATCTCACTATTTTGCGACATAGACGAGTTGGCTCTGGCTAGCCATTTAAAGGTAGTGCGTCTGATTTTGGGGTGTTTGGCGAAAACACTTTTTGTCAAATTTATTCTAGTTAGTCCACTATGCAAAAGGTAGAAGGTTTTTATCTTTGCTTTATTATACTTTAATTATATCTTTCATCTTTCCTTTGCGGTACTGTTTCTATAAGATCTAGTAATAAAATTTCTATCTCCTATACTAGTTTAGGAGTGAATGATTTAATTTATACATTAAGAATAATGTAGTTTATGGAAGGCTAGGCTAGCAATAGTTCAAAGCATTCAAGTATTTTGAAGTATTCTGACCGTAAGTCACATGCTTTATTTAGGCTATACTTTGATTAATCAAGGTGTACTTTCCAGTACACTTAGCTTAAGACTTATCTCCTCTTAATTCTTGTAGTTAAAAGTTATGTACTTATCTGCATTGAATATTGAGGAGGGTGAGGAGCGGTGTGTGTGTGTGTGCTTCATTGCTCTATTCAAGTAAACACTCTATTTTTAATTTACTGCTAAATCATCCTTTATGTTGTCTATTCCAGACAAGGTTTCCTATGTTCTGGACCAGAAAATGTAGGCCATTTTATCCCGAGTTACACCTCGACCTAACTTTTTTAAATAATATAATTGGGCTTACTTGAGGGCCTTTTTAGGGTTTTCTGAAGATGTTGGTATATAGACTGAATTAGCAAGAAATAGTGAGGTTTATTGGGGTTTATTGATTACAGAACAGGCTCCTCTACATGGATATAAAGCACTACCAAGTCCTTTGAGTTTTAAACTGTGCCTAGTTCTCTGGTGAATATGCTTGTTTTAAACCTATTTATGTTTACAACTATATATAGTGGGGTATATAATCACAGTTTGTGTTATAGTTTTACTGTTTTAATTACATAATATTTCTTTCCACATTGTTTTTCATAAATGGTAGGACTTCTTACAGCTTAGCTGTACTTTAATTTTAATGGATATTTAATTCAACACTCGTTACGCTGAACTTTATTTGGGTCATTCGTATGACTGCGGTGGCTGGCACGATGTTTACCAACCCTAGGTCAGTATAACTTAAGTCGAACTTTCGTTCATAGCTTAATTTTTATCCCTGCTGTAGCCCATGGGGATGTGGTTAAACATGGCATTATGAGCTTCAATTGTTATATTGAGAGCTTAAAACCTACTCCTTTTATTCTTACTGAATTTTAAATAAAAAGGCCAGGAGCAAACCTTTGTGTTTATTGGATTAAACAATTACATTAACCGGGTGGCCTTAGGAGTTTTGAGTGTCCACTAAGTTTTTAGAAAGTTCAGATTAGGACTACATTGGTATTTGCATCTATTAATGTTTAGGGAAATGGGTGTTAACAAAGTGCTAATCTCCTAAGGGGGGAAGAATAAATATTATTTCTGTGTATGCATTAGAGTACTATTTTAGTATAAAATTTTTCCATGTCCTCGAGCATTAATTAATATGTCAATGGCTTGATAATTATGGGGTTGGAGAATGTTAGTTAATAAATCCAGCTACAGATCAATTGACTGCATCCATGCCTTGACGGCTTAGCTGAGTCACAGCATGCAGAAAATTAAAAAATACCAGGGGTATGACAGTTATGTTGGTCATGGGCTGATTAGTCACTAATCCATCAAGATGTCTTAAGGGGAACGTGTGGGTGATCTTAATTTTATGGCCCTGAGGTACAAACCAGATGTCAGGTATAGTTTCACAATAGCTACCCCCAAGTTTTATGGGCCCGGAGCAAAAAGGGTAGGCTGAGTAGGCGGGTTGATGGTTTCACGGAGGATGGTAGATTAAGAGACAAGTAGTAGGGGATATCCACATGTTCAAGGACTAACGAAATTTAATGGACTAATGTGGGTATGGTATTATTGTTTACAAGCATTAACTGATTATACTGTACAATATTCATATTGTGGAGCATTTAATGTGGATATAACAGGATGTAAATGTACTTTATGGGGGTTATTACTTGCTTATAGCATGTATGCATTAATTTAATGTGGCATAAGCATTTTACAGTTTATGAACAATTAATCATAATATGCACGGTAATTTTTTTTGGGGGGGAGAGTTTAAGATTAAGCATGATGAAACAGTTTAAATTTATTAAGTCTCCCAAGTACAGGGAATACTTTAATTAAGAATTCCAGCTTTGGGGGTTGGAAGCAGGATTGTATTCTTTCCCTGAATGCTTTAAGAAGATAAAATCTTCATCTTACGTTTACAAGACCTATATAATCCTTATACTATTAAAGCAGTCTTCATTTAAGTATTTTATTATCAATTAATCCGACAATTGAGAGAAAGAGAAGGATAATAGAAAAATAGACAATGGATGCGATTTGTCCAATAATGATAAAGGGGGGTTCTACTGGTTGTCCTCCCATTCAGGTTAGAATAAATAAATCTGAGACTAAAATTCAAAATAGGATTTGGCTAATAGGTAGGAATATTAATCCACGTTGGTTAGATGTATGGAGGAGTGGGAATAGGGCAAGGACTAGGATTGATAGGATCAGGGCAACTACTCCTCCTAGATTATTTGGAATGGAGCGTAGAATAGCACAGGCAAATAGTAAATATCATTCTGGTTTAATATGAGCTGTTATATTGAGTGGGTTAGCTGGTGTATAATTATCTGGGTCTCCTAAGGCATCTTTGAAGAATAAAATGATCATAAACAAGAAGGCTAGCAATGCTACACCTCCTAATAGATCTTTGAACGAGTAGTAAGGATGGAATAGAATTTTATCTAAATCAGACAGGATGCCTAGTGGATTATTAGATCCTGTTTCGTGAAGAAATAAAAGATGAACTATGGACATTGCTGCAGTAATAAATGGTAGAATGAAATGGAATGCGAAGAAATGAGTTAAAGTAGCTTTATCAACTGGAAATCCCCCTCAAATTCACTCTTGCTAGGTCTGAGCCAATATAAGGGATTGCAGATAATACATTGGTAATTACAGTGGCTCCTCAAAATGACATCTGTCCTCATGGAAGTACATATCCTATAAAGGCTGTAGCAATTACTAGAAATAGAAGAATAATTCCGATATGTCAGGTTTCTTTGTAGAGGTATGAGCCCTAATAAATACCTCGTCCAATGTGAAGATAAAGACAAATGAAGAATAATGATGCTCCGTTAGAGTATATACATCAGAATAATCAACTATAGTTAACATCTCAGCAAATATGCGCGAATGAAGAAAACGTTGTGAGTGTATCAAATGTGTAGTACATAGATAAGAATAGGCCAGTAGAAATTTGGATAATTAAGCATACTCCAAAAAGGGATCCTAAGTTTCATCATCCTGAGATGTTGGAGTTGGAAGGTCAATGAAAGCATGGTTTACTATTTTTATGAGAGGATGAGACTTTGATATGATTGTCATTATAAAGTGTTTTTATAGTTCAATTAACAACGATTTTTCATGTCATTGGTCATAGTTTAAGTGCATGTGAAAATCATGACAAATTTACTTTATTTAACTTTAATCTTAATAGTTTTAGGTTTTGTTGGGGCAGCTATTAAAGCTTCACCTATTTTCGCGGGTGTAGGATTGATTGTTAGTGGGGCTGTTGGGTGTGGTCTTAATAATTCCAAATGATAGCTCTTATATTGGTATGATTGTATTTTTTTTATTTATTTATGAGGGATGTTAGTAGTATTTGGTTATACAAGTGCTATATCAAGTGATGAATATCCTGAAACTTGAGGCTCAAATTTATGACTCTGATTTTTACTATTATTAGGAATCTCACTAGAAGTCATTTTAGTAATTACTGTTCTGCATTTTGAGGGGTTAGGTGTAGGTGGATTATATAATTGAGATAATATTTTAGCATTTGGTGAAGACAATGTATTACTAGTTCGGGAAGATTCACTTGGGGTGGCGGCTAAGTACAGTTATGGGAGTTGAATTACAGTAGTTGGTGATTGAACTCTATAGCTGTTTATCTTATTATTGAAATTACTCATGGCATTTAGCTAATAATAACTAGTAGAAGTAGGGTGGATAAGATGAATGATGAATACATTTTTAATAGGCCTTTATGATATGACACGGAGCTAGAAGATGTATTAATGGTAGCTAAGGTTTTAGGTATAATTTTTTCATTTCATGTATAGTCTATAGTTGATGTTGCTAATTTTTGACTAAATGTGAGACCTATATTAGGAAGGAGTCTATGTGTGATGGCTGGAAAAATTCCTAGCTGGTTAGAGAAGTTGAATGAATATGATTTTGGATTTAATTTTAAATAAGATGATATAATGTTTAGTTCTATGTCAGGAGCTGAGCTAGCAGCTAAATTCTTCCTGCCCTCTGGCTGTGTTTTCAAGGACACGCAAGGACATGGCTTAATGGAAAATCAGAAATGCTTTACTGTGTCTGCCATGAGTCCATTCTTATGTTAACCAACCTCATCCAGTCTTAGCTATCATCAGGTATTGCTAACTCCAAGCCTTTTTGTGTTCTGGAATTTTAAGCCTATGCTGCTGTTTCCTGGTTTTCAAACTGCATATAAGATGGAAGTTAAGAATAAACATGGCTGCAGTCTTGAGTTTCAATCTCAAGATGCAGACCTCCCGTGCCCCATCTTTGCCTCTTGTCTTTTTTCTCTTGTCTTCTATTTTTCCTTTTCCTTAATCCTCGCCGCCCTCAGTCAGGATTCCCGTTCACTGCCGGCTGGCTCGGCAGGGTTCTATTGCAGTAATAAACCCTATGATAGTTACTGTTAGAGCTGATAATTTGATTATAATAGGCATAGTTATAGTTTGGGTGTTGGTAGGATTAATACAGTTGGAAAATAGGAAACCAGCGAAGATGCTTCCTATTAGAAGGCGTTTGATCGGATTAATTAGGCTTGGATTCTTTTAATTGATGGAATTAATTGGTAAAAATTGTGGATGTCCTTTTAAAATGAAGAAAATAATTTGTGAGCTGTAGATAGCTGTAAAAGATGTTGCAATTAGGGTGATGATTGGGGACCAAGAATTAGTATGTGACAGATTTATTGCTTCATTGATTAGGCCTTTTGAGTAAAATCCTGTAAGGAAGGGTGTGCCAGTTAAAGCTAGGCTACCTACAATTAGAGCAGATGTTGTAAATGGTAGACATGGGGCGATTCCTCCTATTTTTCAAATGTCTTGTTCATCATTTAAGTTGTAGATAATTGAGCCAGAACATATAAGTAACATAGCTTTGAAGAATGCATGTGTACAGATGTGAAGAAATGATAAATAAGGCTTATTAATGCCTAGAGTTACTATTATCAAACCTAGTTGGCTTAAGGTAGAGAATGCAATAATTTTTCTAATATCGTTTTGGGTCAGGGCACAGATTGCTGTGAATAAGGTTGCAATGGCCCCAATACATAGCATTAGTGATATAATATTTGGGAGATTAGCTACAAAGGGATAAAAATGAATTAACAGAAAGATTCCTGCTTCAACTATAGTACTAGAGTATAGTAGACCAGATACAGGTGTAGGACCTTCTATGGCAGATGGAAGCTATGGGTGTAAGCCAAATTGAGCGGATATACCAGTAGCTGCTACAATTAAACCCAGTAAGGGTAAGGCAGTTTCATTACTTATTAAAAAAATTTGTTGAAGTTCTCATGAATTACAGGTATTATAAAATCATGCTATAGATAAAATAAAGCCAATGTGTCCAATGTGGTTATAGATAATACCTTGTAAAGCTGCAGTGTTAGCATCTGCTCGACAATACCATCATCCGGTTCATAGAAAGGATATAATTCCTACACCCTCCCATCAATAAAGAGTTGGAACATATTATTAGCTGTGACTAGGATGATCATAGTGATGAGAAATATAAGGAGGAAGGTCATAAATCAGTTTAGGTTTGGATCTGAATGTATGTATCATGTAGAAAATTCTACGATGGACCAAGTGAGGAATAAGGCTATAGATAAAAAATAATAATAATAATAACAGCATAAAGATCTAACTTAAAGCTTATGTATAATTCTGTGGAGTGAATATTCAGTGATAATTAGAGATGACTGTCTCTTTTTTTATATTGATGAATAGGAATAGTGGAATCAGACTAATAATGAAGGCTCATTTTATAGATTTAGTCATTTGATCAGGATACGTTACTGTTGGTTGGCCCATTAAAATTTTTGTTAGGGGTTTTAGAAGAATAGCTAATATGAATATAAATGATAGGCTAAGCATTATAGGTTGCTTTATCTTGGATTTGCACCAAATTTTTGGCTCCTAAGGCCACTGGATTACCATTATCCTTAAAAAGTTAATTAAAAAGCCATACTTTTATGTATGGGTGGAGGAGTTAGGAGCTCCTCTTTACCTTTTCGGGTAATTAAAAGAACTATAATTCTTTGTTTCTAGATTCACAGTCAATTGTTTTGTTTAAACTATAATGTAAACTAGAGTTTAAACTATAATTGTAGGGCCAAGAATAGGACTTGGTGGAATTGTAAGAATGATTGGCATTAAGTGAAGAAAAATTAAGGTATGTTCTCATGTTATCAATGGAGAGGAGGAGAGGAGAAGGCGGAGGAGGAAAAGGAGGCAGGGATACAGAGGGGAGATAAGGAGAAGAGAAGAGGGAGAATAATGTTTTCAAATAAAAAGGGGAACGAAAAACCCATTCTATTTTATTCTACAGGTAAGTCTGTTATTAAAACAGAAGTAAAGGAGTTCCTTGGGGGGGGGGGCAGTCTTGGGGCTTGGACTCAGGGCCAGAGCACTGTCTCTGGGTTCTTTTTGCTCAAGGCTAACCCTTTGCCACTTGAGCCACAGCACCACCTCTGACCCTTTCTATATATTTCGGGCTGAGGAATCGAACCCAGGGCTTCATGTATAAGAGGCAATCACTCTTGCCACTAGACCATATTCCCTGCCCCTAGAAGAGTCCTTTTTCAGGAAATTTTAGATCATAAAATTGAGCCAGGTAGGGTAGCAAATTCAGGTAAGCCCCACAGTTGGTAGGATGAGGAAGGAAGATTGAGAGTTCAAAATAAGCTTGGTCTGGGGCTGGGGATATAGCCTAGTGGCAAGAGTGCCTGCCTCAGATACACGAGGCCCTAGGTTCGATTCCCCAGCACCACATATACAAAAAACGGCCAGAAGCGGCGCTGTGGCTCAAGTGGCAGAGTGCTAGCCTTGAGCGGGAAGAAGCCAGGGACAGTGCTCAGGCCCTGAGTCCAAGGCCCAGGACTGGCCAAAAACATAAATAAATAAAATAAACTTGGTCTAATGTAGAAATACAACATCTAGGGGACAGAGAAAAGACAGAAAAGAGGAGGGGAAGAGGAGGAGAGAGGATGGAGGGGGAGGAGGAAGGGAGGAGGGGAGGGGAAAGATAATATTGAGACTGGTAGGGTGGTAAATGCAGGTAACCACAACAGTTGGGAGGCTGAGGCAAGAAGACAAATTTGAGACCCCCCTGGTCTAATGCAGCAATACAATGTCTGGAGAAAGAAAAAAGAGGAGGGGAGGGGAGGAGAGAAGAGAGGGAAATAGGAGAGAGGCACTTAAATGAGACACTAGGTGGCACAAGTGCAGTTTTCTTCAGTGTACTAATTCGTAAAAGCTGCTGGTCTAGAAGAATCCAACATCAACTGTATTTTGCATGTTAACAATCCAACACTTAGTCAAATAAAGCCAATCATAGAAATAATGAAACACCAAAAATGTCCCTAAGAATCACCATCAATACAGGGGATTTGCACATATGAATCTGAAAAAGAATTAACAGTCATTTGTGCCACTGTTGAACAATCAATGACATACAATTTATGGAGATTCAACAGTTAGTTGCATCTCCTTCCATGTTCACATGTTTGGACCATGTGTCTCTCAGATTATTCAGTGGTCTGTTCTTTTGCTGTTGTCCATCGTGGGGTGTACTGGAGCCAGTGCCACTTCTGGTTTTCTGGCATTTAATTGGAGATAAGGGTCTCAAGCACATTCCTGCCTGGGCTGGCTTTGAGCCATGATCCTCAGATCTCAGCCTCCTGAGTAGTGAGGATTACTGGTATGAGCCACTAGTGCCTGGCTCTCTTCTTGATTTATTGACACTCTGTACTTAGGAATTAATTGGTGCTTTGTCTGACGAGTTTTGCAGCTTACGTTTGGAATCTTAGGAGGTTTGTACTGATTTCCTTTAAAGGATTTCAATTTATCAAACTTTTCTTTTAATGGCTTGTAGATTTTCTGTCACCCATGATAGCACCTACTAATCTCTGGGCTTCAGCTTTATCCAGCCCAAGCAGCATGGTGGTCTTTCCAGCCTGAGTCTACAATGCTCAGTGCATGCCTGGGACACCCCACTCTCTACCATCAGACAACCCTAGTGTTGATCAAGTGAGGCCCATGCTTCTGTTGCTTCAACGGTGACAATGTCTGATCCTCAGATGTGCCTAAAGTGTCATCTCAAAACCCAAGAGGCTGAGAATGTGGCTTAGTGGTAGAGTGCTTGCCTACCATGCATAAAGCCTTGAGTTCGACTCCTCAGTACCACATAAACAAAAAAGGCCGGAAATGATGCTGTCATTAAAGTGGTAGAGTGCTAGCATCAAGCAAAAATAAGCTCGAGGACAGCTCCCAGGCCCAGAGTTCAAGTACCAGGAGTAAACAGCCAGTGCTCATGGCATGCTTTATGGCTAAAAAGTGTGTTTTGCCAACTCTCATTCTGCATCCTGCCTCATAGCAGCAATTGAGGCCCCAAGTATCTGTGTGGCTACTTAGATGGAGTCCCTGTCTGGAACTGCGCACTAATGAGCATAAGGAATAGCTGTCAGGGTCTGAGAGGCCATTTGCCTGGTGACACCATGGCACTTTCAAGTCCCTCCATCGCCCAGTATTACCTTGGAGCAGGGCCAGCCATGGTCTGGTTGCTTCAGTCCCAGCCACACTGGTTGCTCAGCTCCTAAACTAAACCCAGTGGCCATGTTTTCATACCAGATCCTTGTCACCTTCTCCCTGATGCCTCCTCATATGATTGTGATTCAATGATTAGAGGGTCTTAGAACTTTGACGGACAGTGATGCCAACTTAAGAATGTTTTTGAATGGGTGTCACTTCTTCAGGGGAGGGAGTGTCATTCAAGCCACTTTTCTACATTGGGCCATACTTCCAGATACTACACTCAAAATTCCAAGTGTATGTACTCCATGTTTTCTGCTGATACTAGACACATTTTGCCCTCAAAGTACTTACAGGCAGAAGAAGTAAACAGGCAACAAAGGATTGGCATGCTGGAACTACTCCCCAAGGAAGCAGGATTCTATATAGGCGACAAGGGAAGAACAAAACAGAAAGTGACACAGGAGGTCCTTACTAGAAAACTTGAATAAAACCAGTCTAAAGGAACTGACTGGGTTATATTAAAGGGGTGAGGTTCAGTGTTGAGTTGCTTGCCTAGGTTGTGGGAGGCCCTGAAACAATAAATTTTACATTCACCAAAAAGAAACTTATATGCTTTGCTATGCTGAACAAAATGTGTGTAAGACCTATGTAATAAAAATAAAATATTTTCCACACAGCCCCTCAGCCCCTAACTCACAATCACAGAGCAGGACATGACCAAAAGCAGAAATGAATACATGGCAAAGAGTCAGAGGCTTGGGCAGGGGCCTAGGGTCACTGAAATTGTTCTGATCAGCACCAACATATGAAGCAGTAAAAGATAAGCTGCCCTTGCTCACACATGCCTTCACCTCCTTCTCTGGGCCCCAGGATGGATATGAAAGTATAAATGAAAACTTTATGCAGACTTGAACATAGGCCAGGGGCCTGGGCAAGGCATGATTTTTCCAGAGCAGGTTCTAATGGGGTCCATCCACACTGTTCTACCTTGGGCTATAGAGCCAGAACCTCTATTCATGATTCCAAGCTTCCAGGCTCTACACATTTTATTCTGACACCCTGTGCATTTTCTCTCCGAAATGCCTACAAAGGCAGCATAAAAAGAACCAGGGCTAAGAGCTGAGGTACTTGCCTAGCTTGTGGAAGGCCCTGGAACACAATACCACTGGAAATCACTAAAAAGAAAGTAAAATAGTTTTGTAGGCCTAATAAAATGTGGCTCACTCCTGTCATCCTAGCTACTCAGGAGGCTGAGACAAGAGGATCCAGGTTCAAAGCCAGCTCAGGTAGGAAAGTTCATAAGACTGTTATCTCCAACGACCCACTAGAAAACCAGAAGTGGTGCTGTGGCTCAGGCGGTAGAGCACTAGACTTCAACTGAAGACCTCAAGGACAGAACCCAGGCACAAAATTCATACCCCACATTCGGCAAAGAAAAAATTTTTAAATAAATTAAAGTTTGAAAATAAAAGTGTAGGCACCAGCGACCACACAGGAAGATAGCGGAACAGAGTCCCAAATCCATAATATTCGTGTATCTAGGTAACATTTGCCAGTCACCCATTGTAGAAGCAGTTTTCAGAAAACTTGTAGCACACCAAAATGTTTCAGATAATTGGGCCATTGACAGCGGTGCTGTTTCCGACTAGAACGTGGGTCATGCCCCAGATCCAAGAGCTATGAGCTGCCTAACAAATCATGACATTAGCACAGCCCATAAGGCAAGACAGGTCACCAAACACGAAGTAATCAAGTTAAAAACTGCAAAGCTAAAATTGAACTACTTGGGAGCTATGATCCACAAAAACAAGTCATTATTGAAGATCCCTATTATGGAAACGACTCCGACTTCGAGGTATTGTATCAGCAGTGCCTCCAGTGTTGCAAGGCCTTCCTAGAGAAGGCCCACTAGGTTAGCAATGCCCACAGCCAAGCCAACAACTCACCGACTAGTCTTGTGCCTAGGTGTAGAAGCTTTCCTTAGCCCCAGCCCCTGTTGTTTCTTCAGCTGACTTACTCTTAAACATAATTGTAGGTGACAAATTAGTTTTATTTACCCAGGAAGTTAATTGACTTCTCATTTTCTCCTGATTACCAAACAGTGGAACAAGGAAATAGGGAAGAACAAAATAAAACCCTGTGAAGTAATAGTGACCTGAGCTCAGGAAGACCTGGACAGTATGGTCTACCTGGCATGTTGAATGCCTAGCATTGCCCAGTGCTACTGCTTACCTTGTACCTTGCTGACCTGGGCTCTTATAGAGTCACAATAGCTCTACTGATAGCAGCTCCTCTGCTCTCAGAAACGTTTTAACTCAGTTTACTCATGGAGCACACTTGTATGTTTGAGAAAGAAGCAAGGAATGGTGGTGACTGTAAATCCAGCACTAGGGAGGCTGAAGCAGAAGGCCAGCCTGGGTTATAACATGCCTCAAAATACAAAATCAAAACACAAAATAAGAGGAAGACGGGTGGAATAAATCTTTAATATTCTTACTACTTGTTGCTTTGTATTTAGTTTATTTCATGGGAGTCAGATTATCTGCTCCAATTTAAGCCACTTTACCTTTAAGAATAGAATTCTAGGGGCTGGGGATATGGCCTAGTGGCAAGAGAGCTTGCCTTGTATACATGAGGCTCTGGGTTCGATTCCCCAGCACCACATATACAGAAAACGGCCAGAAGTGGCGCTGTGGCTCAAGTGGCAGAGTGCTAGCCTTGAGCAAAAGGAAGCCAGGGACAGTACTCAGGCCCTGAGTCCAAGGCCCAGGACTGGCCAAAAAAAGAATTGAATTCTATATTGAAAGTACACTTGTATGCAGGTTACCTTCCGTCAGTGGAGAGAATGTTTTCCATACACATCAACTCAAGTGTCCAACCAAAATTGACCAGTCATGAAGTTTTAAAAATTGCAGGGTGCAGTCACCAACCTCTGCCCCAGATTCAGGGAGCCTCTTCTAGCCCCTGGCTCTCTCAGCAGTCTCACTTCCCCCTCCTACCAAACCTTCCCACTGTGCAGCACAACCTGCCCATGCAAGCACAGAGATCTTCTGCTGAAACCAGAGAGCTGAGGGAGGCCCTGCCAAAGATCTTCCCTGACTCAAAGCAGAGGCGGAAAATCGACCAGATCTTGGTGGCCTATCCATACATGAAAGATCTGAATGTCATCAATGCCATGATGTTGGACTGAAGGCTGTGCTGAGAAGCTTGAGCTCAGGGCCCACTGATAACACTCGAGCTGACTGCCACCTGCGATGGGAAAATATTGTGAAGAAAACTTTTCTCCGGTGTAAACATTGTTATATTGTACAGGGAAAAGAAAAAAAAATGTTTTGTGTATACAAAAATCTGGGTTTTCAAAGACAGCTTTTATATAAAATGCTGTTACAGATTTAACATTTTCTATAAAAAGGAAAGTATACATTTTCTGCCTGTTCAGAACTGTTTAATAGCAGTTACTCTTCAGCATACTTACATTTTTATGTTTTCTAAACTATTTACCTTAAAGTTGAAGATATTAGTAAATGGATATGGTAGCCTTTCTAAAATAATAATGAAAGAGTCATTTTCTTAAAAAAAATTACAGGGTGCCATTAGGTTGGTGTGCTATAATAATATGTTAGTAACTATTCTTTCATCAGCATTTAGAAACTTCCAGACAAACAGGTAATTCTGGTGTACCATCAATTAGCTCACCTCAAATTATAAGGATATTTCAGAAAATACTATTTTGTTTTTTTTGTTGTTGTTGTTTTTTTTGCCAGTCCTGGGGCTTCGACTCAGGGCCTGAGCACTGTCCCTGGCTTCTTTTTGCTCAAGGCTAGCACTCTGCCGCTTGAGCCACAGTGCCACTTCTGGCCATTTTCTGTATATGTGGTGCTGGGGAATCGAACCCAGGGCCTCATGTATATGAGGCAGGCACTCTTGCCACTAGGCCATATCCCCAGCCCAGAAAATACTATTTTCAAAATAAACAACTATGGAGTTATATAAGATAAAAAATAAACGTGTGTAAGACCTATATGATAAAAATGAAAATCTTTTTTTTGCAAATCCTACAGCTTGAAATAAGGGTCTAGGCACTGTCCCTGAGCTTCTTTTGCTCAAGGGTAGTACTCTACCACTTGAGCCACAGCACCACTTCCTGCTTTTTCTGTGTATGTGGTACTGAGGAATCAAACGTAGGGTTTCATGAATGCTAGGTGAGCACCCTACCACTAAGCCACATTCCCACCCCCAAAAATCTTTTTGCGCTGGTCCTGGGGCTTGAACTCAGGCATGAGCCCTCTACCACTTGAGACACAGCTCTGCTTCTACTAGAGGTTTGTTGTTATTGTTGTTGATTGGTGATAAAGAGTCTCATAGACTTTCCTACTGCAATCAACAGATCTTGGCCTCCTGAGTACATAGGATTACAGGCATCTGGAAAAAACATTTTCCACACATCCCCTCCACCCTAACCTCTGTGCCCTATGCAAAACCTAGATTGAGGTGTATATTCTCCTAACTAAGATTTGTTGGGGTCCACTGAGCCCATCCTACATTGGACTGGACACCTAGATCCAACACCTACCATTCCAATCCTCAACACTTAGGCCTCTCCTCTGTTCAGTGGGATCAGAGCATGGCTGATGGAAGGAAAACCAGGAAAAGGCCATTTAGACCACACTTTCTGCTCCTGCCTTCTGCTACCTCCCTCCAGCTCCTGATGGGACAAGTCTCAGGCCAGGCCTGGGGGCAGTGATGGGACACGACTCAGTATAAAGGTGCTTGCCTGGCTGGCAAAGCATGCTCCAAAAACTAGACAAAAATACGTTGATATGCCAAGTAAAATGTGGAATAAACAAGACAGGCAGGCTGAACTTCTCCACACACTTTCACAAATACCCCCACAACCATGTCCTGAGCCTGCCCAGACTTAAAACACCATATAAAGTCTCTGCAGTGACTGGGAGCTGAATCTAGAAGCCTGGTTTGGGCCTGTTATAAATTATCAGAGAAACCACATTTTGAAGGATCCAATCTTGCAGTCTATTAAAATGCTAGCAGTCTATAGGCAGCCAATTGTTACAAAGGCCTGCTGCCCCCAAATATATTAATCACTGCTAGGAAACACACCAGAGAAGAAAGAAAAAACAAAAACTATACTAACAAACCAACTGAGCTCCAAGCGCTGATTTGGGACACCATATTGACCAGAGATAAGCCAGGGGACAACACAGGATGCAAACACGGAGATGTGTGGTATGGTGTAATGGCACCTGTGCTTGTCTGGGCCTAAATAAGGTAAAGTCAGGAGACAGGGTAATAGGAAGCTCCTATTCCCAAGCCCTGGACTGACTGGTTCAGTAACCTATAAGGGAAGTGCTCACCCCTGTCTCCAGGAATTCAGGCACAACCATCACCTGGAGGTCAGAATTCCCTCCCTCTACCATGAAGACGAGATGCCAGACCCTACAATTCAACATGTCTATGACCAAGATGGCGCCGACCAGACCTGACTTCCCTCCTGCAGGGCTTGGGCACCCTGAAGCCACCACAAGAAGAGCACAAGCAAGCAAGCAGGGAGGTGGGCCACGCTCCTCCACACACACTGTCACACCCACCCCATGCCCACGCCCCGGGCTGCACCTGACAGGACGCTCCGCTTATTTGGCTGCACTTGGATAGTCTCCCGGAGTCGCCTCAAGATCGGCAGGAGGTGCTCCAGTCCGCTCTCCATGGGCCTTGGCTCTGCTGACCTCGGCTCTTTCCTCCCACCCACAGCTCGGCTGCCTGGCCTCCATTGTCCACAGGCCCAGAGCTCTGGCCTCCTCTGTCCGCAGGCCCCTGCTCTCCTCTTGTCCTCCGTCCTCAAGCCTGGCCCCGCTCTCCTCTAGCCCACAGGCCTGCGAGTCCAGCATGCAGCACTAGGCTCTCAAGGATGTGGCGTTCCCACGCCTCAGGTCCCTTTCCCGGAAGTCCTGCCCCAGCAGGGTAGAGGGGGAGGTTCAGGTCCCCTCCACGTGGGGCGGGGCCTCTCCCAAGCTCTGCATTGGAGCGGGGCTGTGACGCAACCAGGGGTGGAGCAGTAACAGTGACATGGGGAGGGGCCGTGATGCCACCAGGGGCGGGGCCAGGAAGACGGAGTGGGGCGGGGCTGTGTGGGCACTGTGGGGCGGGGCACAGACACGGTCAGGGGTGAGGATCTCCACATTTGGGGCTAGGACTGTCGACCCTTGACCTGTGCAAATGCACTTGTCCTCACCATCGCCAAAACCATTGCCCTCAGGGCCGTGTTCGGGCCGGGTGCTCACCCCGCAGGGCCTTGCTACATTGGACGGGACACCTAGATCCAACATCTACCATTCCAATCCTCAGCACTTAGGCCTCTCCTCTGTTCAGTGGGATCAGAGCCGGGGCTGATGGAAGGAAAAACAGGAAAAGGCCATTTAGACCACACTTTCTGCTCCTGCCTTCTGCTACCTCCATCCAGCTCCTAATGGGACATCTCACGCCAGGCCTGGGGGCAGTGATGGTCCACTGAGACCACCAGGGGACACGACTCAGTATAAAGGTGGTTGCCTGGCTGGCAAGGCATGCTCGAAAAACTAGACAAAATACCTTGGCATGCCAAGTAAAATATGGAATAAACAAGAGAGGCAGGCTGAACTTCTCCACACACTTTCACAAATACCCCCACACCCATGTCTGTGCCTGCCTAGACTGAAAGCACCATCTAAAGTCTCTGCAGTGACTGGGAGCTGGAGCCAGAAGCCTGGTTTGGGTCCTGGTGCAGGACAGTCCACAAGCCTTCAGGGTCTCTCCAACCCCTACAACTATGGAACACAATGGCACAAGCAGGCTTAAGCTAGGTACGGCGGCTAGGGGCATCACATGGCCACTTCCATTCATCCCAGATTACTGTCACAATCAGACTTGGCAGATGAGGGGGCAAGGGGAGGGAGAACAGAGAGGAAGACAGACAATACCAGAGAGCAAAACAAGAATAAGCAGGCTGGGTTTTTGATGATGTTTATTCATTACTCCATTTTCCAGGTAGAAGGGAGAAATACCTTTTTTATCACATGGGTCTCTGTTAGACCTTTACAGCAATCTAGTTGGTGAAGGATGAATTTAAATTAAAACATTCAATCTTCTCCTGACTTCATTAACCAATATTTCTTTCAAAAATTTAAAACAAGAAGACAGGCAAACAGCCATGGAAAACAATAGTCAAGAATTCATATGCAACAAGCACTATCTTCACAAAGAGCTTCCATCCAAGATTAGTTTATTTGGAGCTTCATGCTCCCTCATAAACTGCAAAAACCTGTACTCTGCCTCTCCCTCCCTGCCTCCTTCCTTCCCTCACTCTGACCTCATCCCTGCTTGCCCAAATAGTACTCTAGAAACAGAGTAAGGAGATCTTTAAAGATGAAATTCATGCTGGAAAACAGAGACAAAATAAATACACACACACACACATACACATACACACACACACACACACACTTTGACAAAATGAAACCAGAAGACAGGATGGGGCTCATGCAGTGCAGCACAATCTTAAGTAGAAAAGCTGAAGAACAGAACCCAAGTCCTAAATTCAAAACCTATTAACAGGGCTGGGAATATGGCCTAGTGGCAAGAGTGCTTGCCTCATATACATGAAGCCCTGGGTTCCATTCCCCAGCACCACATATATAGAAAATGGCCAGAAATGGCACTGTGGCTCAAGTGGCAGAGTGCTGGCTTTGAGCAAAAAGAAGCCTGGGACAGTGCTTAGGCCCTGAGTCCAAGGCCCAGGACTGGTACAAAAAACAACAACAAAAAAAAAAAAAACTATTAGCACACACACACACACACACACACACACACACTTAAGACAAAATAAAGCCAGAAGACGGGCTGTGGCTCAAGCACTGCAGCACAATCTAAAGTAGAAAAGCTAAAGAACAGCACCCAAGTCCTATATTCAATCCCTATTAACAGCACACACACACACACAATTAAGGGGGAAAAAAACACTGTTTCACACATTTACATGTCACACCTGTCATTTTCCAAGATAACAGCAGAGGGCGCCATAGCACTTGGGACAGCGCCATAGAGCCCCACTCTGACTCCCGATGGACAATTTGCACAGGTTCCTACTGACAGTCTCTTTGGTGCCTTCTCATTGAAGCACCCAGGGAGTCACTGAGCATAGGGCAGAGTCCAACTATTGGGGAAATACCTAAAGGTAGAACAAATGGGTCATAGCATATCTGTTTTAATTCTACAATGGCTTCCCAAATTTTAGACTGAGAATGTGGAAATTAACAAAATATAAAAGTCATTTAAGACTTGGTTAGCACGTGTGAGTGGCCATGATTCAATAGCCAACCCTAAAATATAGTATAGAAGGTAGAAATGGTAGATGAACTCAGAACTACTGGGCAGTTTCCTTACTAATACCTAAAATACACTATGGAGATTCAACAAGTAGTTACACTTCTTTCCTTGTTCAAATCTTTGGACTGTGTGTCTCTCAGGTCATTCAGTGGTTTACTATATATTTATTGAATCTCCGTTCTTAGGAATTAACAGGTGCTTTGTCTCTGGAGGGTTTGGCAGCCTATCCTGGGTGCTTTGGAGATTTTGGCAACTTCTCTTCTTGGAAATCTTAGGAGGTTTGTACTGATTTCCTTTGAAGCAGTTCAATTTACCGGACTCTTCTTTAATGGCTAGTGGATTTTCTATCACCCACCATAGCACCGAATAATCTCCACGCTTCAGCTTTGTCCAGCCCAAACATCACAATAGCCTTTCCTGACCTCTTCTGTTTAGCCTCTGAAGCTTCAGTGCTCAGTGGGCACCGGTAGAGGCTAGACGCTCATGGATGCCCTTCTGCAGGTTGTGATCCAGATGGACAGCATCTCCTTACAGCCAGATACTGTAAGCCTCCACCTCCATGTCTCCTGGGATGGACATGGCGTGGCTATCTGCACAGATTCAGTGATCCTCCAACACCAGTGGCTTCACACAAGCCTTCATATATATATATATATATATATATATATATATATATATATATATATATATATATATATATATATATATATGTATGTATGTATGTATGTATGTATGTATGTATATATACCCTAGCAAATCCAAAGGTGAGCAAGACCCCAAAATCAAGTTGCCCCATGCTCTGTTGGATGATTGCAGCCATCTGGTGTGCCTTGAAGATCATGAGTTCTGGTGTGCCTTGAAGATCATGAGTTCAAGGCCACACAGTGAAACCCTACCACCCACCCCCCCAAAAAAAAAGAAAAAACTCATTCAACAACATTTACCCATGAGGGAAATAAGAATCAAAACCACATCAATTCAGAAACAGAAAAAACATGTAAAAATGATCAAGTATTGGTGACAAAAAATAAAAAAGTGGATATTGATCATAGTAATGGGAAAATGTGCGGCAGCTGCGGACAACAGTTTGGCACATGTGAAACAAAAGCTAACACTTGAATTTCCATAGGATCCAACAATTCTATTCCTACATATACTGACACAAGTGAAAACATTCACACAGAAATGTGTGACTAGATAAATGTTTAGCAGCATTATGCACAACAGCAATTCAATGGAAACAAGCCAGTAGACACACAAGCCAAATAGACACACAACATGGGCAGTGTGCATCACTAAAGTGTTCAAGTCCTTCTGTACCATGTGAACTTTACTTCAATCTTTGAAAACATTGAGTTCCCAGAATACACTTAGGATGAATTCTCTTCCCATTGTTACTCATATCTGACACAAATGAGATTCTTTCTCCCTCTACAAACTATGGAACCAATAACAAAACCAAGAGCTAATGCAGTGTTGGAGAGTTTATACTTCAGCAAGAAATAGGAAAAATCTGTGGGAGAAACAGAGCCCCCATTTCTCATCTAAGAGGTGGGGTCCTTTTAAGACTAAGGTCAAAAGAGACATTTTAACTGGCCACATGGGGTGGGTGGGAACACTACAGATCTGGGGGGGGGGGGGTCACCTGTGTCTGGCCCTGAAGTGGCAGATTCTATGTGAAGCATCTGGAGCCTCACTAGCCAGAGCCTCCCAGAGGCTGGGCCCTGGAAGTGGATCCGCACTTGTGTTTTACACTTGGTTACACATGAGGATGCCTACTCCTCTCTTCTGCCCATACCTCTCCCACAATGGATGCTAAAGACCTATTCTGGGCATGCTTTACTCCCACTGACCAGGATCTGGCCACCGAGGTTCACCAGGAAATTCTGTGGTCTCTGCAGATCACAAGAGCAATACCTACCTCAGCTAGGAAAAGCTTTGGCCTTAGGGAGCCTGTAGCTGCAACGACTTTCTTCCCAGGTCACAGGGAAACTTGAAGTTCCAAGGAAGTATCCCAATGTCTCAGTGCCCAGAGACAGACTAGGCTCTGTATAATCCTGCTGCAAAACTTAGTGTCCCCAGCACTCACTGAATTACATCACTGTATCACCCAATGTCCAGTACTCAGGGTCAGCAGGGATCTGCCTAGGGAATGAGAAGTAGGGACCACCAGCAGTGGCATTGTAATGGGTGTGTCCCCTAAATTCATACGTGAAAGTTCTCCAGTACCTCCTATGAATGTGATCATATACAGAAATGGGCTCTTGGCAAGTGTTGTTAGGGTCATCCCTAAGTCACGTTTTTTGTGCTTTCTTGTGTACAGTGTCTTCTGTTCCCTCACTTCCACTCTAAATCACTATTATTGTGCCCCTTAAAAGGTGGAAACTGGTGCTGGGAGTACGGCCTAGTGGCAAGAGTGCTTGCCTCATATACATGAAGCCCTGAGTTTGATTCCTCAGCACCACATACATAGAAAACAGCGAGAAGTGACACTGGGGATCAAGTGGCAGAGTGCTAGCCTTGAGCAAAAAGAAGCCAGGGGCAGTGCTCTTGCTATGAGTTCAAGGCCTAGGACTGCAAAACAAAACAGGTGGAAACTCAGTCACAGAAATGCATCCAGGAAAGTTACTCTACAAACTACGCTATTCCCTAACAGATTTAGAAACCAGGACAAGACCTGGAAAAACACCATACCCTTGCACCTCACAAGGGAATGTGGCCTATAATACACCTTGCTACCACACTGCTGGATTTCAGAGCTGTGAAACATCTCCAGAGTTCCCAGTATGCAGTGCCTTGTCATAGCAACCCTAGGGAAATAACACAGAAATGTCTTGTTCTTTCTACACTCTCTCCAGAACATGTGTACCTCCCTCAAGATAACCCTTCACAGGCCATGGCTACTGCCAGGGGGTCGTTTCAGTCTCTCTGCCATCCCTGGCGTCAGCTCTCAATCTCAGGGGCAGTGGGAAAATTAAGACGAGTAAGAGGTATAACTTTCTGAATCTGGTGGGCCTCTATCCTGATGATGCTGCATCAGCAGGACCCAGAGCTTGGTCATCTACACTTTGGAAGAGACAAGACATCCCTTGTAAACTCAGTTTGGAATGTGACTCAGGAAGATCCATGAAAAGGCTCTTCCACCTGGTCATGGCATCTCACCTGTGTCAACAGAGCCCAGGCTGGGCCTTTAAAGGGGGAAGCATAGAACAGGATGTTTATCCACACCCTTCTCAGAGGGGCCTGAGGCAAAACCAGAAGGGGAAAAGGGAGGAAAGAGGCTGGGTGCCAGGATGTTAAGGGTAGGGACCCTTCCCCACAGAACTGAGGATTGATAAAGGGCTTCTGTACAGTGTGCAAGTGACCTTCTCAGGAGGCCAAGGCCCACCAACACTCAGAAACAGGGGCATTAATTCACTTTCCTCAATGTGGACATGAAGCAGCTGGACAGGTCAGAGAGAACCTGCTGCCTGCCCAGAATGGGAGAAAGCAAAATGCACTTTGAGTCCTCAAGCAGTCTGCACCTGACTGTGGCCAACTTCCTTACAAGTAGCCCTTTGCTGGGTATCTGGGCTCTGCTGGATATAGGAAAGACCACAGGCCTGGAATGGGCCTGGAGTTCTCCATGTTTCTGAGGAACACAGACAGATGTAACTCACTACAGAAGCCTAAAATGCAGTAGTCACTGCTGCCTCCCTCTGACTATGGAGGAGCCAGCCTGGTAGGAGAAAGGATCTAGTCCTCCTGGGGCAGGAAGACAGAGAGCTTCCCACTTCCCCTGCCCTCTGCTGCCAACACATAATCCTCTGAGCTCAGGAAACCCTGGGTGGGCAGGCCCAGGGCCTTCCTCCCCATCCAGGCCAGAGGACTTCCAGGGATGCACTGGCTATAGGTAAGCAGTGTGATGGCCTCCCAGGTTCCTGGCCAGGAGCTCCTGGCAGGCTGTAGAGAGCCTCTATCAGCCCCTGCCCAGGCCTGAAGCAGATGACAGGGTGCAGGTAAGGATTCAGGCAGCATGCTGGGACCCACTCTGACAATAGCAGCCTGCTCTTCTCTAGGAAGCTCTTTCCATGTCCAAATCCACTGCTGAAGTGTCACCAATACCCACAAGACTCTATATCCCTCAGAAGATGTGAGCCTGGTCTCAGTCAAGAAACAAGTCCCTTCAAGTCCCTCTCTGCTCCCCAGCCCTAGCTCAGTAGTCTGTACCTGGGTGCAAATGTTTACAGGTACCAAAGACAAGGAAGACCTCAGATGAAGAACAGTCCTCAGCCTTCTAGAAGCAGCAACTGAAAGTGGATACCTATCCCAGTATACACACAAGACGGGAAACAAAGTCAGGATACTTCTATGGAGGCACATGAGATCCTGCAACTGTAAGGGCTAATCTGAGAACCTGAGTGACTAAATATGAGTTGTAGTGTCACAATTATAACAGCTTCTAAACCATGGTGATGCCTCCATGCTAGAGGACTGGACCCCCACCCGTGAGACTAGTTTTTTGTAGTTGACATTTAAAAATATAGGGAGCCCTTGCTCCCCTCTGTACATAAGTAACAACCATGGTAACGGACAGTAAAAAAGGATCATAGTTGTAGACTATAGAAATAACAATAATAGTAGTAGAAATGCCATGGTAACTGTTGGGTTAGTTTACTTATGATTGACTACTGGATTGTTTTAGCCCACTCTAGCTTGATTAGTGGTAATGGGAAAACACAGTAGCAATTGTTAAAATAAAGTTGGTAGGGGCTACGGATATGGCCTAGTGGCAAAGAGTGTTTGCCTCGTATACCTGAAGCCCTGGGTTCAATTCCCCAGCCCCACATATACAGAAAATGGCCAGAAGTGGTGCTGTGGCTCAAGTGGCAGAGTGCTAGCTTTGAGCCAAAAAAAAGAAGCTAGGGACAGTGCTCAGGGCCTGAGTCCAAGCCCCAAAACTGGCAAATAAATAATAAAGTTGGGGGGCTGGGGATATAGCCTAGTGGCAAGAGTGCCTGCCTCGAATACACGAGGCCCTAGGTTCGATTCCCCAGCACCACATATACAGAAAACGGCCAGAAGCGGCGCTGTGGCTCAAGTGGCAGTGCTAGCCTTGAGCGGGAAGAAGCCAGGGACAGTGCTCAGGCCCTGAGTCCAAGGCCCAGGACTGGCCAAAAAAATAAAAAATTTAAAAAAATAAATAAAGTTGGTACTAGGTCAGCCTGACCACAGAATTGATTCTGTAAATGGCTTGCTTAACCCATTTGTGACTTGCTCTACCCCATGCATTAACCCCCTGCATCACTGCTATGTGACCACCTGATGTCAGTTCCCGATATCAAGGCCAGTTCCCATTATCAAAGCAAAAATAGAGGCTGGGAATCTGGCCTAGTGGCAAGAGTGCTTGCCTCATATACATGGGGACCTGGGTTCAATTCCCCAGCACCACATATACAGAAAACGGCCAGAAGTGGCTCTGTGGCTCAAGTGGCAGAGTGCTAGCCTTGAACAAAAAGAAGCCAAGAAAAAAAAAAGAAGCCAGGGACAGTGCTCGGGCCCTGAGTCCAAGGCCCAGGACTGGCCAAAAAAAAAAGAAGAAAATGGCCAGAAGTGGCGCTGTGGCTCAAATGGCAGAGTGCTAGCCTTGAGCAAAAAAGAAGCCAAGGACAGTGCTCAGGCCCTGAGTTCTCAGCCTAGGACTGGTAAAAAAAAAAAAAAAAAGCCAAAATAGATAACTGAAAGGGTTGACAGCCAATAGAAACAGGACAAGACTTGCTTGCTAAATTCCATCCAATAAAGTATCTGCCAACTTGAAAATACCCTGCCCCTGTAGTAATCACAATAAAAACTCTGCTTGGGGTTGGGGATATGGCCTAGTGGCAAGAGTGCTTGCCTCGTATACAAGAGGCCCTAGGTTCAATTCCCCAGCACCACGTATACAGAAAACGGCCAGAAGTGGTGCTGTGGCTCATGTGGCAGAGTGCTAGCCTTGAGCAAAAAGAAGCCAGGGACAGTCCTCACGCCCTGAGTCCAAGCCCCAGGACTGGCCAAAAAAAACTCTGCTTATGGGGGGGAGGGGGTGGGCGGGTCCTCAAGGCAGATCTGCTATGTTACTGGTGGTTTAGAGTCCAGGCTCCAACTTGCAATGAAGACTTGCATTTGCATCGGAATCAGCTCCTTGGTGGTCTTTGGGGACCCAAAATCTGGGCATAACACCACAAAAAAGGAAACTAGTCCCTTGGGGTACCAGCAACTCCACCAAATGTTCTCCACAGACGGAACCCTCCATCACTATACTGCTCCTGAGAGGTGAACCATACATAGAGAACCAGACCACCCAAGGGTCTGGGTCACCCTAGCAGGTGCCATATTACCATAGGGAAGAGTACAGGGCCTTTAAACAGGATGACACAGTCCAGGGGAAACCACAACCTATCCTCACAGCTTCATACTCACCTATCTAGGTTCTTCAGAGGTATTTCTGAGAGTACAGATGGGCTTGGTTCAAAGCTAGGAACCTTGTCTTAAGCTTTAAATTATTTGCTTACACAAAAGTCCTCAAAAGCAGGCCTTCCAGTGAGAGGAAATAGACTTTTTTGCATAATAAGTGGGAGACACAAGATGAAGACAAATACATGGGGAAGACAAACCACGGGACAGCAGAAAGAAGGGCATGGGAAAGAGCAGGGCTAGTAAACCAAGACCCTGAGGAGGATCTTAAGAGGCCACTCACAGACTCTAACCCCTACCCTATCTCCCCATACCTACCCCATACTAAAACACATGCCCTAACCGTAACCATAACCCTACACTCACAAGTACCCTAATTGTAATACAGCTTCAACCCAACCTTAACCCTACCCCTACCCCATACCATAACATGGATCCCCATTGTGCACACTAACTCTAGCAAGTATTCACACCCTAACGTGCTCCAACCCAACCCCACAACTTAAGCTACTCACCAACCTCATGCCTCACCCTAAGCCATTCACTAACCAAAATCCATACTATTGTGGCCATTCACTAACCAAACTCCGTACAATTGTGTACCTAACACATTCATACTGAACACATTGCCTAACTCTCACCCTAGGCCTTCCTTAACATGTTCTTAATCCTTACCTGTTCCATAAGTTGTTTAGTAAACCACTCCATAACACATCTCATAACTCAAACTCATTCCACAAAGTTAATTCTCACCCATTCCCTAACCCTCAACCCTTCCTAAACCCTGATCCTAAAATCTTCCCTAACAGGCTCCCTAACCCCATCCTTTTGTCTACCACATTCCCTAACCCTAAGCCTGACTCATTCCTTAACCATCATTTACTATCTGTCTGTAATAGTGATCCTAACCCAAACTTAGTCCCTAACACTCACCTGCTCTGTAAGGTTAATGGAAAATTCAACACCTGCCTAATCTATTTCCAAACCATAACTAAATCTTAATGCTGACGCCCACTCTGAGTAGCCCTACAACCATCAGTCCTTATTGACATTAACAACCAACCCTAACCCAGTCATATTGTTAGATATGTGTAAATTATCTGAGAAGCCACATACTTAAGGACCGAATCTTGGAGTGTTTATCAGAGCATTAGCATCTGCAGGCAGCCATGTAGCTGTTACAAAGGCCTGCAACCCACACAGACCCTCAACACTGTCGGGAAACAGGCCAGAGAGGGAGGAAAGAACAAAAACCATACCAGCAAACCAGTTCTCTCTCCCAGCTTTGAGGACTGGGTTAGGGTTGCTGTGTTGGGCACAGTTACTGTGTGGGTTTAGTTATTGAAAAGTCTCAAGTAAGGCATAGGATTCCTGAGTGGCTTAGGGTATGGATTAGGGTTTGCTTACCCTAATCAAATTTTAATCCTACCATTAACACCGAGCCCTACGCCTGCAGCATACCCCAAATATCGCCTATCTTGCCAAAGTTCATTTTCAACAGCATGTGGTTATAGGCAGCGTGTTGACTCACCAAAAGCAGACATCCAGTTCGCCCCCTTTCAGTCTCTTTCTCCATCTTCCGAGCACACTGAGGGCCGGGAGTCCTTCGGGAGACTCCGCTCCTCCCGGGCCCGCACGTGGTTCAGCGGCGCTGCCTTCCGGGTGGCGCCAGGACCCCCGCGCCAGGCCAGGGCCGCCTGCTGTGCGGGCAGAAGGAAGAAGAGCTGCAGCCGGCGCTGGAGGCGGAGGAGCACTGGAGGCTGAGGAGCGCGGCTCCGGGGGGCATCGGCCCAGGGCTCGGCTCCGGGAGAGCCGGGCGGGCTGGAAGAGGCGCGCGCACCTGCCGGGCCCCGGCGCCCGGAGGCCTCCAGTCCCGGGTCGGTGCGCCCTCGGCCCGGCGCCCCCCCCCTGTCCCCGAGCGGGCGTTTCGGGCGGACAGGGCCAGCACCCCAGAGCCTGCGCCCCAGAACCGGGAGGACCCGGACTTGGTGCGGCACGTGCCGACCCACAGGTCCGTGCCGGCGGCACGGGGTCGCTGGGAGCACGGCGAGGGGAGAGCAGATCTCCCCGAGTCAGGGTGTCGATGGGGGCGGGGGTCGCCCCTTCCAGACCCGGGTTCCCGCGCCCCGCCCGGCGGCGCCCACAGTGCAAATGCGGGTCGGTCACAAGGAAGAAACCAGGCGGGCGAGGCTGCGGGTAAACACCTGTGGACTCCGCGGGAGAAGCCGCGGCGGCTCCATGTGGACTTCTCACCTGGAGTTCAGAGCCTCGGTGAAACTGCTCCAAGTTCACTCCAGCGCCCCGACACTAACCGCCCTAAAGTTCAAGAACCCTCTAAGGAGGATGAGAACCTCCGCATTCGTTACCTAATAGGTGTGTACAGCAGGGAGCCGGGAAAGGAGGACGCCACGGCGTCTCAGGCCGAAGAGGAGAGCTCGTTCCCTGACCAGCGGCCACGCTCACGGAGCACGCGGCGGGACAGAGAGCAAGCGGCCCCCGGGCGAGGCCTTCCGTAGGGCGGGGATGGGGAGGTGGGACCCGGATGTGACCTGGGGGGCGGGGAGACCACCGCCCCCAGGTGTGCGGGTCACCTAGGTAACCGGGCGGAGACAGCCAGGAGGGGCATCTAACAGTACTGTAGCCCTCCGGGGGAGGGCCTTACAGCTGTGAACTGAGCCTTGATTACCCCACAGTACCTCATCCTACCTTTTATGCAAAACAGGTGAAAACAAATATTAATACCTGAGGTGAAGAAGATGGGTTTGTAAAAGAGAAAGAAATAAGAATCCCCATGGAGAGCCAAGTCTCTTTCCATGATCAGTGCCAGCTGAGAAAGCAAAGTGTCAGTCAGGCATTGCTCTTCCAACTATAGGAAGGCTTGGCCTTCAAACAGTTGTTTTTGTTTTGTTTCGTTTTACAGTTGTTTACCCAACTCCAGACCCTTCAATACAGCTGCTACCACATAAAATAACATATAACCAGGCACACAACTACATTCCCAAGGACAATCCCCTTGCACTGAGAGATTCTGTTTCAGGAAAATTCCAAGAAACAGTACTAGAAATTCATTCACAGATCAACAGTGGTAAAGCTGGGAAGGATCTTTCCTTTAAATTATCAAGACCCTGCTGAAACAATTTATTCATATTTTTTATGTTTTAAATGTCTAATGTCAAAAATATTCCAACTTGATGAGCAGTACAAGGTTTCAAAACCAAAACACAAACCTATCTGAATAAACCAGAACAAAAGAATGCTTACACTGAGAGGATACTTAGTATTACAATGAAAAGCTACAAATAACTGCTCCTGTATGTGCACCAATGGAAACTGTACTTTTATAGTTATTATAAAAGTGATGTGTAGAGGGGTTCCATTTGCATAAGTCAGGTAAAGAGTACACTAACTGATTTCTTTTTAACAGTACACACAAGACTTTTTGTTTAGGCATTGCATTGTTTTGCATTACTGAATAGGGATGTTGAACATTTTCTCATGTGTTAAGAAGCCATTCTTACTTTTTCTTCTGATAAGTCTCTACCCCTTTTTCCCATTATTCTTGGGTAATTTATGGAGGGTCTAGCTCCTTGTGTATTCTGGTTATTAGGCTCTTATGAAAAGGTAAAGATCTCCCATGCTGTAGGCTGCCTTTTTAGCTTAGTAACTATGTCTTTTGCTACGCAGAAACTTTTTAGTTTCATTGTCAATTTGTTGAGCACCAAAACTGCCCAGAAAGTTCCTGTACTGTGTGTGTGTGTGTGTGTGTGTGTTGTGTGTCACTCCTGAGGCTTATACTCAGGTCCTAGGCACTGTCTCTGAGCTTCTCTGCTCAAGGCTAGCACTCTACCACTTGAGCCACAGCTCCCTCCCCACCTTTTAGGTGATTAATTGGAGCTAAGATTCTCACTGGCTTTCCTGCTGGGGCTGGCTTTAAACCACAATCCTAAGATCCCAGTCTCCTGAGTAGCTAGGATTAAAAGCCCCTCCCTCCTCAGGGAACCGGCTCTGTCATGGCTTACTTTTAAAATTATTTTTCCAAAACTTTCATGCTTTCCTTGTAAAACTAATGCCTTGTAAGTTATCCACAAATTTTTGGCAATTGCATTAAAGAGACCAATGGCCTTCGACTATAGAAAATTATAGAAAAAGGGCTGGGAATGTGGCCTAGTGGTAAAGTGCTCGCCTTGCATACATGAAGCCCTGGGTTCGATTCCTCAGCACCACATATATAAAAAAAATAAATAAAAATAAAGGCCAGAAGTGGCGCTGTGGCTCAAGTGGCAGAGTGCTAGCGCCACTTCTGGCCATTTTCTGTATATGTGGTGCTGGGGAATCGAACCCAGGGCCTCATGTATATGAGGCAAGCACTCTTGCCACTAGGCCATATCCCCAGCCCCAAATTTCTGTACTTTTAAAAGAGATCATTCAGTCAAAATGAAGTTGATGTACACTTAGAAATATGTCTGTACATACATTTTAACTTTAAAATGTTACTACAAAAATGACACTTTATCAGAAAAAGCAAAAAATAAGTGGTAGAATGCTAACATTAAGCAAAAAGAAGCTGAGGGACAGCTCCCAGGTGGAGTTCAAGTACCAGGAGTAAACAGACAGTCCACATGGCATCCTTTATGGTGAAAATGTGTGTTTTGCCAAGTCTCATTCTGCATCCTTTCTCATAACACCAATTGAGGCCCCAAGTATCTGTGTGGCTACTTAGGTGGAGTTCCTATCTGAAACACAGCACTAATGAGCATAAGGCATAGCTCCCAGGGTCTGAGAGGCCATTTGCCTGGTGACACCATGGCACTACTTCAGCATAGTGTTCAATTCCCTTAATTGCCCAGTACTACCCAGCAAGGGTCTGGGTGCTTCAGTACCAGCCACAGTGATTGCTGAGCTCCTAAATTAAACCCACTGGCCATCTTTTCATACCAGGTCCTTGTCACCTTCTCCCTGATGCCTCCTCATATGATTGTGATTCAATGATTAGAGGGTCTTAGAACCTTGACCTACAGTGATGACAACTTCAGAATGTTTTTGAATGGGTGTCACTCCTTCAGGGGAGGGGGTGTCATTCAAGCCACTTTTCTACACTGGGCCATACTAACAGATACTAAACTCAAAATTACAAGTGTATGTATGCCATGTTTTCTTCTGATACTAAAAAATTTTGCCCTCAAAGTACTTACAGTCAGAAGAAATCAACAGGCAACAAAGGAGGGGCATGCTGGAACTACTCCGCAGAAAAGTGCGATGCTATATAGGCGACAGAGGAAAAACAAAACAAAAAGTCACACAGAAGCTCCTTACTAGAAAACTTTAGTAAAACCAGTCTTAAGGGAACTGATTGGGTAAAGGGATGAGGTTCAGTGTTGAGTTGCTTGCCTAGCTTGTAGGAGGCCTTGAAACACAATAAATTTTAAATTCATCAAAAAGAAAATTAAATGCCTTTCAATGTGGAACAAATTGTGTTTAAGAGCTATGTAATAAAAATAAAATGTTTCCCACACAGCTCCTCAGCCCCTAACCCACAATCACAGCAGGACAAGACCAAAAGCAAAACTGAATGCATAGCAAAGACTCAGAGGCTTCGGCAGGGGCCTAGGGTCACTGAAGTTGTTACAAAGCAGGACAAAATAGGCTGCCCTTCCTCACACATGCCTTCACCTCATTCTCCAGGCCCCAGGATGGATATGAAAGTATAAATGAAAACTTGATGTAGACTTGAAGAGAGGCCAGGGGCCTGGGCAAGGCATAAGTTCTCCAGAGCAGGTTCTAATGGGGGCCATCCACACTGTTCTACCTTGGGCTATCGAGCCAGAACCTCTATTCATGATTCCAAGCTTCCAGGCTCTACAGTTTTTATTCTGACACTCTGTGCATTTTCTCTTCAAAATGCCTACAAAGGCTGGAAATCATGAAGATCAAAGGCAGCATAAAAAGAACCAGGGCTAAGAGCTGAGGTACTTGCCTAGCTTGTGGAAGGTCATGGAACACAATACCACTGGAACTCACAAAAAAGAAAGTGAAATACTTCTGTATGCCTAATAAAATGTGGCTCACTCCTGTCATCCTAGCTACTCAGGAGGCAGAGACGAGAGGATCCAGGTTCAAAGCCAGCTCAGGCAGGAAAGTTCTAAGACTGTTATCTCCAATGACCAACCAGAAAACCAGAAGTGGCGCTGTGACTCAGGTGATAGAGCACTAGTCTTCAGCTGAAGACCTTGAGGACAGAACTCAGGCACACAGTTCACACCTCACATCCAGCAAAGAAAAACATTTAAATAAATAAAAGTTTTAAAATAAATGTGTGTAAGAAAGACCTATATGATAAAAATGAAAATTTTTTTTTTCCAATCCTAGAGCTTGAACTCACGCTCTAGGCACTGTCCCTGAGCTTCTTTTGCTCAAAGGAAGCACTCTACCACTTGAGCCACATCAACACTTGCTGCTTTTTCTGTTTGTGCTGCTGAGGAATCCAACAGAGGGTTTGATGAATGCTAGGCGAGCACCCTACCACTAAGCCACATTCCCACCCCCAAATATCTTTTTGTGCTGGTCCTGGGGCTTGAACTCAGGCATGAGCCCTCTACAACTTGAGACACAGCTCTGCTTCCACTAGAGGTTTTTTTGTTGTTGACTGGTGATATAGAGCCTCATGGACTTTGCTACCAGGGCTGGATTCATACTGCAATCAACAGATTTTGGCCTCCTGAGTACATAGGATTACAGGCATAAGGAAAAAACATTTTCCACACATCCCCTCCACCCTAAACTCCGTGCCCTCTGCAAGACCTGGATTGGGGCCTATGTTCTCCTAACCAAGATTTGTTGGGGTCCACGGAGCCCATCCTACATTGGACTGGACACCTACCATTCCAATCCTCAGCACTTAGGCCTCTCCTCTGTTGAGGGGGATCAGAGCCGGGGCTGATGGGAGGAAAAACAGGAAAAAGCCATTTAGACCACACTTTCTGCTCCTGCCTTCTGCTACCTCCCTCCAGCTCCTAATGAGACAGATCTCAGGCCAGGCCTAGGGGAAGTGATGGCCCACTGAGACCACCAGGGGACATGACTCAGTATAAAGGTGCTTGCCTGGCTGGCAAAGCATGCTCCAAAAACTAGACAAAAATACGTTGATATGTCAAGTAAAATGTGCGATAAACGAGAGAGGCAGGTCAAACTTCTCCACACACTTTCACAAATACCCCCACACCCATGCCTGTGCCTGCCTAGACAGAAAGCACCATCTAAAGTCCCTGCAGTGACTGGGAGCTGGATCCAGAAGCCTGGTTTGGGCATGTTATAATGTAAATTATCAGAGAAACCACATTTTGAAGGATCCAATCTTGGAGTCTTTATTAGAATGCTAATAGTCTATAGGCAGGCAATTGTTACAAAGGCCTGCTGCCCCCAAATACAGGCCAGAGAAGAAAGAAAAAACAAAACTATACTAACAAACCAATTGAGCTCCAAGAGCTGATTTGGGACACCATGTTGACCAGAGATAAGCCAGGAGACAGGATACCGGATGCAAACACAGAGATGTGTAGCATGGTGTAATGGCACAGGTGCTTGTCTGGGCCTAAATAAGGTAAAGTCAAAGGGCAGGGTAATAGGAAGCTCCTATTCCCAAGCACTAGACAGACAGGTTCAGTCACTTATAAGGAAAGTGCTCACACCTGTCTCCAGGAATTCAGGCACAACCATCCCCTGGGGGTCAGAATTCCCTCCCTCCACCATGAAGAAGAGATGCCAGACCCGACAATTCAACATGTGTGTGGCCAAGATGGCACCGGCAAGACCTGACCTCCTGACTTCAGGGCTTAGCCATCCTGAAGCCACTACAAGAAGGGCACAAATGAACAAAGGCCGCACTTCTCCACACACAACCACAAACACCCCACACCCATGTTCTGGGCCTGCATAGACTGAAAGTGCCAGCTAAAAGCTTAACAATGAATGACTGGAGCAGGCTCCGGAGGCATGGTTTGGGGACTAACCTCACCCAAGCCACTTCAGGAGAAGCAGGCCGTGTTTCTCCTCACTGTCCCTCACCTGTATCCATGCCCTGGGCCTGCCTAGACTGAAAGTGCCAGCTAAAAGCAAGCTCCGGAGGCCTGGTTTGGGAACTGGCCTCACCAAAGCAACTTCAGGAAGGACACAAACCAACACAGAGAGGCAGGCAGACAGGCGATAAAAACCAACACCCATGCCATGGGCCTGCCAGGACTGAAAGCACTGACTAAAGTTCTGCACTGACTGGGAGCCAGCTCCAGAAGACTGGTTTGAGGCCTAGCCTCACTGAAGCAAACAGGAGAGGCAGGCCGCGCTCCTGCACACACTTTCACAAACACCCCACAACCATGGCCTGGGTCAGCCAAGACTGAAAGCCCGCTAAATGCTCCGCACTGACTGGAAGCCGGCTCTGGAGGCCTGGTTTGAGGTGTAGCCTCACCAAAGCCACTTGACCCCACACCCCTGGGCTACACCTGCCAGGAAGCTCGGAGTTGCCTCAAAGTCAGCTCAGTGCACCTGGGTCCGGCATTCTCCACAAGCATGCGCGGTTCTCCAGGCTTCCCCACATAGAAAAGCGGCTGCTGCCTGATGGGATGGTGTACGGAAGTCCAACTCACCACCAAACCACAATGAGCCTGACCAGCTCTGTAGGCCCAAACACAACTAGAGGACCCTCAGAGAAAGGAGCTCTTCCTAGCCTTGTGGCAGGTCTGTTTGTTCCAGGACAAACTGACCTAAACCTGTCCAGCGCCCAAGCCACGACCCTTGACCTCTCACTTCCTCCCCGTTGGCCCTCCCCTCTCAACTTTGATACCCCATAAGCCCCGCCCCTGCACCTCCAACTTCCTGGCTTTTGCCCGCCTCTCTTACACTGAGGACCCACAAGTGCCGCCCAGGCATCTCTCACTTCCTTGCCCTCACACCTCCCCTCTCCAGCAGTGATGACCCACAAGCCCCACCCCTGCACCTCAGGCCCCACTCCCCCACCCACTTTCACAGCCAGCCACAACCATTGGGGGGCCTGCCAAAACTGAAAGCACAAGCTAAAGGCTCCCAAGGCCTGGTTTAAGGCCTAGCCTCCCCTAAGCCACTTCAGGAAGGGCAAAAACGAGCAAATAGGAGAGGCAGGCTGTGCTTCTCCAAACACTTTCACAAACACCCCACACCCATGCCCTGGGCCCCACCTGCCAGGAGGCTAGGCTTAGCTCTGCTTGTCTTCCAGAGTTTACTCTCGGTGAGCTCTGTGCACCTGGGTCCAGCCATCTCCACACACAAGCCACATCTGGCTTTTGCCCAGCCTCTCTGATATCCCACTTGCTGACCTGCTGCCCTCCCTGCCTATCAGAAGGCCTTTGCTCCAACCCAGGGCCTGGTACAGGCCAGTCCACAAGCCTTCAAGATCTCTCCTGCCCCTAGAACTGTCCCACACAGTGGCACAAGCAGGCCTGGAGCTTCGGCGGACACTTGTTAGGGATGGCGGCTAGGGACATCACATGGCCACTTCCATGCATCCCGGATTACTGACACACCAGGCTTGGCAGATGAGGGGGCAAGGGGAGGGAGAATAGGGAGGAGGACAGGTCAGACCAAAGAGCCAAACAGAACAAGAATAACCAGGCTGGGTTTTTAATTCATGTTTTTGGTTATTCCGTTTTCCAGGTAGAATGGAGAAATAGCTTTGTTATCACATGGGTCTTTGTTATACCTTTAGAGCAATTTAGTTGGTGAAGGATAAATTTAAATTAAAACATTCAATCTTCTGACTTCATCAACCAATATTTCTTTCAAAAACTTAAAACAGGGAAACAAGCAAACATCATGGAAAACAATGGCCAGGAATTCATAGACAACAAGCGCTATCTTCAGAAAAAGCTTCCATCCAACTGTTATTTCCCAAGTAAACAGCAGAAAGCGCCCTAGCACTTGGGACAGCGCCAGAGAGCCCCACTCTGACTCTGTATGGACAATTTCCACAGGTTCCTACTGATATTCTCTCATTTAAACACTGATGGAGTCACTGAGTATGTAAAGGTAGAACGAATGGGTCACAGCATAAGATATGTTTTAACTCTACAATGGCTTCCCAAATTTTAGACAGAGAATGTGGAAAGGAACTAAATGTAAATAAAAGTCATTCAAGAAGACTTGGCTAGCACATGTGAGTGGCAAGGATTCAATAGGCAACCCTAAAATGTAGTTTACAATGTAGAAATGGTAGATGAACTCAGAACTACTGTGCACTTTCCTTACTAATACCTAGAATAAACTATGGAGCTTCAACAATTAGTTACATTTCTTTCCTTGTTCACATCTTTAGACTGTGTATCTCTGAGGTTATTCAGTGGTTTATTACAGACTTATTGAACCTCTATATCTAGGAATTAACAGATGCTTTGTCTCTGGAGAGTTTGCCAGCCTATCTTGGGTGCTTTGTCTCTGGAGAATTTAGCAGCTTTTCTTGGAAATCTTAGGAGGTTTCGGCTGATTTCCTTTGAAGTAGTTCAAATTGTCAGACTTTTCTTTGACAGCTAGTGGGTTTTCTATCACCCACCATAGCACCTACTAATCTCCAGGCTTCAGCTTTGTCCAGCCCAAACATCAAGTGACCTTTCCTGACCTCTTCTGGTTAGCCTCTGAAGCTTCAGTGCTCAGTGGGTACTGGTAGAGGCTAGACACTTATAGATGCCCTTGCGCAGGTGTGCTCCAGATGGATGGCATCTCCTTACAGCCAGATACTGTGAGCCTCCACCTCCATGTCTCCTGGGATGTACATGGCAAGCCTCTCTGCACAGACTCAGTCACCCTCCAACACCAGTGGCTTCACACATGCCTTCATATACCCTAGCAACACCACAGGTGAGCAGGACGCCACAATCAAGTTGCTCCATGCTCTGTTGGTGGGTTACAGCCATCTGGTGTGCCTTGAAGATCCTGAGATCAAGGCCACACAGTAAAACCCTCCACCCAAAAAAACAAAAGAAAAACTTGTTCAACATCATTACCCATGACGGAAATAAAAATCAAAACCACAAGACATCATTTCAGAAACAAAAAAAAAACATAAAAATTATCAAGTATTGGTGAGAAAAAATAAAGAGGTGGACACTGTTCATAGAAATGTGAAATTGTGCAGCAGTTGCAGAAAACAGTTTGGCACATGTGAAACAAAAGCTAACACTTGAATTTCCATAAGATCCAGCAATTCTATTCCTACATGGCACAAGTGAAAACATTCACACAGAAATGTGTAAAAATAAATGTTTAGCAGCATATGCACAACAGCACTTCGATGGAAACAAGCAATGTATCTAAGACAAATAGACACACAACATGCGCAGTGTGCATCACTAAACCGTTCAAGTCCTTCTGTATCATGTGAACTTTACTTCAATCTTTTAAAAGATCGAGTTCCCAGAATACTCTTAGGATACCCATTGTTACTCACATCTGACAAAAATGAGATTCTTTCTCCCTCTACAAATTATGGAACCAATAACTACAACAAGAGCTGGTTATGCAGTGATGGAGAGTTTATACTTCAACCAGAAAATAAGGAAAATCTGTTGGAGAAACAGAGCCCCGTTTCTCACCTAAGAGATGGGGTCTTTTTAAGACTAAGGTCAAGGGACTGGGGATATGGCCTAGTGGCAAGAGTGCTTGCCTCGTATACATGAGGCCCTAGGTTCAATTCCCCAGCACCACATATACAGAAAACGGCCAGAAGCGGCGCTGTGGCTCAAGTGGCAGAGTGCTAGCCTTGAGCGGGAAGAAGCCAGGGACAGTGCTCAGGCCCTGAGTCCAAGGCCCAGGACTGGCAAAAAAAAAAAAAGACTAAGGTCAAAAGAGACATTTTAACTGAGTAGGATCATTCATAAACTTTTTCCAAGAAACGAGTAAATAGTCAGACCACGTGACATCCTTTGTGGCTAAAATGCGTGTTGCCACACCTCCTTCTGCATCCTGCATCATGGGAGCAAAGGAGGTCACAGGTGTGTGGCTGCCTACGTGGGGGTCGTGTCTGAAACAGAGCACTGGCTAACACAGGATAACTCCTGGAAGTTAGTAAGTCATTTTCCGGGTGACACCATGGTGCCTCCTCAGCATAGCTTACAAGTCCCTCCACAGCCCAGTGCTACCTGGAGCACGGCCAACAGGAGTCTGCTTTTTGTGTCACAGAGACCTTGTTAACTAAGCTCCTAACATAAACCCAGTGACCATCTTTTCATACCAGGTCCTTGTCACCTTCTCCATGATGCCTCCTCAGATAACTGTGATTACAGTGCTCAGTGTCCCTGACCTACAGTGATACCAACTTCAGAATGGTTTCTGATGGTTGTCATCTCTCGATAAAGGGAAATCAGTGTTCTCTCAGCACCAACCATGGGCAAGTGTCCTGCTCAAAAAAATAAGAACCTAACAACAACCTGCTATATGTGTTTAATCCCATGTGTAGAAGGGAAGATGAAGTCCAGGTGAAGTGATCCCTGATCCTGTAATTGCAGGGCCTCTTAGTGCTTCACACTCAGATTCCCACCCAGGGTCAGAATCCCAAGAACTACTCAGGGCATCTAACAGTCCTGTGAACATAATCCCAGGCCACACGGGGTGGGTGGGGGCACTACAGATCTGGGGGGGGGGGGGGTTCACGTGTGTCTGGCCCTGAAGTGGCACAGATTCTGTGTGAAGCATCAGGAGCCTCACTAGCCAGAGGCTCCCAGAGGCTGAGCCCAGGAAGTGGATGCACACTGGTGTTTTACACTTGGTTACACATGAAGATGCCTGCTCCTCTCTTCTGCCCATACCTCTCCCACTCCAGATGCTAAAGACCTATTCTGGGCATGCCTTGCTCCCACTGACCAGGATCTGGCCACTGAGGTTCACCAGGAAGCTCTGTCATCTCTGCATATCACAAGAGCAATTCCTACCTCAGCTAGGAAACGCTTTGCCCTAAGGGAGCCTGTAGCTGCAACGACTTTCTTCCCAGGTCACAGGGAAACTTGAAGCCCCAAGGAAGTATCCCAATGTCTCAGTGCCCAGAGATAGACTAGGCTCTGTCTGATCCTGCTCCAAACTTTAGTGTTCTCAGCACTCACTGAATTGTATCACTGTCTCAACCAATGTCCAGTAGTCACAGTCAGCAGGGAGCACCAGCAGTGGCACTGTAATGGGTGTGTCCCATAAATTCACATATGGAACTTCTCAACACTGAGTACCTATGAATGTGACCATATACAGAAATGGGCTCTTGGCAAGTGTTGTTAGGGTCATCCCTAAGCCACATTTTTGTGCTTTCTAGTGTACAGTGTCTTCTGTTCCCTCACTTCCACTCTCTAAACCACTATTTTGTGCCCCTTAAAAGGTGGAAACTGGGGCTGGGAGTATGGCCTAGTGGCAAGAGTGCTTGCCTCATATACATGAAGCCCTGAGTTCGATTCCTCACCACCACATATATAGAAAATGGCCAGAAGTGACACTGTGGCTCAAGTGGCAGAGTGCTACCCTTGAGCAAAAAGAAGCCAGGGGCAGTGCTCAGGCTCTGAGTTCAAAGCATAAGACTGGAAAAAAGAAAAAAAAAGATGGAAACTCAAATCACAAAAATGCACACAGGAGAGTTACTCTAGAAACTACACAATTCCCTCACAGGTTTAGAAACAAGGACAAAGACCAGGAACACACCATGCCCTTGCACCTCACAAGGGAATGTGGCCTATAATACACCTTGCTTCCACAATGGTGGACTTCAGAGCTGTAAAAGATCTCCAGAGCTCGCAGTGTGCAGTGACTTGTCATAGCAACCCTAGGGAAATAACACAGAAATGTCCTGTTCTTTCTACACTCTCTCCAGACCATGGGAGCTTCCCTCTAGATCACCCAATATGGTTTTGTGGGAAGCAGGGCCCTTCACAGGCCATGGCTACTGCCAGGGATTTGGTTCAGTCTGTCTGCCATCCCTGGCTGCTGCTCTCAATCTCAGGGGCAGTGGGAAAATTAAGATAAGACAAGTAAGAGGTATAACTTTCTGAATCTGGTAAGCCTCTACCCTGATGATGCTGCATCAGCAGGACCCAGAGCTTGGTCATCTATGGTTTGGAAGAGCCAAGACATCCCTTGTAAACTCAGTTGGGAATGTAACTCAGGAAGATGCACGAAGAGGCTGCTCCACCTGGTCATGGCATCTCACCTGTGTCCACTGAGCCTGGGATGAGGCGTTAAAGGGGGGAACATAAAACAAAATGTGTATCCACACCCTTCTCAGAGAGGCCAGGGGCAAAATCAGAAGGGAGAAAGGGAGGAAAGAGGCTGGGTGTCAGGATGTTGGGGGTAGGGACCCTTCCCCACGGAACTGAGGATTGATGAGGGGCTCCTACTCCATCAACAAAAGGGCTTCTGTACAGTATGCAAGTGATCATTCTCAGGGGGCTCAGGCCCACCAACACCTCAATGTGGACATGAAGCAGCTGGCCAGGTCAGAGCTCTACAACTTTCAGGAGAGCCTGCTGCCTGCCCAGAATATGAGAGAGCAAAATGCCCTTTGAGTCCTCAAGCAGTCTGCACCTCTGACTGTGGCCAGATTCCTCACAAGTAGTCCTTTGCTGGGTATCTGGGCTCTGCTGTATATAGGAAAGACCACAGGCCTGGAATGGGCCTGGAGTTCTCCATGTAGAACACAGACAGATATAACTCACCGCAGCAACCTAAAATGCAGTAGTCACTGCTGCCTCCCCCTGACTCTGGAGGAGGCAGCATGGTAGGAGAAAGGGATCCAGTCCTCCTGGGGAAGGCAGACAGAGAGCTTCCCACCTCCCCTGCCCCCCCCCATACCTGCCCTCTGCTGCCAACACATCATCCCTGGAGCTCAGGAACCCCTGGGTGGACAGGCCCTGTGCCTTCCTCCTCAACCAGGCAGGAGGACTGCCAGGGGTGCACTGGCTATAGGTAGGCAGTGTGATGGCCTCCCAGGTTCCTGGCCAGGTGTTCCTTGCAGGCTGTAGAGAGCCTCTATCAGCCCCTGCCCAGGCCTGAAGCAGATGACAGGGTACAGGTGAGGATTCAGGCAGCATGCTGGGACCCACTCTGACAACAGCAGCCTGCTCTTCTCTAGGAAGCTCTTTTCATGTCCAAATCCACTGCTGAAGTGTCACCAATACCCACAAGACTCTATATCCCTCAGAAGATGTCATCCTGGTCTCAGTCCAGGAACTGGAGTCCCTCCAAGTCCCTCTCTGCTCCCCAGCCCTAGCTCAGTAGTCTGCACCAGGGTGCAAATGTTTATAGGTGCCAAAAATAGGGAAGACACCGGAGGAAGAGCTGCCCTCAGCCTTCTAGAAGCAGCAACAGAAAGTGGATACCTATCCCAGTGTACACACAGGACAGGAAACAAAGTCAGGATACATCTGTGGAGGCACATGAGGCCCTGCCACTGTAAAGGCTAATCTGAGAACCTGAGTGACTAAATATATGTATTAGTGTTACAATTATAACAGCTTCTAAACCCTGGTGATGACTCCATGCTAGAGGGCTGTACTCCCACCCATGAGACTAGTTTTTTGTAGTTTGACATTTAAAAATATAGGGAGCCCTTGTTCCCCTCTGTACCTAGGTATCAACCACGGTAAAAGACAGTAAAAAATGATCATAGTCATAGACTATAGAAATAACCATAATAGTAGTAGAAATACCATGGTAACTGTTGGGTTAGTTTACGTATTACTGAGTACTGGATTGTTTTAGCCCACTCAAGCTTGCTTAGTGGTAATGGGAAAACACGGTAGCAATTGTTAAAATAAAGTTGGTACTAGGTCAGCCTGACAGCAGAATTCTGCTTCTGTAAATGGCTTGCTTAACCCATTTGTGACTTACTCGACCCCACGCATTAACGCCCTGCATCAGTGCTATGTGACCCCCTGCTGTCAGTTCCTGATATCAAGGCCAGTTCCCATTATCAAAGCCAAAACAGACAACTGAAAGGGTAGATAGCCAATAGAAATAGGACAAGACTAACTTGCTTAAATGCCATCCAATCAGGTATCTGCCAAGTTGGAAATACCCTGCCCCTGTAGTAATCACAATAAAAACTCTGCTTATCTGAGGGTCTGGGCTCTCAATGCAGATCGGCTATGTGGGAGGCAGTTGAAAGTCCAGGCTCGAACTTACAATAGACTTGCATTTGCTTCAGAATCGGCTCCTTGGTGGTCTTTGGGGACCCAAAATCTAGGCCTAACACCACAAAAAAGGAAACTGGTCCTTTGGAGTAACAGCAACTGCACCAACTATTCTCCACAGACCGAACCCGCCATCACTGTATTGCTCCTGAGAGGTGAACCATAGAGAACCAAACCACCCAAGGGGCTGGGTCACCCTAGCAGGTGCCGTATTATGGTAGGGAAGAGTACAGGGCCTTTAAGCAGGATGACACCGTCGAGGGGAAACCACAACCTATCCTCACAGCTTCATCCTCACCTATCTAGGTTCTTGTGAGGTATTTCTGAGAGTACAGATGGGCTTTGCTCAAAGCTAGGACCCATCGTCTTAAGCTTTAAATTGTATGCTTACACAAAAGTAGGCCTTCCAGTGAGAGGAAATCGACTTTTTTGCATAATAAGTGGGAGACACAAGGTGAAGACAAATACAGGGGGAAGACAAACCCTGGGACACCAGAAAGGAGGGCATGGGAAAGAGCAGGGCTAGTAAAGCAAGACCCTGGTGAGGATCTTGAGGCCAGTCAGACTCTAACCCCTACCCTATCTCCTACCCCATACCAAAACACATGTCCTAACCGTAACCATAACCCTACACTCACATGTACGCTAACTGTAATACAGCTTCAACCCAACCCTACCCCTACCCCATACCCTAACATGGATCCCCATCGGGCACACAAGTGACTCTAGGCAGTACTCACACCCTAACATGCTCCACCCTAAACCCACACCTGAAGCTACTCACCAACCTTATGCCTCACCCTAAGACATTCACTAACCAAAATCCATAGTTGTGTAACTAACACATTCATATTGAACACATTGCCAACACTCACCCTAGCCCCTTAACACGTTCTTAATCCTTACCTAGTCCATAACTTGTTTTGTAAACCACTCCATAACACATCTCATAACTCAAACTCATGCCACACAGTTAATTCTCACGCATTCCCTAACCCTCAACCCTTCCTAAACCCTGATCCTAAAATCTTCCCTAACAGGCTCCCCAACCTCATCCTTTGTCTACCACATTCCCTATCCCCTTCTCTAACCCACTCCCTAAGCCTGACCCATTCCTCAACCATCATTTACTATCTTTCTGTAATAGTGAGCCTAACCCTAACTTAGTCCCTAACTCTAACCTGCTCTGTAAAGTTAATGGAAAACACAACACCTGCCTAATCTATTTCCAAACCATACCTAAATCTATATGCTGACGCCCACTCTGAGTAGCCCTACAACCATCAGTCCTTATTGACATTAACAACCAACCCTAACGCCAGACATACTGTTAGATGTGTGTAAATTATCTGAGAAGCCACATACTTAAGGATGGAATCTTGGAGTGTTTATCAGAGCATTAGCAGTCTGCAGGCAGCCATGTAGCTGTTACAAAGGCCTGCAACCCACACAGACCCTCAACACTGTCGGGAAACAGGCCAGAGAGGGAGGAAAGAACAAAAACCATACCAGCAAACCAGTTCTCTCTCCCAGCTTTGAGGACTGAGTTAGGGTTGCTGTGTTGGGCACAGTTACTGTTAGTTATTGAAAAGTCTCAAGTAAGGCTTAGGATTCCTGAGTGGCTTAGGGTATGGATTAGGGTTTGCTTAACCTAATCAAATTTTAATCCTACCATTAACACCGAGCCCTACGCCTGCAGCATACCCCAAATATCGCCTATCTTGCCAAAGTTCATTTTCAACAGCATGTGGTTTAGGCAGCGTGTTGACTCACCAAAAGCAGACATCCAGTTCGCCCCCTTTCAGTCTCTTTCTCCATCTTCCGAGCACACTGAGGACCGGGAGTCCTTCGGGAGACTCCGCTCCTCCCCGGCCCGCACGTGGTTCAGCGGCGCTGCCTTCCGGGTGGCGCCAGGACCCCCGCGCCAGGCCAGGGCCGCCGGCTGTGCGGGCAGAAGGAAGAAGAGCTGCAGCCGGCGCTGGAGGCGGAGGAGCGCGGCTCCGGGGGGCATCGGCCCAGGGCTCGGCTCCGGGAGAGCCGGGCGGGGTGGAAGAGGCGCGCGTGCCTGCCGGGCCCGGGGCGGGGAGGGGCGGCGCCCGGCGCCCAGAGGCCTCCAGTCCCGGGTCGGTGCGCCCTCGGCCCGGCGCCCCCCCCCCCCGTCCCTGAGCGGCCGTTTCGGGTGGGCAGGGCCGGCACCCCCGAGCCTGCGCCCCGGAACCGGGAGGACCGGGACTCGGTGCGGCGCGCGCCGTCCCACAGGTGAGTGCCGGCGGCGGGGGCCGCGCGACCGCCGGAGGCCGCGGGACCGCCGGAAGCGGGGGCTGGAAGGACGGCGAGGGGAGGGCAGATCTCCCCGGGTCCGGGTGGCCATGGGGGCGGGGGTCGCCCCTTCCAGACCGGGGTCCCCGCGCCCCGCGGCGCCCGCAGTGCAAATGCGGGTCATAAAGAAGACACGGGGCCGGCGAGGCGGTGGGTAAACACCCGGGACAACGCGGGAGAAGCCGCGGCCACCTGGAGTTCAAAGCCTCGGTTAAACTAAGTTCACTCCACCACCCCCAGACACGAACCACCGAAAGTTCAAGAACCCTCTAAGGAGGACGAGAACCTCCGCCTTCCCTCACGGCGCATTCGTTACCTGCTGGCTGCTGGGTGTGTGGAGCAGGAGCCGGGAAAGGAGGACCCCACGCGGTCTCAGGCAGGGGAGGAGAGCTCCTTCCGCTGACCCGCGCACAAGCTCACGGCGCCCGCGCTCACGGCGCCCGCGCTCACGGCGCCCGCGCTCACGGCGCCCGCGCTCACGGCGCCCGCGCTCACGGCGCCCGCGCTCACGGCGCCCGCGCTCACGGCGCCCGCGCTCACGGCGCCCGCGCTCACGGCGCCCGCGCTCACGGCGCCCGCGCTCACGGCGCCCGCGCTCACGGCGCCCGCGCTCACGGCGCCCACACGCCGCGGGACAGAGAGCAAGCGGCCCCCGGGCGAGGCCTTCCGTAGGGCGGGGATGGGGAGGTGGGGCCCGGATGTGACATGGGGGCGGGGAGACCACCGCCCCCAGGTGTGCGGGTCACCTAGGTAACCGGGCGGAGACAGCCAGGAGGGGCTTCCATCAGCCTTACAGCTGTGAGAGGCCCTTACAGCTGTGAACTGTGCGTTGATTACCCCACAGTACCTTTGTCCTACCTTTTAAGCAAAACAGGTGAAAACAAATATTAATACCCGAGGTAAAGAAGATGGGTTTGTAAAAGAGAAAGAAATAAGAATCCCCATGGAGAGCCAAGTCTCTTTCCATGATCAGTGCCAGCTGAGAAAGCAAAGTGTCAGGCAGGCATTGCTCTTCCAACTCTAGGAAGGCTTGGCCTTCAAAGGACATTTCTCATTCACGAACATATCCACAGCGTCTCTCCATGCTGCTCAGTACATTTGTGGTGGGAAATCTTAGGGGGAGGTGTGCGTGTTAGTTCCCGAACCGTTAATGGTTTCAAATGATCTTTTCAAGTCTTTCCACAAAACCATCTGAGCTGTAGAAATCCGTTTTCATTGGTAAAGTGAATAAAAAGGAAAGACAATTAGGTCACTTCTGTTTAAGAGCTGTCAGCTGAACCTTGCAGTTTTCTACAGTTGTTTTTGTTTTGTTTTACAGTTGTTTACCCATCTCCATACCCAGCCACTGCCACATAAAATAACATATCACCAGGCACACAACTGCATTCCCAAGGACAATCCCCTGCACTGGGAGATTCTGTTTCAGGAAAATTCCAAGAAGCAGTACTAGAAATTCATTCACAGAACAACTGTGGTAAAGCTGGGAAGGATCTATCCTTTAAATTATCAAGACCCTGCTGCAACAATTTATTCATATTTTTCATGTTTTAAATGTCTAATGTCAAAAATATTCCAACTTGATGAGCAGTACAAGGTTTCAGAACCAAAACACAAACCTATCTGAATAAACCAGAGCAAAAGAATGCTTACATTGAGAGGATACTTAGTATTACAATGAAAAGCTAAAACTAACTGCTCCGTATACAATTCACAGAAATGGAAACTGTATTTTTATAGTTATTATAAAAGTGATGTGTAGAGGGGTTACACTTGCATAAGTCAGGTAAAGAGTACATTAACTGATTTCTTTTTAACAGTACACACAAATCTTTTTGTTTGGGCCTTGAATAGTTTTGTGTTACTGACTTTATTGTTTAATATTTTCACAAACACTTCTTTAACACTTGACTCGGCTTTTATGAGACTCTTATCTCCAATTAAATATTAGAAAACCGGAAATAGTGCTGTGGCTCATGTGGAAGAACACTAACCTTGAGTGAAAAAGCTCAGGGACAGTGCCCAGGCCCTGAGTTCAAGACCCATGACCAACAACAACAACAATAAAACGTGATATTTGTCTCTCTGAACCTGACTTACTTCACTTACCATAATTTTTCTAAGTCTGTCTGTTTCCCTGCAAATGATACAACATTTTTCTTTCTGGCAGATGAGTAAAATTTGTATCTATCTATCCGAATCCAAATATCTTCTTACCTTGACTTATTGATCCATTGTAGGACATCTGGTCTAGTTTCATGCCTTTGTATGACTAGTGCCATAAGGAGTATGCATGTTCAAGTGTCTTTACCATATCCTGACTTGCAATGTTCTAGGCAGATGCCCCAAAGTGCTATCATTAGGTCATAGGGAAGTTCTATATTTAGTGTTTTGAGGAATCTTCAAAGTGCCTTCCAGTGTGGTTTCACTAGTTTATATCCCCTCCAATAGTGCACCAGGGTTCCTTTTCCCCCCAGAATCCCTACCAAGATTTTTTTAGTGCTTGTTTTCTCTATGCTGCCCAATCTAAGTGGGGTGAGATGAAATCTAAACATAGTGTTTTTATTTAATTAAATTTAATGTAAAGGTGATGTACAGAGGGGTTACAGTTACATAAGGTAATGAATACATTTCTTGTTGAACAGTGTTACTCCCTCTTCATTTTTTCCCACTAAATATAGTTTTCATTTGCATTTTCTTTATGAATAGGGATGTTGAACATTTTCTCATGTGTTAAGAGGCCATTCTTACTTTTTCTTCTGATAAGTTTCTATTTAGCCCTTTTCCCCATTATTCTTGGTTAATTAATGGGGGGGTTAGCTCCTTGTATATTCTCTATATTAGGCTCTTATCAAAAGGTAAAGATTTACCATGCTGTAGGCTGCCTTTTTAGCTTAGTAACTATGTCTTTTGCTGTGCAGAAACTTCTTAGTTTGATGCAATCTCATTTTCATGTTTCATTGCAAATTTGTTGAGCCACAAAACTCTGCCCAGAAAGTTCCTGTCGTGTGTGTGTGTGTGTGTGTGTGTGTGTGTGTGTGTTGTGTGTCAGTCCTGAGGCTTATACTCAGGTCCTAGGCACTGTCTCTGAGCTTCTCTGCTCAGTCCTGGGCGTTGGACCCTGGGCTTGAGCACCATCCCTGGCTTCTTTTTGCTCAAGGCTACCACTCTGCCACCTGAGCCACAGCGCCCCTTCTGGCCGTTTTCCATATATGTGGTGCTGGGGAATGGAACCAAGAGCTTCATGTGTAGGAGGCAAGCACTCTTGCCACTAGGCCATATTCCCACCCCTGGATACCCATTCTTAATTACTTATATATATTCTTTGTTTCAAATATGTTTTGTTTTTTTTGTTTTTTTTTTGCCAGTCCTGGGGCTTGGACTCAGGGCCTGAGCACTGTCCCTGGCTTCTTTTTGCTCAAGGCTAGCACTCTGCCACTTGAGCCACAGTGCCCCTTCTGGCCATTTTCTGTATATGTGGTGCTGGGGAATTGAACCCAGGGCCTCATGTATACGAGGCAAGCACTCTTGCCACTAGGCCATATCCCCAGCCCAACTCAAATATGTTTTTAAGTTTGTAACGCATTCAGTCAAAATGAAGCTGATGTACAGTTACAAATATTTCTGTACATACATTGTAACTTTAAAATGTTAATACTAAGGGGAAAAAAGATGGCGCCAAAGGAATAGGGAGGCACCCCGACTCGCACCAACTGAATAGCGAGCTGGGAACTACAACACCCAACACCCCACCAAGAACCCAGCAAAACCAGCATCCAGAAGCAGTGGAGAAACGCAGGAAAACAAAAAGGAGCAAAAAAGAAGAACCAAAAACCTACACGGAGCCGGAGATTCACCGGGGCACCCTCCCCCCACCAGCCGACCCAGGCCCAAACAGGGCCAGGCTGGGAAAGGGGAACCCGGCGATCGGCAGACAGGTTGCCAGGAGCGCAGAATCCATATAGTGGGAGACCCCACGGACACAAGGCAGGGGGCGGACCAAGACACACACTTGCAGCGACGAGAAGTTCGGGTCCACACCGGATTCGGACAAGGGAACCCAGTGCGGCAGAAAGAGGGAACGGGGGAGCCACCACGACACTTCGCCAACCCCTGAAGGGCCAACGGCTGCGCGGGACACACACACAAAGCAGCAAAAGTGAGTCCCCCATAATGCCTTCCCCCAATGGGAGACCCAAGCCCGACAAAGAAGCTATATCTCCCTCCCTCCCCCTCCCCACTCCCGTGGGAACAAAGAACCCACAAATCAGGCGGGAAGCTTCCATCAGGCGCTGGGAAGCCAGTCTAGCAGGGGAAGGGCGGAACAGCCCCAAGCCCCCAAAGGTTCCTGAACTGGCAGAACCGGCCCTGTCCCCTTCCCAACAGGGGCCGGGGGACGGCCGGCAGGGCAAGCCCCACCCGAGGCGCCTGGACCTTGCGGACTCTTACAACTAAAATCACAGGCGCTGGTGGGCAATACCAGCCCAGCAGGGTCACCTGAGCCTGATCACATCCCCCCCCCCTCGCAGCGGAGGCGAGGTCTGAGGGTGCCAAGCCACACCCGGACAGTCGATCCCACTGGGCCCCACACATACTGCCTCCCCCCCCACAACGGACTCGCGGGAGGGCGCAAGCACAACCCAACAACCCAGGGCTCGCTCTGGGAGGCAGACCCCGCTAAAGTGCCTGTTGTAGGGGACTCACAGTGCACAGGAGGGCGGGGCCCCGGCGAAAGCGCCTGCTCTGGTAGGTGTGCCCTGCACTGGTGGGCGGGGCCACAGCGACAGCACCTGCTGCCGTAGACACGCCTACACAGAAGGGAGGGAAGACCTACACACACCTCCAGATGCGCAAATCACAAAGAAACATAACTCAGTTCATCAAAGGACAAGCCAACTCGCCAGCTCCAAAAAGCAGCACGACTGAAGAGGAGATGGAGAATAAAAAAGCAAATGAGGCCATGTTAACAGGAATGATCGAAAGCGTCAGAAATGAAATCAGAAAACAATTCCAGGAGTTTAGAGCAGAAATCTGGAAGGACACCCAGGAAGCCAAGAAAGAAATGGAAGCAAAACTGGATACAATGCAAGCCTCGTTTAAAGAAATGGAAGCAAAAATGGATACAATGCAAGCCGCCTTTAAAGAAAATCTCCACACCCTGAGAATTGAAATGCATGAAAAAATAGATTTAAAATACAACTCTTTAAAGGAAGAAATTTCCACGATCAGAGCTGATATGACAACCATGAATAGCTCTCTGACATCCATAAACTCCGCAATTGAAACCACAACACAAAGAGTTGACCATATGGAATCCAGAATCTCTCGCCTGGACGATGAAGCAGCTGACAACAACCAGAAAATGACCACACTCCAAGAAAAGGTGAAGCTTCAGGGAAGATTAATCCAGGAACTAATGGACAAAGACAAGAGATATAATCTGCGCATAATTGGAATAGAAGAAGGAGCCGAATATCAGAGCAGAGGGCTTAATCATGTTCTCAATAAAGTTATTGCAGAAAACTTCCCCAATCTCACAGGGGACCCCATCCAGGTAACCGAAGCCTATAGGACACCTGGCAGGCCAGACCCCAGGAAAACCACCCCAAGGCACATAATATTCAAGACTACAGACCTCAAGATTAAAGAGCAAATTCTGAATTCAGCCAAAGCGAAGAAGGAAACTTTTTTCAATGAGAAGAGGATTCGAATAACATCCGACTTATCCACACAAACTTACCAAGCTCGAAGTGAGTGGAAGAACACTATCCAAGTACTTCAGAATAACAATTTACAACCTCGGATCAAATATCCAGTGAAACTGGAGTTCACATTCGAAGGGAGAACCAGATCTTTCCACACCAAAGAGGAGCTAAAGGAGTATGTGAATAAAAAACCAGCCCTACAGCGAATATTAAGAGGGGAAGCACACCCAACAGAGATCGTAAAAGACACACAGACAGAATCAGAAAGAAACTTCAATAGCCAAAGTCCAGCAGAAAGACCAGCTCACTAAAGACAAGAAGAAAAAAAAAAAAAAACAGGAAAAAACAGCCCAACAAGAAAATGGAAGGAGAGAAAACACCCTTATCCTTGATCTCTTTAAATATAAATGGCTTAAACTCCCCGATTAAGAGGAGCACACTGGCAGAATGGATCCGCAAACAAAAAGTGGACATCTGCTGTCTACAAGAGACCCACCTTACAGCAAGGGACAAAAACAGGCTTCGAATGAAAGGATGGAGCAAGATCTACCAAGCAAATGCACCCACCAAAACGGCAGGTGTAGCCATTCTGATCTCAGACAAGCTGGACTTCTCTTTAAAGTCCACTCAAAAAGACAAAGAAGGACACTACATATTAATACAAGGAAAAATCCAGAATCAAGACATCACGGACGAACAAAAGAGGCCCGACATATGTCAAGCAAATTCTCACAGAATTACAGAGCAAGATAGATGCAAACACAATCATAGTGGGTGACTTTAATACTCCTCTCTCTCCAAGAGACAGATCCAACACCCAGAGGATTAGTAAGGGAGCTGAGGACCTAAATAACACCATTTCCCAAATGGATCTAACAGACCTATATGGAACCTTCCACCCTACAGAGACCCAATACACCTTCTTTTCAGCAGCCCATGGATCATATTCCAAAATAGACCACGTCATAGCCCACACAAAGAACCTCAGCAAATACAAAAGTATTGACATCATCCCATGTATTATATCTGATCACAGTGGATTAAAGGTAACCCTCAACAACAAAGGATACCACAGAGCCTATACACACTCTTGGAGGCTAAACCCCACGCTGCTATCCAACACTTGGGCCACAGATCAAATTAAAGATGAAATCAAGGAATTCATAAGCCACAATGACAAAGAAAACACATCACAAAGAAACCTATGGGACACAGCTAAGGCAGTACTGAGGGGCAAGATCATTGCACTCAGTACCCACATTAAAAGAACGGAAGCAGAGCAGGTGAATACCCTCACGATGAAACTAAAACAACTGGAGAAACAAGAAATGACAGAATCTAAAACGACTAGGAGGGGAGAGATTACAAAGATTAAAGAAGAGATAAATCTGATTGAAAATAGAAAGACCATTCAACAAATAAATAAGACTAAAAGCTGGTTCTTTGAGAAAATAAACAAAATTGACAGACCCCTTGCAAGACTCACAAAAAAAAGAAGAGAAGAGACTCATATTCATAAAATCAGGGACTCCACAGGAAAAATTACGACAAGTACACATGATATTCAAACAATCATAAGGAGCTATTTCCAAAACCTCTACTCAGCAAAAAACAATAATTTTACAGAAATGGATCAATTCTTAGAGAAGTACAAACTGCCCAAACTGAACCAAGAAGAAATAAATCAACTAAATAAACCAATAACTTACAGTGAGATACAAGAGGTAATCAAGAGCCTCCCTACTAAGAAAAGCCCAGGCCCAGATGGATTCACCAACGAATTCTACAAAACCTTTAGTGAGGAGCTAATTCCAATACTCCTCAAACTCTTCCGCGAAATAGAAACGGAGGGAGAAATCCCAAACTCATTCTATGAAGCTAATATCATACTCATCCCCAAACCAGGCAAAGATCCAACAAAAAAAGAGAACTACAGACCAATATCACTAAAGAACACAGATGCAAAGCTTCTCAATAAAATATTAGCTAACAGGATCCAGAAAGTGATCAAGAATATCATACATCATGACCAAGTAGGCTTCATCCCTCAGTCACAAGGATGGTTCAACATCCGTAAATCAATCAATGTAATTCACCACATAAACAGAACTAAAATCAAGAATCACATTGTTATCTCAGTTGATGCCCAAAAAGCCTTCGACAAAATACAACATCCATACCTATTAAAAGCTTTGGAGAGAACAGGAATAGATGGAACATTCCTCAAAACAATAAAAGCCATATACAACAGACCAACTGCTAATATCATATTAAATGGAGAGAAACTTAAATCATTCCCCCTAAACACAGGAACAAGACAAGGATGCCCACTCTCCCCACTTCTGTTCAACATAGTGCTGGAATCCCTAGCCATAGCAATAAGGCAAGAGGAGGACATCAAAGGGATCCACATCGGCAAGGAAGAAATCAAGTTATCCCTATTCGCAGACGACATGATCTTATATCTCAAGGACCCAAAAAACTCAGTACCCAAACTCCTACATCTAATAAACCAATTTGGCAAAGTAGCAGGATACAAAATCAATCCACAAAAGTCAGCAGCCTTTCTGTACACCAGCAATAGACAAACAGAAAAGGAAATTATGGAAACAATTCCATTTACAGTAGCCAAAAAAAGAATAAAGTACCTAGGGATCAACTTAACCAAGGACGTGACGGACTTATTCAATGAAAACTACAAAAATCTAATAAGGGAAATCAAAGAAGACACAAGGAGATGGAAAGACCTCCCATGCTCATGGGTAGGCAGAATCAATATAGTGAAAATGGCCATATTGCCCAAATTGTTATACAAATTCAATGCAATACCTATCAAAATCCCAGCCACATTCTTCACTGAAATAGAGAAACCAGTCCATAAATTCATATGGAACAGCAAAAAACCTAGAATAGCCAAAGCAATTCTAGGCAAAAAACATAGTGCAGGAGGTATCACCATACCAGACTTCAAGCTCTACTACAAGGCCATCATAACAAAAACAGCATGGTATTGGTATAAAAACAGATCGGAAGACCAGTGGATTAGAATTGAAGACCCAGAAATAAAACCGCACTCTTACAGCCAACTGATATTCGACAAAGGAGCTAAAGACATACAATGGAATAAACATAGCCTCTTCAACTACTGGTGCTGGGAGAACTGGGCAGCCATATGCAGAAAACTCAAAGTAGACCCAAGCCTATCACCATGCACCAAGATCAACTCAAAATGGATCAAGGACCTCAACATCAGACCTGAATCCTTGAAACTACTGAAGGACAGAGTAGGAAAGACACTAGAACTTATAGGCACAGGAAGGAACTTCCTGAATAGAGTCCCAGGGGCACAACAAGTAGGGGAAAGACTCAATAAATGGGACTACTACAAATTAAAAAGTTTCTGCACAGCTAAGGTCATAGCCACCAAAATAGAAAGACAGCCAACGATATGGGAAAGGATATTTACCAGCACAGCAACAGACAAAGGCCTGATATCGGTCATCTACAGAGAACTCAAAAAACTAAGCCCCTCCAAGCCCAATAAACCTATTAGGAAATGGGCAAAAGAGCTAAAGAGAGACTTCACAAGAGAAGATATAAAAATGGCAAAGAAACACATGAGGAAATGCTCAACATCCCTGCTAGTAAAGGAAATGCAAATAAAAACAACCCTGAGATACCACCTCACCCCAGTTAGAATGGCCTATACTCTGAACTCAGGAAACAACAAATGCTGGAGGGGCTGTGGGGAAAGAGGAACCCTTCTCCATTGTTGGTGGGAGTGCAAATTAGTACAACCACTTTGGAGAACAGTATGGAGGTTTCTCAAAAAGCTCAATATAGTCCTACCCTATGACCCAGCCATACCACTCCTAGGCAGCTATCCTAAACAGCAAAACCCAAGATATCAAAAGGACATTTGTACTTCCATGTTTATTGCGGCACAATTCACAATAGCCAAAATTTGGAAACAACCCAGATGCCCCTCCACAGATGAATGGATCCAAAAAATATGGTACTTATACACAATAGAATACTACATAGCGATTAGGAATGGTGAAATATTGTTATTCGCAGGGAAATGGTCAGAACTCGAACAAATAATGTTGAGCGAGACAAGCCTAGAACACAGAAAACAAAGGGGCATGATCTCCCTGATATATGACTGTTAACAAAGGGAGATGGAGAGACAGTAGAGACCAAGTCTGTGATCACTGTATATGTGCTTGATACATTGTATATTGCATATGGGTCTACCTGACCTAGACAAGGGATGGAAAAACAGGTTGTAAGATATCACAAGAAATGTACACACTGCCCTACTATGTAACTGTACCCTCTTTGCACAACACCTTGTAAAAAAAATTTTTTGTTCAATTAATAATAAAAAAAATGTTAATACTAAAATGACACTTTATCAGCAAAAGCAAAAAATAGAAAAAAATTTGCTGAGGTGTGTTTCAGCCCAAAATTTTTGTACTGCATTTCTAAGTTCCTTTTTCTTAAAGAAATTAACACTTCTGTGTCATTTTAATTATAAAAAGTAATCATTATAGCAAAAATACCTTAAAACCTGATGCACGCAGTTACTGCAATGTCACCCTTCCCTCTGAATCTTGTTTGTGTAGTACATGACTCTTATGACTCAGAAAAAATTTTAACTTCTGTACAATTTACTGTTCTTTTTTTATATGATAATGCAAATCTCGCATAGTACTGTTGGGAGCCGAGCCGGCAGCAAAGCTCATCCTCACCTCTGACTATGGTGTTATCTCAAGAAATGTGCAAGGATAAGGCTTACTTAAAAGACAACACAAGAGTCTGATTTATGCTAACTATTCAACCTTATTTTGTCATTCCTGCCACCTGTTATTGCGGACTTCAAGGCTTTCTTGTTTTCTTAAACTTAGGTAACCCTATGCTATTCCCTGGTTCCTAATCTGCATATAAGCTGGAAGTTAAAAATAATCGGGGTTACAGTCTTGAGCGACAAACTGGAGCTGCAGTCCTCCCGAACCCCATCCTTTGTCTTTTGTCTTTTCTTCACCAAGCTGGCTTCTAACCAGGCTCCTCAGATCTCAGCCTATTGAGCAAGTAGGATTACAGGCTTGAGCCACCAGCACTACACTTACGCTGTAAGTGCAGTGTAATAATACTAGACTGATAGAATGTCCTAAGATGTGATTTTAATGCAAGTCAGACCAGGCAATCAGGGCTTGGTGTCCCAGCTGCAGTTCCGGCTCTTTGGCCCAGTCAGCGGGGAGAGGGGGAGCGGAGGAGCTCAGCCTGGTCCCGGGCACTCGCCCCGTTGTACTGGAGGGGAAGCGGAGGCACGGTCACATGACTGCAGAGGTAGCCAAAACAAGAAATGTTGTCAGCCCTACTAAGAACTCCCAGAAAAGGACGTCCCGGGCAGCCCAGGCGGGAACCTGGCGGACACCAGCCCTGTGGGAGGGGCGGGGCGGGCGGGGGGCTGAGGCTCGGGGAGTGGTCACTCGGACAGCCCGGGCACTGCGGCAGGAGGGGGACGCGGTGGCCCGGCTGAGAGACCTCCCAGCCCGAGGGCACTCGGGTTCCGGGCGCCCTGCGGCTGCTGATGCTACAGCGACAACTGAGCTCCCGGCAGGCAAGGGTGGAGAGTGGGCTTGGTGGCCTGGATCCTCAGGGACTACGGGGCGGGAAAGGAGGGGTGAGGCTCCTAAGGGTCCACAAACCAAGGAATGAGGAGGGCTGGCTTGTAAAAGACCACCACTACCCAGCTGGACCTGAGAGGCAGGGGAGGAGTGGGGGTCGGGGGACCCTGGAAGGACATAGGTCAGTGTTGGGAACTGGGCACCTCTTCCTGCCAGCCAGACAACTTCAGTGACTTTTGACCTTAGCCTTCCCTCGGGGCAGTTGGGACTGTTTGCTCTCCTAACAGCCTGTGGACTCAGGCTGAGCCTAGGAACACAGGCCCACAGGAACTGTCTGTTCTTTGCCCAGGGCAGTAGCATGGAGTCCAAGAGCAGCCCGCTGACCACACATGTGCTAGACACCACCTCGGGGCTCCCGGCTCACGGCCTCTGCCTTCGTTTATCCAGGCTGGAAGACCTCACCCAGCAGTGGACAGAATTGAGGAAGAGGTAAAAGGCACGCCCTGGTGTCATAGGAGGTATCCAGAGAACGTGACCTTCAGTGCAGGACCCTACCTTACAGCCAGGAGCACAGATGCTAAGGGCTGGAGGACAGAGCTGGCTGCTGTACCCCACTGTCCTCTTAGCCATGGAAGCGCATTGCCTGGGCTCAAGGTCTGGCTTCACAGCCTACGCCTACTGACTCTCTGAGCCTCAGTTTTTTCATGAGATAAGGCAGATAGTAACAAAAGCTATAGTTCTGAAGGATGCTATGAAGTGTCTGAAACATCTTTTCTGTTCAGCAGTCTCACAGACCCTTGGGCCTACTGAGCAGGTGTTTGCACCTCTTTCGAGAGCTATTGGAGAGAACTGCTGAGTTACAGGCAGAGGTGGCATCTGAACACTAATTACATAGCCATGATTAACCTATAAGTTTGTGCCAGGATGCACACTGAATACATTTATTCCTGCTTTCTTTATTCACCATTCATCTTGTAGTCCAGTGGTAATTTTCCTTTTTATAGGTGGGAAGACTGAGGCAGTAGTGATGAGGTGACTACTGGAATTTCAAGCCAGGCTCATCAAGCACTGTGCTCATCAGCTTTGATGTGCACTGAAGCCCGGGCTCTGAACCCTGCCACTAACCCAAGTACAGGCTCTGCTATACTTGCCATTCCAGTTTCAGGGTTCCCAAGCCCACATAGGCTGGCCTATGCCCCTGGGGTTCCCATGAGTGGGGTCCCAGAACACTCACCTTGAAGCAGGCAACCTTGGTTTCCAAAATTCTAACAAGGAATGGAAAAGTGAACAGGGCTGGAGTCAGAGACTCCTACTCAATGGATCATGTCCAAATGTCTTGCTGCCCCCTTCCCATCCATCCCTTCACAAAAGCCGGAGGGGGGGGCAAGTGGCAAGATAACATCTTTCTTTCTTTTTTTTTATTTCCTCCACCAGTCCTAGGACTTGGACACAGGGCATGAGCACTGTCCCTGGCTTCTTTTTGCTCAAGGCTAGCACTCTACCACTTCAGCCACAGTACCACTTTTAGCCTTTTCTTTATATGGTGCTGAGGAATCAAACCCAGGGCTTTATGCATGCAAGGCAAGCTCTCTACCGCTAAGCCATACTCCCAGCCCTCCCTGAGCTTCTTTTGCTCAAGGCTTACACTCTACCACTTGAGCCACAACACTGCTTTTTCTGTTTATGTGGTACTGAGGAATCAAACCCAGAGCTTCACGCATGCTAGGCAAGCACTCTACTACTAAGCCACATTCCAAGCCCATACTCTGTTCTTTCTAAATCACTGTGGGAGACACATTGAGGACCATAGGTCTCCAGAACCCTGGATTCAGGTGGCTCACACCTGAAATCCTAGCTACTCAAGAGGCTGAGGTCTCAGACTCACAATTTCAGAACAGCCCAAACAGGAAAGTTTATGAGAGACTCTTACCTCCAATTAACCACCTAAAAGATGAAGTAGAGCTGTGGCTCAAGTGGTAGAACACTAGCCATGGACACAAAAACTAAGAGACAGTACTCACAGTGAGGTCAAGCACCAGTACCCTCACATACATGCAAATTTTTTTTTAAAGCAGAGCAAGAGATCAGCCCATTCCATGTTAATCCTCCATGTATTGTGGGTAGAATTAGTTACTGACCGAGATAGCAACATACAATATACTGTGTAAAACACAGGTTATAAAACAAGACATGCTGTATTTCACATTTTGTTAATAAACATACTTATGCATAAAGAAAATGTCAAATACAATTATTACTTCTAGTGTACACAGTCTGAGAGGTTTTGTTGCCCAATTGCTCCTCTGCCTTGGTGGTTCCCCAAATAGGCAATTCAGTGGTGTCCCTAGAAACAGTCCACTGTTTCTGCTTACTCACAAAGATGAGAGATTTATCTGGGGTTGCAAATCCACAACTGGGGAAGGGTGGCTCTTTGTCCCTTCTCTGCAGCCCATCTTCTCCCCAGCTACACAGACCCAGATGGCCGCTGCCCTGTACTCCTGACACCAGGTCAAATGAAGCCAGGCACCTACAAACTGTCTTTTGACACTGAGGCTTACTGGAAGAAAAGGGGCCAGGAGAGCTTCTACCCATATGTGGAGGTGAGAGCTACGGGAGTTGGGGGAGGTCCTTGACTCACTGATGTGCAGGCCAAGCCTGCTTGCAAGGCCTCATGTGGGTCATGGAGACACTGGTCCTATTCCTCAGAGGGCAGGGCAATGGTAGACTGGTGAGCTCACTGCTTGCCCTCACAGAAGAAAGGTGTCCTGGGACCCAAGGAATCATTAAACTTCAAGATGACACCTCCTTGCCTGAGTTGCTCCCTGTATCAGGCTTTGTAGACAAGTTGTCACCTGAGTCCAGCCTGCAGCTCTCAGGGCTTTGCCACAAAACCTCCCCCTGAAGCTTCAAAGCACCTGGCTTATTGCCCATCCAGCAAGCCCAGGAAACATTCACACTATCTTTAGCCCTCAGAACGTTTCCAGTCCACACCAGAAGTCTAGCTTACCAGTCCCATAGTCTAGGCTACTGAATTCCACCAGGGAGCACTGGGGTCAGGCAGTTTGTGTGCTGTGGTCCTTCCACTGTTTTCTGCTTCTCCCAGGTTGTTTTCAACATTGCAAATGAAACTCAGAAGTTCCACGTGCCTCTGCTACTGAGCCCCTGGTCATACACCACCTACCGAGGGAGCTAGAACCAAGTCCTGCTAAGGCAGCCATCTGCCCTTCCTTCTCTGGCTAACCAGACACCAAATCCTTAAGAGTGGGCTTTATGTTCATTGAAGGCACTGCTACCCTATGGAGGTGCTGGCCACCCTGGAGTTTCCCAGTGGGCATCTGTGGCTTGGGTGTCAATAAAGTCAGCGCTAGCTTCTATAAAGCTGCTCTCATCATTGGAATAGGGGCAATGCATGCTTAACCAGCCCTAAGGAGTGAGGGACCATCAGAGAAAGTGCTTCTGAGCTCAGAGGCAGTACTCAGGTGGAACAGACTCTGAGTGGTTCCAACTCAGAAGGGTGAAACTGGAGGTCCTGGGGGAAGAGTCTATACAAGTGCTTCTCCTCCAAACTGGCAAGAGAACCCAAACAAAATGTGAGACAACCTTCACCTGCTTATAAAGTCTGCTCTTGATGCAAAAGGAGTGTCATCTGGAAATTAGTGTCAGGAGGCCACTCTGTGGGCTGCAGTCCTGGGAAGACAGCTATATCAGGGTACCTAAGAATTCCTAAAGGCCTTAGCCCAACATCTACCCAACCATGGCCATCTCTAGGAGCTTGAGGCCCTATTGTCTAGGGGGAATCCAAAGGCCAACAGTTTCATCTTGTTTGTGTACAGGAGTAGGGGAGTATCAGGGAGGAAAGAAGTCCAACTGGGCCTGGGTAGCTTGGCTGATATGCTATGCCCCACCAAGACCTAGGTTCTGTTCAGGGAGGGGCAAGGAGGAAGGGAATAGAACCAGCACCACAGCATAAAAGAACAAAGCACATACCTGTCAGCAATTTGCTGTGCCAGACCAATGGTCATGCCTTCTGTGTATTAATCTCAGGAACTCACACAGGGACAAAAAAAATTTTTTTTAACTTTTATAGGGTTATGTGAACCTCATATGCATAGTATCTGCTTCTGACTTTTCCAGTGGCCACAGTTCTTTCTATGATTCCTCTCAGAGAACATGCCTAATTTCCAGGCCAACTACGTATTTAAGGATACCTCCACAGAAGGGAGCAAGATACACGTTTATGCCACCTAAAGTGATTCTTCAGGTATTCTGTCACAGTGTGAGAAATGTGCTAAGAAATATGCAATTTATATTTGATGACCGTATTCTAAATCAACATAAGGAACTTTGGATTTCTTTTTCATTGTGGTGCCTATCCTGGGGCTGGAATTGAAGCTCTGGACATTGCCAGTGGGCTTTGTTTGCACAAGGTTAGCACTCTACCACTTGATCCACAATTCCACCTGATCTTTTAGTGAGCAATTGAGATAAGCATCTCACAGATTCTTCTCCCAGGTCAGGCTTTAAACTAATCTGTGAGCTTAGATGTGAAGATGTTAACCTGCTGAAAACTTTGGATTACAGATAGGAGCCACCAGCACCCCAAATTGCTTTTTTGTGGTGGTTAAATGAAGATAAGAGTGTCACAGGTGTTTCTGCTTGGACTGATGTCAAATCATGATATTTAGATTTCAGCCACCAGAATAGGTAGGATTCAAGGAATAAGTTGTTGGTATCCAACCAATATGAATATATATGTAATTTTATATATGTAAATTCTCACAATTTATATATAATATATATAAAATTTTGCTTCTTTATGTGTCCTTATAATCATTACAACTAAATCCAACTCACTTCTGTGGTTCCTATGGTCCACTCTACCATATCTTCAGATAAAGACAGTTGCTGACGTTGTAGAGCACAAGGAGAAAACTTTCCTACTTTCCACTTAAGTTCAAGACCTTCTGGAAAATTCCAAATGTTCATAATATCATACTCTGCCTCCAGTTTCTTTTTCTCATACAAAATCACTTGATCTCCAGCAGGATTATGGAAGTGAATATTCTTCAGAAAAGGGTGCAGCTAGAAAGATACATCATCTTATGGTGAAGTACATTTCAGAGTTAACACAGAAAACCTGAACTAAGAAAAGCTCCTCATTGCCTTTAATTTCTGGATCAGAGGATTATTACAGACACCTCAAGGATTACACCAGAGGAAAATCTATGGAAGAATAAAAATAAACTTTCTAAATCAAAATGAGTAGAAATCTTTGGAAGAGAAACGAATTCCCTGTAAATAGTCTAGAATGAGGCAATTCTTAGTTGCTTAGCTCCAGTTTGCCACAAGCACTAACTTTATGAATGTCTCTAGTTTGTGTTTGCTACATTAGTAATACCCAATGTACAATGAAACTAATTAGCTCTCAAAAATAGGAATGTTTCTTTCAGCAGGTCATCTTTTGCTACTATTTAAGAAACTCATAGGGAAAGGGTGTATTTACAGTTTTCAAGCCATCAGCTACGAGTATGCTGAGGCCATTTGTAACTGACCGAATTTACAGAACATGGAATTACTTTTGTCCTTGTTACTGGCCTGTGTTTCCTGAAAAGCACATGAACATATGTCTACAGTAGTTCACAGACATTTAAACAATTATAGTTTTTTGGGGTTTGGAAAGATACCAGAAACGTTTCATTTCATATGCTAAGAAAACCATCTAAGGAATGACTGCTCATAGTGTGTGGGACCTGAAACAGAAGGCCTTACTTGTGCAGGGAAAGGCACTGTCTCTTTTCTGTTTCCCACGGTTTGTACTTCTGCTTGATGAAGAAGCATCTTATGGGCCACAGCATATACAGTATTGTATATATTGTAACTGTCTCCAGACATAGTCATGTCAAAAATGTGCCCAGGCAACCAATCCAAGGAGGCATCACGAGGACAGTTCACCCATGTTCCACAGTCAGACTCAGAATCTGAGCAATTAAAAGAGACAAACCACAGCCAAGCAAGGAAAAAGTCCTCTGGGTATGTAGAAGGGTTCACTGCCTTGACAAAATCTGTGAACCCGGAAACATCTGGGTGATGGTGTGAAAAAAATAGAGGCACATGGGAGGTACCCAGTATGAAATATCTCCTCCTCATGGTTAAATCCCACTCTGAGTTCACAATACAAACTTTTTCTTTTAGTAAATATTGCTCAACATACATGATTAGATATAGTAGGGATTCATTATCACTATATATGATAAGGGCATTTGCTGAAGATTTATTGATCTGGTCATAATATGACAAGAATTTAAATGGCATGACATAGTTTGTGATCTCTAGCTGGAAGGCTACACAAACTCTGTTCTTGGCCATCTCTTTTTTCAATACGGGAAGAATCCATAAACCATTCTCATCTTGTAGCCCACCCAGTGCCAGCTGAAGTGAAGCAGTAAGTACACCATGGCAGTGGTCATCGATGTGTCCTTTGGGGCCATCTGATATAGAGCAGGGAACTTGTTATGGTCACTCAGGTCATCATATAAGGCCCAAAGGAAAGCTAGAGGGAATGAAAATGTAATGCTCCATGAATGAGAAGATTTCTATGCACCACAGTCTCAGGCACGATGTATGTTAAGTAGCCAATTGAAGTAGATGTAAGGTTTTCATTTTAGTATTTAAATTTTAGTATTGGTGTGACATGTCAATTTCTTTGTACAATGCCTCTTGATCTTTGTCACTATTTCCATCAAATCTTCATATATCCAACCCATGCCCTGACTTTCCTAATCCTATTTGTACATAAGTACACTGAATATTGTATTGTATTTTCTCACACATGTACTTGCTATTTATATGTTCTTTTGCACATTCCCTTAACACCTATCCTCTGTCAGACAAAGTATGACTCATTTTTCTGGTGTTCATTTTTTATACTGTCTTTTAGTTGACCAGAGTGGTTATACCAGGTAATTCCACCTTGTAGGTACCATACTTTACAACTTAATCTTGTATATGTGCAAATTGATTTGTGTGTGATCCATATTTATGTCATATTTTATGTTCATATTTTAGATTAAACTTTTACATATAAGAGGAGAAATGCTCCCTTTCTCTTTGTGAGCCTGACTTCTTTATTCAAGACAATACCTTGCTCATGTTTCTGAGTGCGTGTGTGTGCACATGTGTGTGTCTGTTAGTACAGGGGCATGAACCTAGTGCCTCATGCACTTCCTTTGTTTTTTTTCCCTCGATGCTAGCACTCTGCTACTTCAACCACATTTTATTCCCTTCATTTTCCTGGTTAATTAGTAGCATATGTCCTGGGTAGCTAGGATTCCACTTGTGAGTTACCAGCACCAGGCTCAACGTATCTTTACACACTAAAGTCATTTTTCATTTCCTGGTATTTAAAAGAAAATAATTGATAAAGATTTGTCTGCTCAAACTTTTTCATCGCCTTTATCAAATAACCTTTACCATTAACGTTAACCTTTACCATTACTGCTATGGCCGTGCTCTCTCTCTCTTACAGGAGTAGTTTGGAATGTTGTAGTTCCCAAAGAAGCTAATGAAGGGGTTTTTAAATGCTTTCCAAGCTTCTATTTGAACATTACAGATATCAAACCCCAGAGTCACGTTATGTAAAAGATCAGGGTTTTTGTTGATTTCTTCAACAGCCAAAGTCAAGGCCAAAATGAACTGGTAGTTCTTGAAGTTAAGCCTGGGAAATAAACATCGAAATTTAAGAGGAGTACTTCGAAGGTCATGATTTTTATGGATGTGTAAATATTATCCCCAATTGGAATTGGATGTGAATGCAGTGTCTTATGTATGCATATAGGATTAGGTAAGGATGTGAAGATAATTTGTCATGAATGACATTCAGTAACTTAAGCAGAGAAAGAGCTTACTTATTCTCCATTACCAAATGCACCACCACAAAAACTTGTTGTCCCTTAAACATAGAACAGGATTTCATGAGGCACCAAATATTCTATTGCTATTATCTTGGAGTAATTAGCCTCGCCTGTGTGAAAACTCTTATGTGTTGAGTCACTCCAGTTTGTTACAATGATATCAAGCATATAAAAATGTCTGAGCTGGAGATGCATTCTAGAAATATGGCATGAAAATGCTTCTCTCCTGTGGTAGAGGAGTTGATATTTCTGATATAGTAATTAATTTGTTAATTAAATACTTGTAACTTCCAGTTTAAAAAAAAAACATATTGAAAGAGCCTGTGGATTAGTACCTTAAATTTCCCCATAGAGATAGATTGAATTTATATTTTCATTGTTTATTTCTGTCTTGGTAAAGGTCTTCCCATAAATGCAATAACTAAAGGCTTCTCATTTCAGTGATGACTTTTTAAATATACTCATAGGTAGATAACTTACAGTCCTTTAAGTCATTCCTGAACATTTGTACCTAGATCCAACTCTTTATAAAACAAACCACTAGTTTTCATGCAAATGTTGTGGAACATAGAAGTACCTTCTGAAAATCATTGCTTAATTAATTTACTAGCAAATATGTTAAGGAAGAGGTAAATTTGTCCCAAGTATACTGTGTGTATGGAAATGTATGGAAATATAAAGGTGGAACCCCTTCAAATCATGATTTGTACTAATTTACAAATTAAGTGAAAACATTTTAAAAATCCAAAAGAATTGCCATTTTGTGGATGGCATATAAGAATTAAATATTGGAGATACATCAAGTAGTTAGGTCTACCTGTGCCTGTAATCCTAGCTGATAAGAGGCTGATGTCTAAGGTTCCTGAATGAAAGCCAGCTGGGACAGAAAAGTCCATAATACTCTTCTCTCCTGTTAGCCAGAAATAAGCCAGAAGTGGAGGTATGGCTCAAATGATAGAGCATCAGCCTCGAGAGACAAGGTCAATTAAGTGTGCAACTCAAGCCAATCATTAGTGGCTGCTACCTGTAATGCTAGTGACCTAAGTCTGCTGAAAATGAACAGGTAAATTTAGAGATATGGGAGGGAAATAAGTATGTGGGACAAGATATAAACATGGCCATAAATAGAGAAGATGACTATAATCAAAGTACGTGACAAAGAAGAACCAGTTAGCTGGCACGAGTACAATATTGTATAACAATATTGAGCAAAAAGAAGCCAGGGACAGTGCTCGGGCCCTGAGTCCAAGGCCCAGGAATGTCAAAAAAAAAAAAAAAAGAAAAAAGAAACTATTTGCAGAAAAGGCATTTGGGATGATGCAACTGGATTACATCTGTAATCCATTTCAAATACATAGTAAAATCCCCTTACCCCCCCCCCAAAAAAAACCCATGCCAGTGAGATGTCAACCAAAGATCATACCCTAACCCTGGTAAATTAGCACACCCATTGTCCAAAACCATTAGAGAACATTGGTGGTTGATTCAATCAATTTTCAAAAAAAAATTCCATGTACAGAGGCCCCACAAATATATCCATGGACTATTGCCATGTTCCTGAAACCATAGATTCAGTCTAGTGATTGCTTACTTTGTTGTACTAAAGGTTTTTAGTTGCATGTAATCCCCTTGGTCATTTCTTGCTCTTATTTACTGAGCTGTTTGGGGTTTTAATCAGGAAGTTACTGCCTAAATGAAATGTTTCCTTGCTTTTGTTATCCATATTGGAGTTCTGTATCTCAAGTGTTAGCTCCTTAATATCTCGATGCTAGGATTATTCGATGCCAAGGATTATTCATGACTTTGGGCATCCTGGTATAGCTGGCCTCGGTGTCCAGGGAAGATGGCTGCCAGTGTGTTCCGAGAGAAAGGAGCTTTGTGAGAGCAAACATTGGATCAGCACATGTGTTGGCCTACTGTGTACATGTGAGGCCTTTATAGCCACAGGCAACATGACTGGCTCACAAACTAAGAATCTCCCTGTAGCCAGCAGTCACTCAAAGGACAAGTGGATCAAGATTGGACACAATGGAATTCTACATTTCCATGATATAGAATGATACTGTGTCATTCATAAAGAAAGGGAAAGATGTGGAAGGTATTAAAGCCAGACAAGCAGAAACATAGATTTCAGGGATTTCCTCATGTTTTTCTAACAATAGTGTGCATATAAATCAACAAGTAAACACCTTGGATGGTAAAAGAGAAAAAAAAAACTAACAAATTTGGCCATGGTACATTATACTGACTCCAAACATTCACACCATGGATTCCTCTATCTATCTCTGCTTTTTTTTTGTTAAGGTGGGGTATTGTGATTCATTAGTTGGTATTATATATTGTTGCAATCAGTAAGGCATTATGTCATGAGATTAGAAGTAAACTGGATTCGAATGATATTAGGGTGAGCCACTTTGACACAGATAAAATGAATACTGATACAGTCTTGCTCAAAGAAACAACTAGGGATCAACAGACTAAAGAAAACAAAGGGCTGAAGGGGCAGGAGATAGGAAAATGAATTGGGATGAAATTAGAAGTAAGATGAAGTGATATAATAAAAAAATAAAGGAGGTGAAAATGAGAGTAATGGACTATAGGGAAGTATAGGAACAGAAAGAGGAAAACTAAGAAACAAAAGAAAAAGAAAATAGAATGAAAGAAGAAAATTATAATAAGAAAAGGAAAAAAATCTAACAAATAAAGAAAAGATATATATATATATGTATATATATATTAGTAATACTAAACTTAAAAACACTACAATTGAGAAACAGAGACTGGAGTAATAAAAATAATGTCTGAAGAGGGTAGAAGATTTCAGGTAACTTTTGAGGATTTTGCTGTCTCCTGACGCTTTTAAGGAGAAAGGCTGGAGTCAGGGCTCTGTCTCACAGCTGTTTATCCATATGGATTACAGAGGTTGGGAAAAGCATTTCACCTGTTCTGATTTGTCTTTAGGTGGTTGGTAAGACAGGGTAATTTCTTGCAATGGAGAAAGGCTGAAAAGGGGCATTTTGAAAGACAGCTTGATGGACAAAAACTTTGTGTGTTTGATTGTTGGTGTGTCTGTACAGTATTTTTTTTTGTCAGTGGTGGGACTTGAACTCTGGGCATTGTCCCTTCACTTCTTGCTTAAGGCTACTTCTCTACCTGTTTGGGCCATGGCAACACTTCTGTGCAGTGTGAGTCTTAAGGACTGGTGTATGTGTAAAGCTACTGTGTTCTGAGTCATCGGAGCATCTTTGTTTTTCATAATCTTCCACATGGGGAGAATGGATGTTAAGGCGATGTCTCCGGTGCCAGCCCTCTGTTGTTTCAGGAAGGCCGGTGGTGACTCCATAGAATGAACTCCTGCTTTACACTGGTTTCTTCAATGGAGGTAGTGCGGTAGGACTGAGACCTGAACTCATGGGGACTATGTTAAGAATAGGTGGTGTCACAATGGCATGGTAGGACACCCAGTTGGTAGCGAAGAATGACACTGGGTTCAAGAAACACCACAGGTTTGGTGTTACAAGTGTTGGAAGAGAAATAGCTTTGCAGATCATCACCTTCTGTGCCTCTGGGAGAATGATGACTGCTTACAATGTGGTCTAGGTGAGAGACATTTCTTATAAACTCATAGGGAAAAAGTGCTTTTACACTTTTCAAAATGTCTGCTAGGAGTATATTGATGCTATTTGTAAGTGAAAGAATTTATTGAACATCAATTTAATTTTGTCACCATTAGTGGCCTGAAAACCATCTAAGAAGTGACTTTGCTTACAATATGTGCCACCTGTAACAGAAGGCCTTACTTGTGCCGGGGAAGACACTTTCTCTTTTCTGTTTCTCATTGCTTGTACTTCTGCTTGATGAAGAAGCATCTTATGGAGAGCCTGGGCCACAGCATAGACAGGGTTGTATATATTGTAACTGTCTCCAGACACAGTCAAGTAAAAAGTGTGCCCAGGCAACCAATCCAAGGAGACATCATGAGGACAGTTCTCCCATGTTATTTACAGTCAGACTCAGAATCAGAGCAATTAAAAGAGAGAAACCACAGCCAAGCAAGGAAAACGTCTTTTGGGTATGTGGAAGGGTTCACTGCCTTGACAAAATCTGTGAATGCGGAAACATCTGGGCAATGGAGAAATGGAGAAAATGAGACGGACATGGAATGATCCTAGAATGAAATATCTCCTTCTCCTGGTGAAATCCTACTGTCAGTTCAGGATACAAACTTTGCATTTTAACAAATACTGCTCCACACACTTAATTACATCGAGTATGGATTCATTATCACCATATATGATGAGGACATTTGCTGATGACATTAATCAGGTCATAAAGTAACAGGAATTAAAATGACAGGACATAGTTTGGGACTGTTAGCTCAAAGTCTACACAAACTCTATGTCTGGCCATCTGTTTTCTCAATTTGGGAAGAATCCACAAACCAATCTCATCTTTTAAGGTAAACAGTCCCACCCAGTTCCAATGGAAATGAAGCAGTAAGGAGCCCATGGCAGTGGCCATCGCTGTGTCCTTTGTGGCCATCTGATAGACCAGGGAACCTGTTCTGGTCACTCAGTGCTTGATCAAAAGTCCCAAAGGTAAGTTAAAGAGAATGAAAACGAGATGTTCCATGAATAATAAGATTTCTATCCATCACAGTCTCAAACATGATGTTATATTATGGTAACCAGCTGAAGTAGATGAAAGGTATTTTTCTATTAGTATTAAAAATAAATTTTAATAGTTTATTACATATCAATTTGTTCATACAATGCCTCTTGAATTCTGCCAGTATTTCTATCAGGTCTTCCCATCTATATCAATCTTACCCATTCCCTGACTTTCCTAGTTCCATTTTCACTTATGTACATTGAATATTGTATTTTCCAACCCTCTTTCTCTGCTCCTTTGCACATTCCTTTAACATATATACCCCTCAGACAAGGTACGTTTCATTTTTCTTGTGTTCCTTTTATATACTGTCTGTTAGTTGACCAGGGAAGTTAAACCATGGAATTCCACCTCTATGTGTACCATACTTAACCTTGTATATGCAAATGGATATGTTTTAGGCCCACACATATTTTGTATTTCATATTTCATGTACATATTTTAGATTTAACTTCCAGATGTGAAAGAATGTATGCCTCCTTTAAATTTCTGAGGGTGACTTAATTCATTCAACATAATACCTTTTTTATGCTACAGAGACAGAGAGAAGCAGAGAAAGAGAGAGAGAGAGAGAGAGAGAGAGAGAGAGAGAGAGAGAGAGAGAGACCTCACTAGCACAAAGACATGTACTCAGGGCCTCATGGATGTTCTTAGCTTTTTCTTTCAAGGCTAGCAGTCTACACCTTGAACCACATACTTCTTGCTTTTTTTTTTCCTGGTTATTTGAAGAAACGTATTCTCAGTAGCTAGGATTACAGTTGTGAGTCACCAACGTCCATCTCAATATATATTTATACTTTGAAGTCATTTTTCATTTCCTGGTTTTTAAAGAAAATAATTGATAACGCTTAAAATTTCAGATAATCCATCTGTCTGCTCTACGTTTTTCCATCCTTTTTGCTGAACATTGGGAGTATATTTCCCCTTTCTTTGAATTCCTACTCTTTACTATCACAGAATTTGATAGGTTCCTAAATCCAGACCCTTTATATCATTTTCTTCTTATATCTGAAATGGCAACAAATGGGACGTTTGTAAAATATCACTCAACTTCCTCTACCCTCACCTGTGGAAGCATGTAGAGGTCTAGAAATGTCCCAATTTTGGCCGATGTTAATCCTGATGGTCCTGTTAGTACTGCTATAGACTTGCTCTCTCTCTTACAGGAGTAGTTTGAACTGTTGTAGTTCCCAAAGAGGCTAAGAAAGGGATTTTTAAATGCTTTCCAAGCTTCTATTTGAACATTACAGATATCAAACCCCAGATTCAAATTATGTAAAAGATCAGGGTTTTTGTTGATCTCTTCAATAGCAAAAGCCAGTGCCAAAACATGCTGGTAGTTCTTGAAGGTAAGCCTGGGAAATGAGCATCGAAATTTAAGAGGAGTATTCAAAAATTTTTAACTTTGATAAATTGAATGCTTGCTCCCCTCCCAATGAGTATGTTCCACCATTACCCCAAATTTGGATGGAATGTAAATGTAATTGTTAGGTCCTCTCCCTGAGGGCTACATACAGATGCCCCCACCTCATTAAGTCTCCACCCAGTTACCTGGGTAACCTGCAGACCTGGAGGCAGTTACCTCCCCTTTCCCTGAGGTCACCTCCTAATCCACCTGGCCACACCCCTTGCCCCTGCCCTAAATAAAGCAGGGCTGGGTGGGGGTCGCTCTCTCTCTCTCCCTTCTCTCTGGCCATGGATCATCTTGGCCACAGGCCAGCAGTTCGGTAATAAACGTTCTTTCCTGCCTGAATACCGCGTGGCGTTCTCCTTTACCGGCTACCTACTTTAAAAACCTAACAGTAATGACTTATGCTTTTATAGAGATTTGATGAGGAAATTAATGAGATTCAGGAACTTACTTAAGCTGAAAGAGATTATGCTTATTCTCTGTTACTACATGCACCAGAGCAAAAAACTCTTTCCCATTAAATATGGAATAGGATTTCATGAGACACCAGATATTCTATGGCCTTTATCTTGGAGTAGGGAGCTCCACCTGTGTGAAAAATCTTATGTTTTGAGTCACTCAGTTGTGGCTCAAGTGGTAGAACAATAGCCTTGAGGAAACAAAAGCTAAGGACAATGCCCAGGCCTTGGGTTCCCAGTACCAGAAGAAAAAAAAATACAGATTAGGAAACATACCAGTGACGGAAAAGATAAAAGACATATGTCTTCCATGGCAAGCAAGAGCATGATTTTTATCCCAGCCATCTTGGCCCCAAACTGTGGACAGTGACCTCAGAATACACTTGTCACACAGCACTTGAAAAGGAATGAATACGAGAGGGGAAATGACATTTTCTCTTGCAACAGGCATGGATTATGCAGCTAAGAATTGATGAAGTTCCACATAGCTATTTTTCTTTCCTTTTCTTTTCTTTTCTTTCGTATACCCCTTTATTACTAAGAGACTGCTACAACAGAAAGCCAAGGCTGTGCACATGCAGACGGAAAACAGAACTCACCATGGGCAGATAACATTCTCTTTTAAGGGATCTTTTATAATGCCTGGTTATGTCTGGATTGTGGAGCATATGTGACATGAAATAATGACACAATGCTTAATTTGAAACAGTAACTATTTTTCTACAATAAAAGAGAGGGGTGTGTGTGTGTGTGTGTGTGTGTGTGTGTGTGTGTGTGTGTGTGCCCTAGCACTTGAAATCAGAGCCCAGATACTATCCTTGAGCTTACTCTACCACTTGACCTACAGCTCTCCTTCCAGGTGTTGGTGGTTACTTGGAAATAAATGTCTCAATGATTTCTATGCCTGGCCTGGTTACAAACCCCAATCCTTAGATAGCAGCCTCATGAGTATTTAGGATCAACCTCACAAGCCATGAGCCCACAAGAAGAACTTTTATAAATATCCTCACAATATAATGGTTAGCAACTAAATCACAGACCACTGGCCTGTGGGGAAGAAAATGCATTTGCAGCCTTTTAGTACAGAACGCATGCCACTGACTCAGGTGGTTTGTAATCACATCACTTCAACCATTTTATAAACATAATAGTAAAGTTCATTAGCAAAACAAACATGCAGTAATGACTAAGAAGATACTTGAAAAGAAAATTCATGTGAGTCATCTGGCCCTATTAAGCTACTATAATTTGAAAACAAAAGCCTATAATTTTGAAAATCTGGGCCTGGAAATATGGCTTAGTGATAGAGTGCTTGCCTAGCATGCATGAGACACCGTACCGGAGGAATAAACACTTGGTATTGGTGACTGGAAAATATACCAGTAGAATAGAGTATGAAGTTAGAATTAGAACCAAAGACATGTGAGAACTTAGCATATGGCTAAGATAGCATCTTAGCCTACAAGGATAAAGATGAGGTGTGTGTGTGTGTGTGTGTGTGTGTGTGTGTGTGTGTGTGTGTGATGCTTTTTGGGGGCTTGAACTCAGGGTCTGTCCTTTACCTGTTTTGCTCAAAGCTATTGCTCTACCCCTTAAGCAACACCTCCACTTCTAGATTTTCACTAGTTAATTTGAAATAAGAGTCTTATAGATTTTTCTACCCAGGCTGGCTTTGAAATGTGATTCTCAGACATCAGCCTACTGAGTATCTAGGATTATAGGCATGAGGCACCAGCACCTGGCAAAATGGGATTACAGTTGCATAAGTCAGGTAAAGAGTACAAGTTGAGATTTGTTTTTTGCTAGTCCTGGGGCTTGGACTCAGGGCCTGAGCACTGTCCCTGGCTTCTTTTTGCTCAAGGCAAGCACTCTACCACTTGAGCCACAGCACCACTTCTGACTTTTTCTATATATGTGGTGCTGAGAAGTCAAACCAAGGGCTTCATGTATACGAGGCAAGCACTTTTACCACTAGGCCATATTCCCAGCTCCAGTTGAGATTTTAAAACAAATTGTGGCAAAAAGTTATGAATATGTCAAAAGACTACCAACTGTCTGGGAGGAAATATTCACTGCATAAACCATAGACAAAAAGCTAATATTCTCTTATTTGTTTATGTTTTGCAAGCACTGAGGATTAAACCCAGGGCCTGTGCGTGCTAAGCAAGTGCCCTGCCACTGATCTGTGCCCCAGCACCACCACCTCCTTTTTAGACAGAGTCTCACTAGGTAGCTCAGGCTGCCTCAGTGTCCCAACTACTGAGATTATGGACATATACCATTATGCACAGGCAAAATAACAATATTATAAAATACAAAGAACTCTTAAAGTTAACCCGTGTCTACCTATTAGGATGATCACAATAACAGAGATCACAAGCAGGCAGAACTGTAGTTCAAGGCCAGTTGGAGCAAAAAGTTTCTAAAGCAGCTTTTCAACAAAGAGCTATTGGTGCAGCGTGTCTGTCACCACAGCTACATAGGGAGTTTAAACAGGAGAAACATGATTCCAGGTTGGCTCAAGTATATGGGAGACCATTCAAGCAAAAAGGAAGGGATGTGGATGAAATGGGTGACAGACAGAGACAGAAAGAGACAGAGACAGAGAGAGGAGAGACAAAGAGAGAAAAATGGAGAAAGAGAGAACACACTCAAGTGTTAGCAAGGATGTGGAGGAATCAAGATGGGGAGCATCACACAGTGCTGGCAAGAATGTGAAATGCTACTGCTGCTGCTGGAAAAACAAAACAAAACAAAACATTTAGAGCCTGAAAATGGCAACCATATAAATTGCCCTATGACTCAGAATTTCTACTTCTAAGAATAATAAAACAGAAATACATATGTCCACATAAAACATCATACACAAATTTTTATAAGGCCATGCTTCATACTAGCCCAAACACAGAAACAACTAAATGTCCATCATCGGATGGATGGAGAAACCAACGCATACTGTGTCCCTGTGATGGAATATTACTTACTACACAAAAGGAATGAAATGATCATTTATACTAAGACACCGATAAACTGGTTAAATAGGCTAAGTGAAAGAAGGCAGTCAGGAAGACAAGTGAAGGACATTCAGTAAAATAATAGAGCCATGGAAAACAAAGAAATGTGGATAAATCTTACCTGCTGATGGTAACTAAGGACAATCAGTAATTAAATGATTTGTCTGATGCCAAACTGATTCCTCAGTTTGCAGGGATGGCATGTTCTACTACTTGGACCATGCACCCAGCCTGGATTTTTGCTGGTTACTTTGGAGAAGGAGTCTCAGACTTTTCTTCCCAGGTTGACCTCAAACCACTATCTTCTAGATCTTAGCCTCCTAAGTAGCTAAGATTGCAGGTGTAAGCCTATAACCAGAATATTGCATGAACATGAAATGTACTAAATACTTTTAGCACAAGCTTACAACTGTGGCATTTTGGGTACCCTTAGATCCTAAGTGTGATAAAAATGGAAGCCATCCTAATAGTTATTCCATGATCTCTTATGAGATTTAAGTGCTTCTTGAAAGTGTTATTAGTCAGCTGCCCTAATTACACTGCATCATTTAAACCTTTTTGAGATTATATTCTAACAAGTCAAATTAGTATAGTTTAAATGGAGTAGCCAAATATCATTTTAAGTTGATTTCAAATACAGTAAAAAAATGACCATTGTGAGTCTAAAATAATGAACTGGATATTTTTGTGGAACATAAAACACTACATATTAATACCTAACAGTGGCCCAGTGATTTTAGGTGTGTGGAAGACTACTCAGTCTCAGGTGTTTGATGGCAGTGTATTATGCAAGGAGGTGATGAGGAGTTCTTAGAGGACGAATTAGGCCCTAACTCATCATCTGTTTCCAAAAGCAATTCTAGAGGTCAGTTATTAAAGGGAAATTCATTTATAATACTGAGACTTTCCTAATCTTGTGTAAATTTTGTGGGTCTTTGCTCTTTTGTATGGATAGATGACATATACTCAAAGTAAAAACTATCTTGCTTAAGTTGGAAAGATAGTTTCAAGACAAGTCCCTTGGCACTGCCTCCAAGTGAGACTGCCAAGATCCAAGGAAAATCTTTGCCCCTATATTGCAATGAATATGGTAATGTCAAGTTGAAGGAGTTTTTGTTTTTTAGTGCTGGTACCAGGGCTTGAACTCGGGGCCTTGTGCTCTCACTTTTGCTTTTTTGCTCAAGGCTGGTGCTCCACCACTTGAGTCACATGGCTTTTGCTAGTTAATTAGGGATAAAAGTCTCACAGACTTTCCTACCCAGGCTGGCTTCAAACTTTGATTCTCAGATCTCAGCCTCCTGAATAGCTAGAATTTCAGTGTGAGCCAACAGCACCTGCCTGGCTGAAGGAGTTTTGACTTAGTATCTCTAGTAACACTGTTACTAGGCTGCTAGTATTTATTTATATAGAGTTACTCAAATCATGCTGTCAGTCAAGACAGGCTTCACTGTGCTCCCAGTGAGGCTAAGACTATCTGTTCTGTGTGGCTTATGTAAACCCTAAAATTAAAAAGTCCATTATGTTGGCATGATATTGCTTATAGTTTGGCCCTTTGAGTATGTTAAAGCTATTAAAGGTGGCCCATGCGTTAAAAATGTAGTCTCCTGTGTAGCACAGTCAAGTGAGATGAGAAAATCTCTCTCTCTCTCTCTCTCTCTGAAAAAATTTTCAGAGGATATAGTTTGGCCAAGTACTTCCTTTACAGGTCCTAGAAAAGAATGAAATATTTCCAAATTGTGGTTGCTCCTACCCCACACACTTTTTCTTCCTACCACCAACTCCAACTTCTTTAGTAAAAGAAATCAGACCATGCCCTAAGAATTCCTAGCTTGCAAGTCAATTTTTATCCTGTTGCCCAGCATCTCCTACTAGTGGGCCTTTAGGGCTAGCTGGAGCCTGGAACTGTTATCCTAAAGTATCATTGGGGCCATATAGACAGTTAGTTCTGGAGTTTTCAGAACAGGATTTGGAATGTGGGAGGCATTATGGACTATTCATTCCCTAGGCAGGGGCTTGGCTAGAGGAGGGCTAGAGAAGGGCCCTAGAAGAGCCTATAATGCATTAAACCTATAGCAGGTATAGGGATGGTAGTAAGCCCAACCAAATGAAAATTGAATCCAAAAGGAAGACAATAAGATATAAAAGACAAAAAAGCAATACAGCTAGGAGTGGTAGTGTGTACCTGTAGTTGCAACTTCCTGGGAGGCTGATAGGGAGAACTCTTAAGTCAATGAGTTCAAGACTAGCCTTGGAAACACAGTGAGATGTCTCAAAAACAACAAAAGCATCTGGATGCTGGTGGCTCATACCTGTAATCCTAGCTACTTAGGAAGCTGAGATCTGAGGATCATGGCTCAAAGCCAGCCTGGTCAGGAAAGTCTGTGAGACTCCAATAAACTACCCAGAAAAAGCTGGAAATGGCGCTGTGGTTCAAATGGTAGAGTACTAGCTTTGAGCACAGAGAGGCTTAAAGATAGCTCTCAGGCCTGAGTTCAGGCCCCAGGACCTACAAAAGAAGAAGGAGAAGAAAGAACAAAAGCAGGGCTGGGGCTGTAGCTCAGTGGTAGAGAACTTGCCTAGCATGCACAAGGCCCTGAGTTTGATTCCAAGAACTTTTAAGCAAGCAAATAAGTAATAGCAAAACAAGGAATAATAAAATACATTGTAGAATATAATAGATGGATGGGATTTAGCATGAAATGATTGTAACATCAACAACTGACACTTATTGAAAGCTAACTACATTCATTGACTCCATTTTTTTTTTTCTCATGGAGAAACTGTGATATAATCAAGTATCATGCCCAAGCTCACAAAACAATGATGTGACTAAGCTCTCAACTGTTGTTCTGGTTCAACTCAGTGGGGAAGGAATTACAATTCAGTAAATGATGGGAAAACTGGCCCCTACAGAATTATGAAAGATAATTTCTACTTGATTGGCAGATGCCTTTTCCCAGTGGTGACTTAGAAATCAAAATGTCTTTTTTCTTGTTTCTGTGCTGGTACTTGGGCTTGTACTCAGGGCCTGGGTGTTGTCCCTTAGTTTTTTTTGTTTTTTTTTTTGCCAGTCCTGGGCTTTGGACTCAGGGCCTGAGCACTGTCCCTGGCTTCTTTTTGCTCAAGGCTGGTACTCTGCCACTTGAGCCACAGTGCCACTTCTGGCCGTTTTCTGTATATGTGGTGCTGGGGAATTTAACCCAGGGCTTCATGTATACAAGGCAAGAACTCTTGCCACTAGGCCATATCCTCAGCCCCTCCCTTAGTTTTTTGTTTGTTTGTTTTTGCCAGTCCTGGGCCTTGGACTCAGGGCCTGAGCACTATCCCTGGCTTCTTTTTTTGCTCAAGGCTAGCACTCTGACACTTGAGCCACAGCGTCACTTCTGGCCGGTTTTTATATATGTGGTGCTGGGGAATTAAACCCAGGGCTTCATGTATGTGAGGCAAGCACTCTTGCCACTAGGCCATATTCCCAGCCCTGTCCCTTAGCTTTATTGCCAAAGGCTAGTACTCTATCATTTGAGCTACCACTTGGCTTTTGGCTTTTTCAAGGTTAATTGAAGATGAGTCTCATGGAATTCTCTTGCTTGGGATGGCTTTGAACCACAATCCTCATATCTTGGCCTGGCTACCAGCTTCAAAACTTTTCAAGAGTACAAGTGCATCTACATTTTCCAGGAGGGAATAGGCTGGGAGAATGAGAGTAGGAAGTATTTTGGGGGGCTAGGGTATATGAAGCCCAGACTGGCTTGTGATCCTCTTGCCTCTGTCCCATGAAAGAGAGGATTACAGGTGTGTGCCACCATGCCTGATAAAAGGGAGATTTTTTATGAACCAGTCTAAATGGAGTCCACAATTGGTGCCAATACTTTATTGGCTTACTCAGATGGTCATACTTCATTGCAAAGGAACTGCTGCATACCCAAGGGAAAAATGGTTTAATGCATTATTTATTTATTTGGTGGTACTGGGGTTTGAACTCAAGAGTTTTGTGCTTGCTAGGCTGTCACTCTACCTCTTGAGTTCAAAGGATTAGTATTTTCTGCTATAGTTATCTATTGTGTTTAAAGGGGGGAAAAAACCCTACACTTTATGTCATATCTACAATGACTTTTTTTTTTTTTTTTTTTTTGCTATTTCTGGGGCTTGAACTCAGGGCCCGAGCACTGGCTCCTGGTCTGGAGCAGCTGGGTTTTGGGCCCCTGGTCCAGGGCTGCACGGAGTCCTGGCCGCCCTTTCCCCCAGCCCTTGCTTCCCAGGCTTCGGCCAGACCCGTCCAGGGTGCAGGGCGGCCCTTGGAAGCTGTGCCCAGCAGGGAGGTGGCTTGGGCCCCGGGGGTCCAGCCTTTGGTTCGAGGGCCCGTCCCCGCCAGACCTCGGGCAGCCTTGTAGAAGCTTCGCGAAACTTCTGTAAAACACATAATCAGTTACTTCTGGCGGTTTATTTTTCCAAGTCTCGCAGGGCGCAAGCGCGAATCCTGAGCCAGGTGGGCGGGGACGGGGCGGCCGCTGTGGTGGGCGGGGACGGGGCGGCCGCTGTGGTGGGCGGGGACGGGGCGGCCGCTGTGGTGGGCGGGGACGGGGCGGCCGCTGTGGTGGGCGGGGACGGGGCGGCCGCTGAGGTGAGCTTGAGCCGGAGCGCACCCGGGCGCACCCGGACCGGTCCATCGGATGCCTGGTCCCATCCCAGGCTGCCTCCAGACCTGATCTGGTTCCCGGCCCCTCACCTGGGTTCCTGAGATCACGATGGCCGCCCTCTGCCGTTCGCCCGGGGTTTCCCGGAGACCTCGTCAGGCACTTGCCCACTCGCCCCTTTGGGCCTGAGATGCCCTGGTACCCCGGCCGGCCCTCGGCCCTCGTCCGGTTGTCCCGAGACCCTGGTTCCCGCCCAGTGATGCCTGGAGACCTGGCCAACCCTTGGCCCCTCGTCCCCAGATGCCCCAAGGCCACGGCCGGCCTCGGCCAGGAATACTGAGACCCGGTCGGGTCCCCCAGCTGCTTCCCACCAGCCCACGGCCTCTGGTCCTGGGCTTCCGGAGACCCGACCGACGGGCCCTCGGGCCATGGACCGGGGCCGCCGCGAGCCCCTGCCCAGCCTTTGGGCCCGGTCCCGAGCCATCTCAGACCCTGTCTGCCCCCACCGCGTGTCCAGAGCGGCCCTGGGGTTCTGCAACAAGCAGGGGGCCCGCCCGGCCCCAGGCTGCAGCCTTTGGTTCCAGGCCCTGCCCCGGTCAGCCAGCAGCTGCAGATGTTCCTCTGCAAATGTTCGCCAGGTAACCAGTTGTTTCTGGCGTGTTTTTTGTTAAAGTCTCAGAGGGCGCAAGTGCGAATGGAGACAGGTGGATGGGGCGGAGCCAAGGGAAATGCAGCAGCCCGGGCCCAAGCCGTGGAGCCTGCCCGGGAGCCCGCATCTGGGAGCGAGTGGCGGGGGAGCACGAACATCCCAGGAGTGCACCGAGGCCGGCCTGAGATCCGCCCCACTCACCTTCGCCCTGGGCTGCCTTGAAACCCGGTCCACATCGCAGCCCCTTGGCCAGGGCTTCCAGGAGACCTACCTGGCCGGTCTTCAGCAGCTCAACCCGAGTTGTGCCAAGGCTGTGTCCGGCCCTGGTACTGCAGCCGGCCCTTGGCCCCTCCTCTTGGGCTGCCCTGAGACCTTGTTGAGCCGACTGGTTCCCCTGAGGCTCGGGCTAGCAGGCCTTTGGCCCCTCACTCTGGGATTTTCTGAGACCAAGCCAAGCCAGCACTTGGCCCCTCACCCAAAAACTGTTGCCCACTCCCAGATTATGTGTAGCCCTCAGCCCCTGATCCTGGTCTGCCCAGGCATCTCTGCCATCTGTGTTGTCAAACCCCTCCCCCCACATCAGCATGTTCTAAGATGTTCACTCCACCTTCAAAGGGTTCCTGTGGGGCTCAGGGTCTCCCAGTGGGATTGTCACAAAGGAGCTTCTCTCAAGAAGGTAAGACTCATGAGGGTACTAGTGTGGACAGGTTGTGGGAAGCAGGTTTCCTGGCCACTGTGTAGATGTTTTCTTTGAAAAACATTTTGTTGTATCTTGTAAGAAATGAGGAAGTGTCTCAATCAAGCCTAGGCTGTCCTTGAACTCAGTTTCCTCCTGAATGCACCACCAACCGGTCTCATTTCTTTGCTAAGTTGGAAGGACAGTGTGCTTAACTCCCAGTGTGCTGCTAAGGAACTTCCTTGGGCAGTTGGTAGTGGCTAGGGGCAGGTACAAGGCTTATGTGTATATGAAGTGGGTGGCACAGCCTGCTCTGCCCCCTTGTTGCTAGACTGGAGTGATCTGGTTCCTGGAAGTTGAAAATGCACTATTTTTTATTCTGCTGGGTTAACCCAGGCAGGTGTTAGGGCTGTGTGTAGGAGAGGGAGGACTGAGTTCAGGCAGAGTTCAGCTGCCTCTTACCACATGTACTCATGTGCTTATCCTCTCTTCCCACCCCATTTTTGCTTTGTGCTGTGTATGGGGAACTGATACTGAAGTTCTTAAGTGGGAAATTCAGAGGTAAACTAATATTCTTCTCTTAACTATCTTGAGTACAGGTCTTGCTGCGTACCTAAGTCTGGACTTTGGACTCGCTGTCCTCCTTCCCCATCTTCTTGAGTGCTTGGATCATGGGGTGCCTGGCTCACTTATTTTACATTTATTTTTTTGGTAGTACTAGGGTTTGAACTTGGTATACAGGCACTTTAACCCCTGAGCCACACTCCCCCCAGCCCTACCTAGCTCTTTTTGCTTTATTTTTCTGATAGGTTCTCACTTCCCCACTTGGATCTTGATTCTGTGATTACAGGAATAAGCTGTCATATTCAAAGAAGGAGTTCAATTTTTAAAATATTTTGAAATATCCTGGTGAGAAGATTTTAGAACAAGCTTCTTGTATTTTACTCTAAGCTTGCGGATTATCTTAGCCTCTTTTGCATTCTGATTTTTTTCACTAATTTATCACAGAGAGTAGGAAGGAATAACCAGATCTTACAATGGCCACAAGACTTTGTACATCTGACCTTACCTCTGCTCTTTGTTCTCTACTTCTATTTCTGTTTAGCCTGCTTTGAGCTTGAACGATGCTCCAGATTGGCTTTTGCCACTACTGTTAACACAGAGCCATAAATTAAGCACACAGGCTTGCCTTTGATTTCAACAACAATAACCAAAATCACTTTTCTTGCAAAGACTGATACTTGTTTCAACTTTTCTTTGTAGTGGCCATTTTCAACTCATCCTGTTCAGTGAATTGTTGAGTCCCAAGGTGAAAGATCCAGTAAAGGAAAGCCCGTCCCATCCTTGCAGTTGTGTGTGTGTTCTGCTTACGCAGCAGCAGCAGACTTAAGTGGCAAGGATGTTGTCTGGTGACAGGCACATCCTGCTGTCAGGGAACTGAGGGCTGGACGGTGCTGAGATGTCGTGGACTTGGCTTCTGGTGTGTGGTGGACAGGGCTACTGTAGAAGTGGATGGCAAAGATGCTACCCAGAAGCATTCCTGGTGCAGGCAGTGTAGGCTTCACAGAGGGCCTGTGGGTGGCACCTGAACCAGGAGGCCACTGAGATGGGGCAAATTGGCACTGGGACAAATTGGCACAAGACTGTTATGGATTTCATGAGATTATTTATTTATTTATTTATAGTAGTGGGGATGTAACCCAGGGCTTCACAGTTGCTAAGCAGTTGATCTGCCTCAAGCTTCCATCCTTTACTGCTTTGACTGTGTGTGTGCGTGTGTGTGTGTGTGTGTTTATGTGCGTGCATGTGCATGTTCATGTGCCGATACTGGTGCTTAAACTTGGGCCTCTTGCTCTTGCTTTTTTGCTCCCAGTTAGTGCTCTACTACTTGAGCCACACCTCCACTTTGGACTTTCAGTGATTTGCAATCCTCATATCTCAGCCTCCTGGCTTCTCCACTTGCAGAGGTGGTTTTCCTGTCTCCTAGTGCTTACTGTCCCCTGTCCTCTGTGCCTGCCTCCCACAGGACCTGAAGCAGAAGCTGTGCCTGTAGGAAGGAGCAGGACACAGTTGTCAAGAGGAACATGAAGTCTGAGCTACTGTGGCTGCCCAGGGTGGATTGGAACCTGAACAGATTCCAGGAGGAGAATGATCTGTGTGGAGGATCCTGATGTGGCTGAGCTACCTCCAGCTGAACTCAGGTCCCAGGGTTCCTTCTCTGTATATGCTGTTGGTATGACTATTGCCAGTCCTGCCGGAAGATGTGGGAGAATAATGGGCTCCTCACAGAGGAGCTGGACCACTCATAGAAGCTGCAGAAAGCTCTGGATGATCTGGAAAGGAGAAGGAGGTGAGGGCCACGTTGGTGAGCTGTACCTGGAGCTGCCTTCTGCCCTGTCCACATGACCCTGGTCATCTCAGTCACACCAAAATCTGCTCACCTGAAGTAGGCTGCTGAGGTACTGGTGGGAATGCATGACTGTGTTTGCCTATGATCTGCGTTGTGGCCAGGGACGATCCTGGCTTGTCTGCCTGGGCCAGGTGGCCTCAGGAAAGTTGGGAGGAAGGGCTGTCCCAGTTGCTGCCAACTGTGAGGATAGCAGGAAGTGTCCCTGAGTCTAGGAATGTAGGTGCCAATCACTGCTGGAAAGCAGAAGGTGGATCCTCTCTGGAGCTTACAGAAGGATCACAGACAAGCTGGTACCTTGTGTTTAGCCCAGTGAAACCCAGTTTGGATTTCTCAAGTGAAGCAGTAAAAGACTGGCTTTACTGAGGCTGCTGAACATGTGCAGCTTCCCTAGCAGCAGCAGAGACCTGGCTCAGGGAAAGAAAGGCACATGGCATCTGTGAGAGAGATGTGGTGGGTACTGCTGTGTTTCTCCTCCAAGCCTCTGCTGGTACCTGGTTTGTGCTCTGTGGGAAGATGCCCATGCTGGCAGCATTGAAAAGTTGCCTTGTGAGCACAGAGGAAACTGAGGGTCGGAGAAGGCTCTTTTCATCCAGTGTACAGTCAGTTTGGTCGACATTATTCTGCTGGCTTTAGCCTGGGGTCATCTGCCTTTCCCACTGCTTGCCCTTGGTGACTCTTGCTGGGCTTTTCTGCTGTGCCCAGCATGCACCAGGCTACTGTTCATAAATCCTGTCCCAGTCTTGAGGAGAGCTAGTGTCTGTCCACCACGGCCCTTGTCAGCTGTCCCCACCTCACTGCCCACTTCCTGAACTGCCCCCATTTGGATGGTGAAGCGTCTGTTCTTTCAGGACAGCTGAAGGCTTGGGGGTACCCCAAAGTCTCTGATCTCTTGTGTTGTGCCCTATAGCCAGCTGGTCCATCAGGGATCATGAGACCTCCCCCAGGTGATGAGACTCCCTCAGATGATGAGGCACCCCCTCCCCAGGTGGCTGCCCTGTTTCTGTGGCAGAGGAGCACAGGAGCACAGTATTGCTCCTGGGCTCTGCTGTGATGAGCTGGCAGGATCACATCCTGTCCTAAGGAAGTGCCTCATGGCCTCCCTGGGCTTTCTGAGAGGCAGAGGGAGTAAACTTTGTGGTGGCCCTGGTCTCTGGAAGATCCTTGGGGAGCAGCTTCTGTTTAGGGAAGATTCTCCTGTGCTTCCTGTGTTGTACTGCAGCTTTGCAGCTCCCTGTGGGGAGCGAGTATCTTGGAAGCCCCAGTGCTGTGCCCATCTCCTTGTGCAGTCTCCTTGTGTCTTGCTTGTTGTCTGGTCAGCCTTGAACTCCGTAGTCTTGGGCTCCAATCCCATGTTATACTCTCACTCGGGTTGCAGACCTGCTAAATTGTCTCAGCAGAACCAACTTGAGCTCGAGGGCAGCCAGGGTAAGTTCATACCATAGGTGAGTCCCTGAGTTCAGATCACATGTGCTTCTTGTCACAGCTCCAAGAAGGGAAGTAAAATGAAGATTTCTACTTTATGTTGGTATAACTATAGTCCCAGCTACTTTGGAGCTGAGGCAGGATTTCCATGCCAGCCTAGGTAATATAGTGTGAGTCCTACATTCCCCTAAAATAAACAAACCCCATGGAGTTTGGAGAAAATGCAGGGTTTTTTTTCTTGTTGCTGTTCTTAGGTAAGGGGGGGTAAGCAGGTTTGGTGCACCTACTAGAACCTTATGCTTAAGGAAGGTGACTTGGAGAAGCCTGTGCCTAATGATTGAACATGGTGCTGGGAATGGGTAGAAGGGGTTTTAGGAGCAGAGAAGAGTTGAGCCCTCTGCTCTGGCTTGTATCCCTGCAGGAGAAGTTGCACATTGGTACGGTGGCAAGTCATGCCCAGGTATGTGTGACTGTTGCTTCAGGGATCCACCCCTAAAGCAGCTGCATGAATAGCCTGAGAGTGTGACGGTGTGTGTGTGTGTGTGTGTGTGTGTGTGTGTGTGTGTGTGTGTGTGTGTGTGTGCATGTGCCAGTACTATGGCTTGAACTGAAGGCCTGGGCAATCTCCCTTAGGCTATCTGCTCAAGGCTGGCATTCTACCAAAGCCCTTCTTACAGCTTTTTTGGTGGTAAATTGGAGTTAAGAGTCTCACAGACTTTCTTGCCTGGACTGGCTTTGAACCATGATTCTCATATCTCAGCCTCCTGAGTAAATAGGATTATAGGTGTGGGCCACTGGCACTTGGTTCTTTGTTTTTCTACTCATATTGTTTTATTGTCTTTAGTTGTCAAAGGGGTTACCATTCATTTTGAGTACAGTGCCTCTTATTTGGTCTTTTTAGGTCTTGCCATCATTTGGGGTAGAATGACCCAGCATTGTGGGGGGTTGAGGTATTGCTACCACTAGATGGCACTGTTTCCTTTGTGATCTGGCTTTTTGTTGCTAGTTGTGGGGCCTGAACTCAAGGCCTGGGCAGTACCTCTGAGCTCTTTTGCTCAAGAGCTTCCTACTTGAGCAAAAGGGCCACTTCTGGGTTTTGGTGGTTAATGGGAAATATGAGTCTCAAAGGCGTTTCTTGCTCATGCTGGCTTTGAACTATGATCCTCAGATCTCAGTGCCCCGAGTGGCTAGTTAGGATTATAGGCATGAGCCACCAGCACCTGGCCAATCTGGTTTTCTTAGGAAGCCTTGTGGGCTCATCTTTTGCAGCCTTTCTCAGCCCCACTGCTTTCCCATAAGGGACTTCCAGCTAGGTCTGGCTGATTAGATTGTGAGTGGTCTTTGTCCCAGGGTCTGCCTGCTTTGGGGCAGTACATATCTACTTTAGCCTGTTCCTCTCCCTTAGGGGCCCTTGTCACTGGGGTCTGGAGCAGAAAGATCCTTGAAATAAGTATAGCTCTTCTCTGTGGACAAGGCTCTGGCTTCTCTGAGATTCCCAGATGGTCTGTGTCCTGAGCTCTAGGTTGGGAAGAGCACTCTGACCTAACATCCTTTCCCAAAGTGTGACACTGGTCATCTTCACAGTTTGGATTTCTGATGTCTGAGAAAGCCAGAGGGATTAGGGCAGTCTGTCTTGAGAGTGACAAGTATAGAGAGTAGATGAACAGAAACCACTACTAACTGCACAGGGCTTGCTAGGCAAGTGCTTTGCCACTGAGCTACGTCCCAGCCCCGTCTTTACTATTCCACAGGCATTAGTCTACCATTCTGTCTATGTCCCACACAGCCTTATGAGATCCTGAGCTGGCTGGAGGTTGCCAGAAGGATGGGGATGGGGAGGTGGGCAGGTGTGCCCTGTGGGGGTTTGGGGATGGGGATGCGGGGGCAAGTGTGCACTGTGGGGGATGGGGATGGGGATGGGGAGGCGGGGCGGGTGTGCGCTGTGGGGGATGGGGATGGGGAGGCGGGGCGGGTGTGCTCGTGGAGGGATGGGGATGGGGAGGCGGGCAGGTGTGCTTGTGGAGGGATGGGGATGGGGAGGCAGGCAGGTGTGCGCTGTGGGGGGATGGGGATGGGCAGGTGGGCAGGTGTGCGCTGTGGGGGGATGGGGATGGGGACGGGGAGGCGGGCAGGTGTGCGCTGTGGAGGATGGGGATGGGGTGGTGGGCAGGTGGACAGGTGTGCCTTGTGGGGAGATTGCGATGGGCAAGTGGGCAGGTGTGTGTGGGGACTGCTCTCTCTGCTCCGGCTCAAGTGCTCATTTCTTTCTCTCTTATTATCCTCGCATCGCCTTCTACCCCAACCCTCGGCCTGCAGGTTTGTCGGGGTGAGACGTGGGGATGTCTCCGTCCTGGCGGGCGCGCGACCCGCGTGGTAATGTGACCGCTATCCTACTCTGGAAGCAACGGACATAGACCACGGGTCAGCCTCTGAGAGCGAACTAACTTTATTGAAAGAGGGACAAGGGTAGATGATCCGGGGAAAGGGGGTTGGCCAGGATTCCCATAGGCCACGAGCTGTCAGGTGACCTCCAAGGGGCTGGTCACTTGACCTCCAAGGGGCTACGTCACTCCCAAACCAGGGCGGGGCTGGTAGGCGCCAGGCTGGCTGCCAGCTAAGTCGGGGGGTCTCTTATCGGACCGGTTTCTCCAGATTCCAATGTAGAGAGGATGGAAGGGCTGCATTCCCCAGCTGGGGGAGGTGCCTCAGGCCCCTTCCATCTATGGGAGAAGATGGACCCCAACAGGTGTGCGCTGTGGGGGGATGGGGATGGGCAGGTGGGCAGGGTCCCAGCGAGGACTCGTTTCTGGGGTGTCACCAATCCTGACCGCATCCACCACCATGAGTGTCCTGTCCAGGCACGCAGAGCTGTGGGTATAGTTTCCCATGTTGGGGTTGAACTCGGAGCCCTGCACTCACACGGAAAGCACTGTACCCATGGCTGCCCTATGTTAGGTTTTTAAAGTAGGTAGCCTGTAAAAGAGAACACCATGCGGTATTCAGGCAGGAAAGAAAGTTTATTACCGAACTGCAGGTCTGTGGCCAAGATGATCCATGGCCAGAGAGAAGGGAGAGAGAGAGAGAGCGCGAGAGAGAGACCCCCACCCAGCCCTGCTTTATTTAGGGCAGGGGCCAGGGGTGTGGCCAGGTGGATTAGGAGGTGACCTCAGGGAAAGGGGAGGTAACTGCCTCCAGGTCTGCAGGTTACCCAGGTAACTGGGTGGAGACTTAATGAGGTGGGGGCATCTGCATGTAGCCCTCAGGGAGAGGACCTAACACCCTCTCCTCGTCGGTTCACTGATCCATCTGTCAGAGACAGGCTTCCTCCACCGCCCTCACTGTGCACGATTCCACCCGCAGGGCAGACTCCTGTTTCCCGCATCACCACTCATTGCTCCGGCTTGCAGTGCTGACTGTGGGGTGGGCGTCTCGGGTCTTGTGGGGTGGGCATCTCGGGTCTCGGCGCCCTCTCCTCCCAAGTGGGCCACATCACAGACTTGGGGTACGAAACCGCCCTGCTTGTGAGGCAGAGACAAAATCCTCAGTGCTGAGTGTTGGGTGGGAGAATTTCCTGCACGTGGGCGGTACTGGGGCTGGGTTCCGCCCCGCAGGCTGGGCGGGCTTCCTGGGGTGCTGGGGCTGGGTTCCAACCCACAGGCTGGGTGGGCTTCCTGGGGTGCTGGGGCTGAGTTCCGACCCACAAGCTGGGTGGGCTTCCTGGGGTGCTGGGGCAGAGTTCCGACCCACAGGCTGGGTCGGACTGGCAAAAAAAGAAAAAATAGCTATTCACTCCTCAAAGAATATTATGTCTATTACTAACTACTTCTATAAGTAATTTACCTTTTCTTCCTCTTTTGCTTACACACACATACACACACACTTTAAGTGCATTGCCTAATATGTATCTCAACAATTTATTAAATTTAAAATCTTCCGGGGCTGGGGATATGGCCTAGTGGCAAGAGTGCTTGCCTCGTATACATGAGGCCCTGGGTTCAATTCCCCAGCACCACATATACAAAAAATGGCCAGAAGGGGCGCTGTGGCTCAAGTGGCAGAGTGCTAGCCTTGAGCAAAAAGAAGCCAGGGACAGTGCTCAGGCCCTGAGCCCAGGTCCCAGGACTGGCCAAAAAAAAAAAAAAAATCTTCCCATTTTTCTATGGCGTATCATAGGGTTTTTGTTAATATTATCATTAAGTAGTTACACAAAGCAGTTTCAACTAAAAATGTCACCTTATGGGGCTGGGAATGTGGCCTAGTGGCAAGAGTGCTTGCCTCATATACATGAAGCCCTGGGTTCAATTCCTCAGCACCACATATATAGAAAATGCCAGACACTGTGGCACTGTGGCTCAAGAGGTAGAGTGTAGCCTTGAGAAAAAAAAAGAGAAAAAAAGCCAGGACAGTGCTCAGGCCCTGAGTCCAAGGCCCATGAGGGGCAAAAAAATGTCAATTTATGAGCCTGCTAAGCCAGCCGGCAGTGAACAGGAATCCTGAATGAGGGAGGTGAGGATTAAGGAAAAGGAAAAATAAGGCAAGAGAAAGAAGACAAGAGACAAAGATGGGGTACGAGAGGTCTACATCTTGAGATTGTAACTCAAGACTGCAGCCATGTTTATTCTTAAATTCCAGCTTATATACAGTTTGACAACCAGGAAATAGCGTAGGATTAACTAAGGTTTAAGAAAACAGGAAGGCCCTGAAATTGGTAAATAACAACAGACAGTAAAACAAGATATGATTGAATGGTTTACATAAGACTCTTGTTGACATAATAAAACATCTCGGGATTAGTACTGTCCTTCAAGTAAACCATGTCCTTGCATGTCCTTGAGATAACAACATAGCCAGAGGTTAGGATGAACTTTGTTGTTGGCTCCCTAAGCTGTGACCTTGCACACCCTAGAGAGTGAGCCAGAAGTCAGGGTGAATTTCCCTGTTGGCTCCCCACATATGAGTACAATTCACCTTGATCAATACCACTCCTTCCGTCCTTATCATCCCCGTCCCCCCACCATATCAGAGATTTTTTTTAAAGCATAGCAAACATTTTCCCCAAGCTCTTAGGAGTCTTTTCCTCTAACGTTAGAGACAGCCTGTGGGAGCTGTCATCTCTCTTTAGATAAACCTATTTGGTTTTGGTATTGAGAATCATCATATTGGGTGTTATCAATCGAATTCCAAACCCTACAGCCTCAGGGTACATGTCTACATCTGCCAAGCAAAATGGATGGGGGTATTTCTGGCAGCGGGTTTCGCGGTGGGTTTCCCCAGACCGGGCGTCGGGGATGGAGAGCCTGGATCCTCATCCAGGGACCCAGCCCTGGGAGGGAGCACGGCCTTGGTGCAACTAAAAGCTGGGAAACAGCAGTGAGGCAGCCCCGAGACAGCAGACCCGGGGGACAGAGCCCACACCCTTTCTGTTGTGTCTCCTTGGGCTGCAGTTATACTGACGTTTGAATAACTCCTCCCCAGATAAACTGTACATGACTTGATGAGCTCAACCTGCCATGACTGAGCTGTATGGCTCCGCAAAGCCTCTAAGTAGTAAAAGATGTGTGTGTGTGTGTGTGCGCGCGCGCGCGCGTGTGCACATGTGATCCTTGGACGGGTCTGGGTGCTATTTCTGACCTTATGTCACTCAGGGCTGGGCTCTATTACTTGAGCCCCCGCTCGACGTGTGCACGTGGGTGGCTAACAGAAGGTGGACTTTGTCAGTCATTCAGGCAGAGCCGTGTGGATCTGTGTGTGAGTCTGAGTGTGCACGCACCTGTGCCTTGTGTGGGGTCCCCCGCCCTGCGCGCCGGCGCAGGCCCCACGGGGAATCTCCACCCATGGTGGGGATGGCCAGGGCGGCCACAGGGGTGGTGGGGTGGAGTAGGGGGTGGGGGGTGGGGGGACAGGGCCCGCGGGCGGGGGGGGGGGGACACACAGTGACCTCACGGGGGTCACAATGGGCCACAGAACCTGGAGCCCCGGGCACAGCAGCTTTGCGGGCACAGGCAGCCGTGGCCTCACTCGAGAGATGACCTTGGAGCCAGCGACATGAGGCCCAGCTGTCAGCCATCGTCCCCGGCCTCCGGCCAGCGCCAGACCTGGGGCGGGAGAATGGTCCGCGCCCTGCGGCGCTGCAGGTCGCGTGTGGACCCCCAGCCCCCACCCCCGCCCAAACCCCTGCCCCAGCCAGTACCCATGCCTGGGCCGCGGGGATTATGGACACTTCCCTGGAAACGATCCAAGGTGGCAGCCCCCAGACTGGCGGATGCCCCCCGATGGCCACGGGCACCCCAAGACCACTGGTGGCCCTGCCAGTGTCCCCGTGCCCCAGAGGTGCGCCCAGCACACTGGGGACGCAGGCCAGGCCCAGGAGGGCTCGGTGAATCCCCGCACCCCATCCCCGCCCCTCGAGGTCCGGGTGCGCAGAGTGACCACCCATGGCCCGGCCAAGAAACTGAGGGCAGAGGAGCGCTCCGTCACCGCCCACGCCTCCCCCGAGACCGGGACCCAGGAAACCCAGGTGACCACCCGCGGGCCCCCCGGGATCCAGGGACGCCCCGTGACCGCCCGCGGGCGCCCTGACACCGTGACCCAGGGACGCCCCGTGACCGCCCGCGGGCGCCCTGACACCGTGACCCAGGGACGCCCCGTGACCGCCCGCGGGCGCCCTGACACCGAGACCCAGGGACGCCCCGTGACCGCCCGCGGGCGCCCTGACACCGTGACCCAGGGACGCCCCGTGACCGCCCGCGGGCGCCCTGACACCGTGACCCAGGGACGCCCCGTGACCGCCCGCGGGCGCCCTGACACCGAGACCCAGGGACGCCCCGTGACCGCCCGCGGGCGCCCTGACACCGTGACCCAGGGACGCCCCGTGACCGCCCGCGGGCGCCCTGACACCGTGACCCAGGGACGCCCCGTGACCGCCCGCGGGCGCCCTGACACCGAGACCCAGGGACGCCCCGTGACCGCCCGCGGGCGCCCTGACACCGAGACCCAGGGACGCCCCGTGACCGCCCGCGGGCGCCCTGACACCGTGACCCAGGGACGCCCCGTGACCGCCCGCGGGCGCCCTGACACCGAGACCCAGGGACGCCCCGTGACCGCCCGCGGGCGCCCTGACACCGTGACCCAGGGACGCCCCGTGACCGCCCGCGGGCGCCCTGACACCGAGACCCAGGGACGCCCCGTGACCGCCCGCGGGCGCCCTGACACCGTGACCCAGGGACGCCCCGTGACCGCCCGCGGGCGCCCTGACACCGAGACCCAGGGACGCCCAGTGATCGCCTGGGCCTCCCCCGAGACCCAAGGACGCCATGTGACAGCCCGCGGCTCCCCCAAGACTGGGACCCAGGGACGCCCCGTGACAGCCCGCGGGCGCCCTGACACTGGAACCCAGGGACGCCCAATGATCGCTTGGGGTTCCCCCGAGACCAGGACCCAGGGACGACCTGAGATGGCCCACGGTGTTGCCCAGATTGAAACCCAGGGAAGGGAAGGGTTGCCCCAGGGCCCTGGCCACACTGGAGCCCAGGGCCGAGGCCCGGGCCAGAACGACGTCCTAGGGTGCCCGACGACCGCCCGCGGCCCGGGCAAGTTCCCCGACAGCCAGCCCCCGCGAGCAGGAGCCCCGGCCCGCATGCCGGCACCCAGGCCGAGGTTCTCCCTGGGTCCCCGCCTGCACATGCCCAGGCCCTGGGTTCCCGGCCTTCTGGAACTGACCGAAGAGTCGGAGCCTGAAAGCAGCGACTCGGAGCCGGAGGATGAGGGGTACCCGGCCTCAGCCAGTGCCGCCAGGGAGGGCGCACCGGGGCCCGAGGAGCAGCGAGCCTGGGCCAGCAAGGAGTCACAGCAGGAGCGGGAGGACGCCCTGGCATTAGAGGAGGAGCTGGCCCGGGTGTGCAAGGAGTTCGACCAGGCACAAGAGATCGCCCAGGCCCTGGAGGAGGAGCTGGCCCTCATGAGCCTGGCGTTGGCTGAGTACAACATGCGCCGGGAAGAGGGCAAGGCAGCCGAGGAGACCCAGGACTCCGTGGACACCCCGGACTCCACGCACACCCTGAATTCCATGGAAAGTGACTCCGACTTGGAGATTTAGGGTTAGGGCCAGGCGCGGGCCACTGAGCGGAGGAATCCCTGGGCTCTTCTGGCCCCGCGGAAGCCCGGCCCCACCCCGCCCCATCCTGCCCCATCCCTACTGCCATCCACTCCAAGTCACCACCGCCCGCGCCCCAAGGCCCAGCCCTGGATACCCACCCATTTTGGCCCCCAACAGGCCCCACCCATACAGGAGGCAGCCCCGCCCCAAACACCAACGGAAGCCCCTCCCCTGCTCCACCATACGCCAGAGACCCCGCCCCCTCCTTGTTCATCATGGTCCGCCATGGCCAGAGGACCCGCCCCCTCTCGGTAGCATGAAGCTTCACCCTCCGCCAGAGGACCCGCCCCCAAGGCAGCAAGAAGCTCACCATCCGCCAGAGCACCCGCCCCCCACTCCACCATTAGTCAGAGGACCCGCCCCTCTTGGTAGCATGAAGCTTCACCATCCGCCAGAGGACCCGCCCCCTCTCGGTAGCATGAAGCTTCACCATCCGCCAGAGGACCCGCCCCCTCTTGGCAGCAAGAAGCTCACCATCCACCAGAGCACCCGCCCCCACTCCACCATTAGTCAGAGGACCCGCCCCTCTTGGTAGCATGAAGCTTCACCATCTGCCAGAGGACCCGCCCCCTCTCGGTAGCATGAAGCTTCACCATCCGCCAGAGGACCCGCCCCCTCTCGGTAGCATGAAGCTTCACCATCCGCCAGAGGACCCGCCCCCTCTCGGTAGCATGAAGCTTCACCATCCGCCAGAGGACCCGCCCCCTCTTGGCAGCAAGAAGCTCACCATCCACCAGAGCACCCGCCCCCTCGGCAGCAAGAAGCTCACCATCCGCCAGAGCACCCGCCCCCACTCCACCATTTGTCACAGGACCCGCCCCCTCTTGGTAGCATGAAGCTTCACCATCCGCCAGAGGACCCGCCCCCTCTTGGCAGCAAGAAGCTCACCATCCACCAGAGCACCCGCCCCCACTCCACCATTAGTCAGAGGACCCGCCCCTCTTGGTAGCATGAAGCTTCACCATCCGCCAGAGGACCCGCCCCCTCTCGGTAGCATGAAGCTTCACCATCCGCCAGAGGACCCGCCCCCTCTTGGCAGCAAGAAGCTCACCATCCGCCAGAGCACCCGCCCCCACTCCACCATTTGTCACAGGACCCGCCCCCTCTTGGTAGCATGAAGCTTCACCATCCGCCAGAGGACCCGCCCCCTCTCGGTAGCATGAAGCTTCACCATCCGCCAGAGGACCCGCCCCCTCTCGGTAGCATGAAGCTTCACCATCCGCCAGAGGACCCGCCCCCTCTCGGTAGCATGAAGCTTCACCATCCACCAGAGGACCCGCCCCCTCGGCAGCAAGAAGCTCACCATCCACCAGAGCACCCGCCCCCACTCCACCATTAGTCAGAGGACCCGCCCCCTCTCGGTAGCATGAAGCTTCACCATCCGCCAGAGGACCCGCCCCCTCTCGGTAGCATGAAGCTTCACCATCCGCCAGAGGACCCGCCCCCAAGGCAGCAAGAAGCTCACCATCCGCCAGAGCACCCGCCCCCACTCCACCATTAGTCAGAGGACCCGCCCCTCTTGGTAGCATGAAGCTTCACCATCCGCCAGAGGACCCGCCCCCTCTCGGTAGCATGAAGCTTCACCATCCGCCAGAGGACCCGCCCCCTCTTGGCAGCAAGAAGCTCACCATCCACCAGAGGACCCGCCCCCTCGGCAGCAAGAAGCTCACCATCCGCCAGAGCACCCGCCCCCACTCCACCATTTGTCACAGGACCCGCCCCCTCTTGGTAGCATGAAGCTTCACCATCCGCCAGAGGACCCGCCCCCTCTCGGTAGCATGAAGCTTCACCATCCGCCAGAGGACCCGCCCCCTCTTGGCAGCAAGAAGCTCACCATCCGCCAGAGCACCCGCCCCCACTCCACCATTTGTCACAGGACCCGCCCCTCTTGGTAGCATGAAGCTTCACCATCCGCCAGAGGACCCGCCCCCTCTTGGCAGCAAGAAGCTCACCATCCGCCAGAGGACCCGCTCCCTCTTGGCAGCAAGAAGCTCACCATCCACCAGAGCACCCGCCCCCACTCCACCATTAGTCAGAGGACCCGCCCCTCTTGGTAGCATGAAGCTTCACCATCCGCCAGAGGACCCGCCCCCTCTCGGTAGCATGAAGCTTCACCATCCGCCAGAGGACCCGCCCCCTCTTGGCAGCAAGAAGCTCACCATCCGCCAGAGCACCCGCCCCCACTCCACCATTTGTCACAGGACCCGCCCCCTCTTGGTAGCATGAAGCTTCACCATCCGCCAGAGGACCCGCCCCCTCTCGGTAGCATGAAGCTTCACCATCCGCCAGAGGACCCGCCCCCTCTTGGCAGCAAGAAGCTCACCATCCGCCAGAGGACCCGCTCCCTCTTGGCAGCAAGAAGCTCACCATCCACCAGAGCACCCGCCCCCACTCCACCATTAGTCAGAGGACCCGCCCCCTCTCGGTAGCATGAAGCTTCACCATCCGCCAGAGGACCCGCCCCCTCTTGGCAGCAAGAAGCTCACCATCCGCCAGAGCACCCGCCCCCACTCCACCATTTGTCACAGGACCCGCCCCCTCTTGGTAGCATGAAGCTTCACCATCCGCCAGAGGACCCGCCCCCTCTTGGCAGCAAGAAGCTCACCATCCGCCAGAGGACCCGCCCCCTCTTGGCAGCAAGAAGCTCACCATCCACCAGAGCACCCGCCCCCACTCCACCATTAGTCAGAGGACCCGCCCCCTCTTGGCAGCAAGAAGCTCACCATCCACCAGAGCACCCGCCCCCACTTCACCATTTGTCAGAGGACTCGCCCCCTCTTGGTAGCATGAAGCTTCACCATCCGCCAGAGGACCCGCCCCCTCGGCAGCAAGAAGCTCACCATCCGCCAGAGCACCCGCCCCCACTCCACCATTAGTCAGAGGACCCGCCCCTCTTGGTAGCATGAAGCTTCACCATCCGCCAGAGGACCCGCCCCCTCTTGGCAGCAAGAAGCTCACCATCCGCCAGAGGACCCGCTCCCTCTTGGCAGCAAGAAGCTCACCATCCACCAGAGCACCCGCCCCCACTCCACCATTAGTCAGAGGACCCGCCCCCTCTTGGCAGCAAGAAGCTCACCATCCACCAGAGCACCCGCCCCCACTTCACCATTTGTCAGAGGACTCGCCCCCTCTCGGTAGCATGAAGCTCCGCCATCCGCCAGAGGACCCGCCCCCTCTGGGCAGATCAGGCCATGTCCTTCAATGGAGGTCAGGCACCTTCAGGATGGTAATGTAATAGTCTCCACCCCACGCCACAGGACCAGCCCCTATTTACAGCAAAAGCCAGGACCCACGCTGGATGCCCCGCCCTTTTTGAGCAGTTGAAGCCCCGCCCCCCCATGCTGGATGCCTCGCCCTGTCTGAACAGTTGAGGATGCCCCACTCCACCCACACTAGATCCTCCACCCCGCCCCCGCCATAGGCCCCACCTCTGCCACGTGGCCCCACCCCTATTTTTGTAGTTGTCTTTGTTTAATAAAGGTTGATGTGTTTAGTTCCATGCATGGCGGCTCCCTAGCAACCTGTGGCCTGCAATTCCAGGCCTTGGTGGGGAGAAGGGGGGTTGGGGTGGGGGTGGCGCCCCGGGGGTCCAGGGGTCAGATGGCGCTCAGGGCGGGCCCGGGCGCTCAGGGCGGGCCCGGGGCCCAGGGGACATGGGACTTCTTAGGTCCTCTGGCAGGGCTCCTGGGTTGGCCCTGGGCTCCGTGGTGGGAGCGCCAAGTGCAGCCGGGGACCCTGCGTCCTGGCGGAGCGCGGGAGGCCCTGTTGTGTGCCCTGCAGATAGGCCTCCCTCGCCCTGGGGCTGCTCTAGGGAGGCGGGGGGGGGGGGGGGGCGGGCGATGACAGCCCTGCGGGCAATGGGGCAGTGTGGACAGGGGTCACAGCTGGTGCCAGCCGTGTGCTGGGAGCCTAAGCCAGTTGGGAGAGTGGAGAGAGTACTGTGGACCGGGCACCGTTTTAACGTCAGCTGTGGTGAGGTGAGATGTTGTTCCCTCTCCCCCAATTCGCTTCCTGACATTTTGGTTCACTGCCCCTCCTCATTCAGAGCCCTTGGGGACGTGAAGTCCCGCTCGCTCCCACCCACAGCCAGCCCAGATCGGGCAGCCACAGGGGAGGGGAAGCCTGGCTCGCGGAGCCGCGCCCTGCGCCCAGTGCCCCCGTGCGCCCCGTGCGCCCCGTGCGCTCCTGGAGATGATGAGGTCACTCACAGAGGGAGAATGGCCGGCCCCTCGCCCCTCTCCCCCCTCCCGCCCCGCCCCGCGCGGGATGGAGGGTCCCCAGCACAGCCCTGCGTGCGCCTTCCAGGCCTGCTGTCAGGGCTGCAGTCAGGGGGCTGGGGGGGGGGGGGGCAGGCAGAACGGGTGGTGCACATAGTTTCTCCTGTAAATTTCTGTGCTTGCTGCTAGGCAACTGAATTTGTCTTGCAGATATTCTTTGCAGGACCCAGCTTTCCATCTTGGGTGTGGTTCTCACAGGTAGTGAAATGTTGGAGCTAGGTCCCTGGCTTTTATCATAAACATTTGTGGCGCATCTTCATGAGCACTTCATTACTTTATTAGTTAGCTTCCCATGGAGCCCTTGGGAGGAAACCCTGAAGATGGGGGGGGGGGGGGGGGTTGCATACAGAGGCTCTGCTTTCTGACTGTCACCCTGAGCTGCGCCTCTGCAGCTGATTTGCAAGCAAATGCCATTGTTGGCTGGCTAAGCCAGGCTCCCGGGCCCAGCTGGCTCCAGCTCAGGCACTGGGTCGGCTTCAAGGGCAGACAGGAGAACTGAATGGAAGTCCAGAGCCTCCTGGCCTCACTCGCATCTCCTGAGCATGGTGCAAGCGTAGTCTCTGGTCTGCTAAATTGTACTACTGAAACTCTGAGCTGCTAATGGCTGAGTGGATGGTTGAGTCTCAGAGCTAGAAGTGGGGCTTTGGTGGTAGATCACCTATATAGAAACCACAGGCCCCGGGTTTATATTCCAGTGCTGTCAAAAGAAAAAAAATGGCTAGTTTTCACACTTTGTTTTGTTTGTTATCTCACTACTGCTTCTCTGTTTCTATTGAGATTTCCCTCGCCTTTGAGCATCCCTTTTCTTTTTGTCTCTGCTTGGTAATGATGAGATTTGCCCTGCTCTGCGCTTTGCTCTGGCCTTAGCGTTTTTGTTTTGTTTTTTTTTTTTTTTTTGGCCAGTCCTGGGGCTTGGACTCAGGGCCTGAGCACTGTCCCTGGCTTCCTCTTGCTCAAGGCTAGCACTCTGCCACTTGAGCCACAGCGCCACTTCTGGCCATTTTCTGTATATGTGGTGCTGGGGAATCGAACCTAGGGCCTCATGTATACGAGGCAAGCACTCTAGCCACTAGGCCATATCCCCAGCCCCTGGCCTTAGCGTTTTTACCCTTCTTGGAGCTGGGGCGAGGCCTTCCTCTGAGCTGCCGCTCCGGTGACAAGATTCCTGATGAACTCATTGTAACTGAGGCAAGAAAACGATCCTGAGGCCCAAATGTCTATGTCAGGAAGTTCACAATCAAATGACTCGCTGTAAGCAGTCGTCAGAGCCCTCCTGACAGCCCCCTGCTCCCCCCCTCAGTGGAACCCTTTTTCATTTTGTTCATCAGTTATTGCTCCAACGTAGATTTCTCAAAAGCGACTGTAGCCCACCATTCCTCCCACATCGGTGGAAACTCTGTGACCCGTGAATTCTTCTCCATGACCCTCCTGCTTCACACCTTCACGCAGTCCAGCAGCATGGCAGTACACCCCTGTGCTCAGCACTCAGGGGGACGGGGGGCAGGAGCAGGATCATGAGTTGAGGCCAGCTGGTCCTCAAAGCCAAGCAAATGAAAAGCCGACACGGATATGGCTTTGTGCAGTCCTGGATTGATGACTGCCAGTTCAAAATGTGATTCAGGAGTTTGGGCGTTAGAGGGTCAAGGACCACTCAGCCCTCGAGCTCCCTGGTCCAGTCCTCCGGGGACCTCTGACGCTGCCATGCTTCCCCATGGATGGTTCTTACCAGTTTGTTTGTGTGCTGTGTGTGCCTGTACTGAGACTTGAACTTGGGGCCTTGCACTACCCCTTCATTTCCCCCCCAAAGCTGGAGCTTTTAAGCCACACATGTACACACACACACACACACACACACACACGCTCTCTCTCCCCTCTCTACACACACACACACACACACACACACATATATATACACACACACATGTAGATAGTCCTTCAGGGCCTCACATTTTTAAAGTTATTACCTTTAGTTGTACAAATGGGTTTCAATGCCACCTGTCAGTGCATGAGGACAATGCATCTTGGTCCATGTCACCCCTTGCACCATTCTCCCCATCTCCTGCCCCCCAGGGCCCTGGTTCCGCATTCCCACGTGTGCATTGATTGCATAGTGTGCCTGCGGCCCTCCAGCCTTCGTGGACCTTCCCCGGGCAGCAGACCTGACAGCTGCCTGCAACTCACCTGCAAAGCTGGAAGTGGGTTGTTCACAGGAGTCACACCACGGGGACCCCCTGCAGTTACCATAGTTCCGTGAGTGTGTGTGTGTGTGTTCATGGAAATGAATACTGTGTGTGACAGTGCGTGTGCCAGCACTGAGACCTGACCTCAAGACCTTGTTCTCTCATTCCGAGACTTTTACTCAAAGCTAGCAGTCTACTGATTGAGCCACACCTCCACTTTGGGCTTTTTGCTAGTGACTAAGACTCAAGGACTTTTCTGCCCAGGGTGGCTTTGAACCACAACTTCTGGTTCGCTAGGCTTCTAGGTGTGAGTACTGCCACGGTAAGAGCTTCTTCAGGGCCCAGGCACTGCTGGCTCCCTTCCCGGGCCTGCCTGGGCTCTTCCTGAGTCCCACACTGTCCCCTGCCTGGGCTCTTCCTGAGTCCCGCACTGTCCCCTGCCTGGGCTCTTCCTGAGTCCCGCAATGTCCCCTTCCCCGGCAGGGCCCTGGCCGGGCCAGCTCTGCTTCACCCTCCACCGGACATGAGCCTATAAGGTTCAAAACCCACTGTACCCCAGGGTGGCCGAGTCAGTTACACATCTGCATCACCCTTTTCCAAATGAGGCCATAATCTAGGGGAGTCTCGTAGGGAAGGAATCCTTGCTTTCATGGTGTGACTCACATGACGGTGCTGCTTTTCTCTTGGGCCTGGGTGAGCTCCAGCTCCGCCCGTGGAGCCCTTCCTTCCCCAGCAGCCAAGGCCCTGGGCTCCAGCTCTGGGGCTGACCCTTCATTCCTTAGGAGCTGAATCCTGGCAGGCTCGAGGTGGTGCCCTTTCCTGCCCTGGCTGTGCGTGCAAGGAAGGATGTGCAGTGGAGGGTTAGCCAGAGTGAAGATGGGATGAGCCACCCAGCCAGAAAGAACAGCCTTGAAGCAGTAAGTCCTTACAAACGTGACAAATCTCATCTCTTACAAAATTCATGTGAGGTATCACTGGGGTTAAGAAATCCAGGTATCTATCTGAAGGTAATAATCATTCTCTCTTCATTCAGTGGATAAGGGGCCTGTGTGTGGATGGTAGCTGTGAAGAGAGAGAGAGAGAGAGAGAGAGAGAGAGAGAGAGAGAGAGAGAGAGAGAGAGAGAGAGAGAGAGAGAGAGAATCCCAGAATCTCCCGTGATAATGATCTGGGTTATGAAAATTTGAGGACTGCTCGGGGTCACGGTGGCAGCTCCCGAGTCTGCACTGTGTCCCTGGCCGGTCAGCCCGCTTTCCACTGTCGCAGTGCAGCTCCCGAGTCTGTGCTGCATCCCTGGCCAGTCAGTTCACTTTATGCTTCCCCAATAAATCCATCTTTTTGCTTGAGACTGTCTCTGAGTGGTGGACTCTTGGAGGGATGGGGAATCCCCTCCCTCGAACCCCAGCACATTTCTAACCCCATAACAGTGGTTAAAGGAAGATAAGGGTCTCACAGGTATTCCTGCTTGGCCTGAGTTCAAACCAGGATACTCAGAACTGAGTAGCTAGTATTATAGGAGTCAGTTGCTGGTATTCAATTAGGTATACATTTTATGTGTGAATTTTACTTAACTGTTCATAAAATCATTAGAATTAAATCCAACCCACCTCTGTAATTCCTATGGCCTGCTCTACCATATCTTCAGATAAAGACAGTTGATGATCATGTGGAGCAAATGGAGAAAACTTTCCTATGTTCACTTCAAGATCAAGACCTTCTGGAAAATTCCAAATCTTCACAAAGTCATATTCTGCTCCAATTTTCTTTTTTCACCTAAAATCACCCGACGTCCAGCAAGATTGTGAAATTGGGTATTCATTAGAAAAGGGTGCAGCTAAAAGAGATAAATCATCTTATGTTGAGCTACATCCCAGTGGGTAGACACAAAAGCTGAATGAAGAAAAGCTCCTGAGTGTTTTTTTTTGTTTTTTGTTTTTTTTGTGCCAGTCCTGGGCCTTGGACTCCGGGGCCTGAGCACTGTCCCTGCCTTCTTTTTGCTCAAGGCTAGCACTCTGCCACTTGAGCCACAGTGCCACTTCTGGCTGTTTTCTATATATGTGGTGCTGATGAATCGAACCCAGGGCTTCATGAATACGAGTCAACTACTCTTTCCTGAGTGTTTTTAATCTCTGATTCAGAATTCAAGAAAAGTACAGACACCTGATGCAACACTCCAGAAGAAAATCTTTGGAGGAATAAAAACTATTTTCCTGAGTGCTGATCACTCAGCAAAGTGCTAGAAGGTCTCTTTTCAAGAGAAACCTAGTTCACTTAAATAATCATAAATGCAGCAATTTTCAGATGGCTAGTTAGAGTTTTCCACAACAATTAATTCTATTACTGTCCATAGTTATAGCTTGAGCTTGTTCAAGTTTTAATACCTAAAGGAGAATGAAACTAGGTCACTTATGAAAAATGTAGATACTTCTCCTCAGCAGGTCATGCTTAGAAAAGGTGCTAAGAACTTATCAAAACATTACCTATGTGTATGTTCAGGTTATTAGTAACTAGAAGAATGTACAGAAATTTGGAATCAATTTCTTCCTTGTTTACTGGCCTGTTTTCCTTAAGAGCATAGGAACACATGTCTTGAAAACCTCACAGACATTTACAGACATAATTTCTTCAATTTGGGGGAACATAACTAAAAGATTTAATTTCATGTAGGTAGAAAGTCCTCCAGGACTCATGGCACTCATGGTGCTATCAGAAACAGAAGGCCTTACCTTTCTGTTTGATCGAGAAGCATCTCAGCGAGAGCCTGGGCCACAGCATTGTATAAATTGTAACTATCTGCAGACATAGTCATGTCAAAAACGTGCCAAGGCAACCAATCTAAAGAGGCATCATGAGGATAGTTCTCTCATGTTACACAATCAGACTCAGAATCTGAGCAATTGAAAGAGAGAAACCACAGCCGAGCAAGGAAAAAGTCTTCTGGGTATCTGGAAGGGTTAACTGACTTGACAAAATCTTTGAATCCAGAAACATCTGGGTGATGGTGAGAGAAAAGGAGTGGTACATGCTATGAACCTAGCATGAAATATCTGTTTCTGATAGTTAAATCCCACCACGAGGTCAGGATACAAACTCTGCCTTTTATTACATACTGCTCAATACATACCATTAAATTTAGTAGGGATTTATCATCACCATATATGATGAGGACATTTGCTGAAGATTTATTAATCTGGTTATAAAGGGACATGACTTTGAATGTGTATGATATACCATAGGTTGGAATCGCTAGCTCAGAGGCTATACAAACTCTGTTCTTGGCCATCTCTTTGTTCAGTGCAGGAAGAATCCACAAACCATTCTCATTTTCTAAGGTAAACAGATCCACCCAGGTGCAGCTGAAGTGAAGTAGTAAGGAGACCATGGCAGTGGCTATCGATGTGTCCTTCTGGGCCATCTGATACAAAGCAGGAAACTTGTTATGGTCACTCAGGATATGATTAAAAGGCCCAAAGGTAAGCTAAAAAAATAAAAATTGGACAGCCCGTGAATGAGAATACTACCATCTATCACAATCTCTATTGTGAGGTATATTAAGTAACCAGTAAAATTGGTAGAAAGCCATTTTTTCATTTCTGTTCTCAAATACAGTTTTAATTATAACACTCCCAGTCCTCTGCAAGGTCCTTAATTGTGCGTACATAGAGTTATACAGAGTACGAAACTATGATCTCAATTTTGCTTGAAAGTACTGAATTGAGATGGAGCCTACACTGAATGATTTGAAAGGTTAAAGTTGCAAGGTTAGTCATTATAATCAGATGGTCAGGTGGGCTGCTCAATCTGTCTCCAGTCTGAGGGACTTGGGGAGATGGGGCCACATCCTGCATCTCAGGCCTTCTTCCACCTGTCCTTTCTGTATCTTGTTGGCGCATTGCTTTATTTGTTTTGTTTTGAGGGTTTTAAAAAGTAGTTGTTAGCCAGGCACAGGTGGCTCGTGCCTGTAATCATAGCTACTCAGGGGGATGAGATCTGAGGATCACAGCTCAAAGCCCAGGCAGGTTCTTATCTCCAAATAACCACCAGAAAACCAGAAGTGGCGCTTGGCTCAAGTGGTAGAGTGCTAGCCTTGAACTGAAGAGCTCAGGAACAGCACCCAGGCCCAGAATTCATAGTCCCACAACTGACAAGAAAAATTGTTTATTTTTATTGAGTAGTTGTAGGAAGGGACTTCAGTTCCAGAAGTCAGGTTATGAGTACAATACATCTCAATAAATGTTAGTCATCATTCTCCTCATCATTCCCATCCCATCCCTAACCTAAGGTTAAGTGGTTCATTTCTTTTTTACATAGTGTATATTGGATATATGACTGTTTTGGCTCACCCTTCCTCCCTCCACTCATGTAACTCCTCTTTTTGCTCCTTGGTTTATTTGTTTTTGTTTTTAATTTTAAGACTTACTGTGATCCAATGTGTAATTAGCTAACTTTGAGTCAAGTTCCTGCAGATATCTTATTTCCCTTGTGATATATTGATTTTATTATTATAATCAGAGTATTTCCAAGTTCTCCCACATTTTGATTTTTTTTTGTTTTGTTTTGTTTTGTTTTTTGGCCAGTCCTGGGCCTTGGACTCAGGGCCTGAGCACTGTCCCTGGCTTCTTCCCGCTCAAGGCTAGCACTCTGCCTCTTGAGCCACAGCGCCGCTTCTGGCCGTTTTCTGTATATGTGGTGCTGGGGAATCGAACCTAGGGCCTCGTGTATCCGAGGCAGGCACTCTTGCCACTAGGCTATATCCCCAGCCCCTCCCACATTTTGAAGGTCATTCTTGACTAGTGCCAAATGAATGGGATTTAAGTTCACATCTCCATTTCCAAGATTGCCGTTGATTTGGATGGCTGTTGTTAATCATTCCTTACCCTTTTAAAACGTCTCTTTTTTTAAACAGAAAACGCTTTGTTTTTCAAACTGTTGTATTATTTAGGGATTTTTTTTAGAACCATTGTAATAAACTTTGTATGGAAAAAATGGCTTGGTTGCTTTGGATTCAAGAACATGGCACTGGCATTGGCTTGGCTCTGGCAAGAGCCCTCTTGGTTTCCATCATATTAATAAATAGCGGTTAGTCACGTGTGATGAAGACATACAAAGGGAACCTAAAGTGATTAAAACTTCCCGGCTTCCAGATGACCTCAACTCTGTCAATTGGCCTTTAGGAATAAGAATTTCTTACAGACATCTTCAAAAAGCGTTCAAAGTGTCCACAGGCCAATGCTGTTATTCTCACTCTAGAGACAATCTAATTACAGTCTATTGGAAGCACATTGGTAACAGGTCCTCAAAATGTTATTGTTGTCATGAATCAACTAAAAACATTTGTTATGGTTCAAAGCCTTTCTCTCCACAGATACTTTGCAATTACCTTGTGTTCCAAGAAAGGCAGGATGACCAATAACATCCTTGTGATAAGGACTAGAACTACCACTAAGGAACAGTTGGTAATTACTAACAATGGTCAGGCTTCACCCTGGAGTGTGAGAAACCATCTCATGGGACCCAGGTTGCATCCCCTCAAGTGATGACAGCAGTAGCAACTTCTCCAGAACCCAAGAAGATTAAATATTTTGACCAGTGTGGCCATACCTGTAACCCAGACTTTGAACTGACACATACCTTTGTCATCTGCTTCTATTTTTTTTTTCTATTTAAACCTAAAACTCATGTCTGTATTGAGAAAATGTCTGGGGATGAATTACAACGCTGTTTTCCTGTGACATCCTGACCTATCACCTTTTCTGCCATATTTCCTTCTCCTCTCTCTTTCTCCTAACTTTCACTAGGTCCAGCTCTTGCTCGACATCTTCTCCAGCAGACAGAAGGACCGGGCTAAGGGGCTGTGTGGCTCTCCAGGGAAAAAATGGGTGTGTGTCAGAGCAAGTTCCCAGGTCCCCAGACACAAGGCCACAAGGCGGGCGAGGGCCCTGGGTGGGGCCCAGGTCTCTGGGGATGAGGACGTTGTGTTCTGACCGTGTCCATTTCACTGTCCTGGTTGTGATATTGTATGTCGTGTTGCAAGAGGCTGCTATTGTGAGAAACTGGGCGACTACACCAAATCTGGCTGCTGACGACTGAATATGAATCTATAATTTTCCCAAAACAAAAAATTTACCAAAAAGAAGTCAACGGCATTTTGTTGTGTGTGATTATGTCTCTTTATTTTGAGATCAGGCGCGTTCAGGGTGGTATGGCCGTAGACGCTCACTTGTCACTTTATTTTGAAAGGCAACTGTACTTCGAATGGATGTGCTTCCTTATGTTGTAGTGTGCAATTTCAACTATTCCTATCATTTCTTTCCTCTCAACTATTGAAATGAATCAAAAAGAGGAGACAAACCCCAGCCATTGAACTCCAGACCCTCGGCCCTGGCCTTCCTGAAGGCTGGGGTCCCAGGTGTGCCCCGCAATACCCATGGACATGGATAGCTACTTCGGCTTCTTTCCTTTCCTTCCTTCCTTTTTTGCCTGAGGCCTCAGCTCAGGCCTGAGCTTCCGGTGCTCCAGGCCATTATCGCTCTACCTCTTGAGCCACAGCCCCACTTCCGGCCTTGTCGGTTTAAGTGGTGCTGAGGAATCGAACCCAGGGCTTCGTGCATGCCAGGCGAGCCCTCCACCGCCCAGCCCCACTCCTAGCCCCCCAGCCCCCACGCGGCAGTCTTTTTGTTGCCGCCATGGGTGACGGTAGGGACTAAGTCCTCGATGCGCCCGCGCGGGGCGGAGCAGCACCTGCGGGGGGCGGAGCCTTCGGGCCCGGACGCCGCTCCCGTGCCGGTGGCCGGGCGACGGCGCAGGCGCAGCGCTGTGGGGCTGGCGCGCCCGAGCAGCGAGCGGCCCAACGTGCGGAGGCGCCCGCCTCCGCGATGGCCGAGGCATCTCGGTGGCACCGAGGCGGTGAGGGGACTCATTGGCAGTTATGGACACCGAGCAGGGGGTTCTTCTTCGTCTTCTTCTATTTATTTCCGGGACTCGAACTCGTTACCCTGGGGCTCCCGGGCTCACGCTCCGGCGACCGAGCCGAAGGGATTGCGCAGCGCCCCATCTCCGCCCGCGTGGAGGGGACGCTGGGGGCCCTGGCGACCTCCGGCCGGGAAGCCGCTTTCACGGGAGGGCCCCAGCGCCCACCCCTGGCCCGGAGAAGCCCGGCTTCCAGGGCCCCCCAGGCCCCCCCGGGTGCGGGAGGGCCCTGCTGCTGAGGCCGCCGGGGTCTGGAAAGGCGGGGGGCGGCCCCCGGGGGCGGCCCCTGGAGCTCGGGGTCATCCTGCAGGGCTGCCCGGAGCAGCCGCTGGGCTCGAGGCCCCCCCGCCTGGCTGACTGACCGCCCTAGCGGGTCCGGGAGGCGCTTCCTCGAGTCCCAGGCCTTGGCCTGGCTTAGAATCGCCGCTAGGGCTTAACGTTGTTAATAGTTGGCTGCGGGACTGATTTCAACTCCCTGTGTGTGGGAAAGGAAAGCAGTTTTATTCAAGCTCAGTTACTTAGGCAAGGCCGTTTTCAATCATGACTCAAAGTACCCTAGGTCCACTGACTTCTGGCAGCCTAAATTATTTAGGTTGTATTGGTATTTTGTCTAGGCCGTGCACCCCGAGGCTGCATGGCTTTGGTTAGGCCGTCTCTCTAGGCCTGGGTGCCGGAGTCATGGCCGTTCCAAGAAGGTAGCGATGAAGAACATGAATACATGCGTACGTTTCTCTATTTTAATTGTTACTTAAGGCAGAACTGGTGAGGAAGCACTCGTGTTCTAAAAATCTGTTCGTTCATAGTTATAAAATACTTGCCTGTTTGCCCTGTGGGAAAACTTAGTAGTTGTCCCTGCCTCCAGTAAGTGAGAATTAAGAAAGAACCAGAATGACATTGGAGTGTTTCTGTGTGTGTCTCACAACTCAAAGTGGCCGTTTCCTTGTTACTTTTATATAAATTATAATTGCATAGTAAGGTAACGAAAAAATTTGTCATATATCTTTCAGGTACTTCAATACATAATCTTCAATACAGAAACGAGGTACAAATTACAACCACACTTCAAGAGTTGTTACTCTACTTTATTTTTTTAATAAATCTATGTATATGTAAGTATCCAGATGTAGACAAAGATGTTGATAGTTTGCACTAGAAGCTAAAATGTGGAAATGCAATATAAAGCCATATGGTATACATTACTAAAATTTCCCAGGTGAAGTGACACATTTTACACCCATTATCCTATGACTGACACTTATTTCCAGGTGTTTGTTGTTGTTTCTGTGCCAATCCCTGGGGCTTGAACTTGGGATCTAGGAGCTGTTCCTGATTTTTTTTTTTGCTCAAGACTAGTGCTCTACTCCCCGAGCCAGAGCTCCACTTTGAGCTTTTTGGGTACTTAATTGGATATGTGTCTCATGGACTTTCTTGCCTCTGCTGACTTTGAACCATGATCCTCAGATCTCACCCTTCCAGTAGCTAGGATTACAGGTGTGAGCTTGCTTCATTTTTATTTGTTTTTGTTTGTTAGTCCTGGGGCTTGGACTCAGGGCCTGAGCACTGTCCCTGGCTTCTTTTTGCTCAAGGCTAGCACTCTGCCTCTTGAGCCACAGCGCCACTTCTGGCTGTTTTCTATATATGTGGTGGTGAGGAATCCAACCCTGGGCTTCATGTATACGAGGTAAGCACTCTTGCCACTAGGCCATATTCCCAGCCCCCTTGCTTCATTTTTAAAGGCAAAACTTCAGGGTCATAGATATTATAAAGAGCTCCATAGGCAACATTGACTGAATATAATTATTTCTATTGTTTAATGTATCTATTTGAAATAATTCCTACAAATGGTGATTGGAACTTGTCTGTTTGGCTCTGAAAGAAATCAAGACTAGCTCAAGCTCATAAAGCAAAGTACAAATAGGAGCAAATATTAAATCTCAGTGTACCATTAGCTTGTTCTTTTCACTGGCCTGGTACACAGTTAATAGTAAAGTATGCTTGTGCTGAATCAATGGAAACTTTTAAGGAGGACTGAGAAAACTATTCAACCTGAATTTCTGCTGTGTCACTGGCATTCTCTATATAATATGTGAAGAGCATATTAAAGAGCTTTTTCTCGGGCTGGGGATATAGCCTAGTGGCAAGAGTGCCTGCCTCGGATACACGAGGCCCTAGGTTCGATTCCCCAGCATCACATATACAGAAAATGGCCAGAAGCGGCGCTGTGGCTCAAGTGGCAGAGTGCTAGCCTTGAGCGGGAAGAAGCCAGGGACAGTGCTCAGGCCCTGAGTCCAAGGCCCAGGACTGGCAAAAAAAAAAAAAAAAAGAGCTTTTTCTCCTTTAATTGCCCAACATCCAGTCACTGTAAAACTCATGTTCAGGATTTCTTTCTTCTCTTCAAGGCATATGCTACACACAGGTAGTTGTACTAATTAGTGCTGCAGAAGTAAGTTTGTCATCTTAAAGACAACTGAGGGCTGGGGATATGGCCTAGTGGCAAGAGACCTTGCCTCGTATACATGAGGCCCTGGGTTCAATTCCCCAGCACCACATATACAGAAAACAGCCAGAAGTGGCGCTGTGGCTCAAGTGGCAGAGTGCTAGCCTTGAGCAAAAGGAAGCCAGGGACAGTGCTCAGGCCCTGAGTCCAAGGCCCAGGACTGGTAAAAAAAAAAGACAACTGTAACCAAGGGGCGCTGGTGGCTCACGCCTGTAATCCTAGCTATTCAGGATTGTCGTTTGAAGCCAGCCCAGACAGAATAGACCCTGTAAGATTCTTGCCTTGAGCAAAAGAGTTCAGAAACAGTGCCCAGGTCCTGGATTCAAACCCCATGGCACCCCTCCCTCTCCCCCCCATACACGTGCACAAAGACCAGTAGTCTTTGTAGCCTATTGTAATTAAAGTATCCTATGTTTATAAAAGCTTAACTGGGGGAAGAAGGGACACTAGTGGCTCACACCTGTAGTCCTAGCTAACAGGACATTTGAGATCCTGAGATCTGAGGGTTGTGGTTCAAAGCCAGCCCAGACAGACAAAGTGAGATTCCTGCCTCCATTTAATCAGTAAAATGTTGGAAGTGGAGGTCTGGCTCAAGTGCTAGAGTGAAAAAGCTAAGCAAGAATGTGAGGCTCTGAGTTCAAGCCCCAGTCCACACAACCTTAGTTATAAAAATAATACATGCATATTATAAAACATTCAGAAAATGAAAAAGTACAAGTAAAAACATTCCTAACCACTATTCAGAAATATTTTAACATTTCTTATAATAAAGAATTGGAAATAACCTAATTATTCCTCAGTAAGATTTAACATGTGGTAAATACACTGAAATAAATGTGATTGTAAAGAATGGCATAGGCACATGTGCATCATGGAATGATAAAGATACTTGTTTGGGTTTTTTTCTTACTATGGTTTTATTTACTTATTTTAATTTATTTTTTGCCTGTCCTAGGGCTTGAACTCTGGGTCTAGGTGCTGTCCCTGAGCTGCTTTTTGCTCAAGCTAGAATTGCACCACTTTAGCCACAGTACCACTTCTGGCTTTTTTCGAGTCGTTTATTGGAGATAAGAGTCTTATGGACTTTCCTGTCCCAGATGGCTGTGAATCATGATCCTCAGACCTCAGCCTCTTGAGTAGCTAGGATTACAGGCATGACCCACCAGCATCCAGCTTAAAATTATTTTCTTTATAAATGTGTATGCATAAAGCCTGAACAATCAGCTTTAGTAATAGTATCTTAAGAAAATTCATCCTGCTTTGTATATTTCAATTTCAGATTTTGTTTTAAATGGACCTAAAATAAGAGCCATTTACCCATGACTCCTGCCACTTAGGTTCAGCTCGGTTGTTTAGTTCATTATTATTATTATTATTATTATTATTATTATTATTAGCAGCAGCAGCATATATCTATAGTATAAGGGAAATCTGGAGCACTGGTAGCTCATACCTATGATCCTAGCTACTCAGGAGGCTGAAATCTGAGTATCGTGCTTTGAAGCCAGCCCAGGCAGCAAAGTCTGTGAGACTCGTATCTCCAGTTAATCACAGAAAAAGCCAGAAGTGGCACAGTGGCTCGGGTTGTAGAGAGGTAGCTTTCAGCAAAAAGGAGCTCAGGGACAGCACCCAGGCCCAGAATCAAGACCCAGGACTGGCAAAAAAGAAAAAAAAATCAAAAATAAAATTGGAGTGGGAGGGGAGCTGGGGATGTGGCTTAGTTGTAGAGTGTTTGCCTAGCATTCATGAAGCCCGGGTTCAATTCCTCAACACCATATAAACAGAAAAAAGACAGAAGGTGCGCTGAGGCTCAAGAGGTAGAGTGCTAGCCTTAGGCTAAAAGAAGCCAGGGACAGTGCTCAGGCCCTGAATCCACAGCCCAGGAAAAATAAATACATAAATAAAATTGGTAACAGAATGCAACATTTTTGATCTTGGTAATTGAGTTTTAATATTTTTAAACAAAAATTTTTCTTCTCTTTAGTGACTTTTGGAATGGTAAACCCACATATGTATTATTTAAACAAGGTTATGTCATCTCTATTTTTGGACACTTCTGTACCTGATGATGAAAGAACCAACTTTAAGTCTATTCGAAGCATAACTGATTTTTGGAAGGTAAGATATCAGGTGATATATCACCTTATCACACATAGTAAGTGCTCAGGAAGTATTTGTTGAAGGAAAGAGCAAAAATTGAAATCATTTCTATAAATGATTAGAATCAACCAATCTGTTGTGTTTATTGAGGACCTCTATTCATAGTGTGGTACAATTCTTATAAATCTATTTTTCAGACATTCTCATTTCATGTGGAAAATAAAAGACTTTTAGACTTTAGAGGTTGAACTTGAGGCTTTAGGCTTGCTGGGTAGGTTCTTCACTTCTTCTACACCATACCCCACCCTTTTTACTCTAGTTGTTTGGAAATAGTCTTATATTTTTGCCTGAGCGGACTTGGATTTTAGTCCTCCCATTTATGCTCCCTGTGTTGCTGGAATGACAGATGTATACTATTGGAATACACAGCAAGATACTCAGATAGTGAAAAAAAAAAACAACTAAGAGAACAGATATGACAGTCTGACATCCATGTGAAATGTAGACAAAGTAATGAGGCAGAGAGGATTTTCAGCAGTAATGACAGTTGAGATTTAAAGGATGAGTAAGCCGGGCACTGGTGGCTCATGCCTGTAACCCTAATTATTCAGGAGGCTGAGATCTAAGGATCGTATTTCAAAGCCAGACTAGGCAGGAAAGTCTGTGAGACTTATCTCCAATTAACAACCAGAAAACCAGAGGTGGTATTGTGGCTCAAAGTGGTAGAGTGCTAGTTTTGAGCAAAAGAGCTCAGGGACAGCGCTCAGGCTCTGAGTTCAAGCCTCATGACTGAGCAAAAAATAAAAGATGAATAAGAAAAAGGCATCCTATAAACAGCTTGTGCTACCTATATTTCTACATATGGAGCTATGTTTGGTATTGGGGGTAGGCATATAAAAGAAATTTTTAAAAAAGCAAAGTTATTAACTGGACAGAGACCACATAATACTATGCTAGGAAATTTAAACTTACCAAGCTCATTTCCTGAATGAGAGGATGTGATGGCTAATTTTTAATATCAACTCAGTTGGATTGAGAAGTGATTAGGTTAGTAAAGCATACTTGTAGGTATGTCTGTGAAGGTATTTCCAGACTACCATGTGATCTTCTGCCATTCTCTCCCACCATGATGGAAACTTTCTGAAGCCGTGAGATTAAATAAATCTTTCTTCTGAGATATTTTGTCAGTGATGACTCGTCACAACTGTGAGATTAAGTGCTGAACAATCCTAGATCATTGGCTTAGAATAAGAGAAGTAATGAAACTTGCCTCTTGCATTGTGCTGCTTTGAGATACATAAATTTCCATTGACAATGAAGATGAAGGAAATGAACCGTAGGTTTGGGATCTCTTAGAATGAGAAGATAGACACATAGCCAGTATTAGCAGTCATCATAGTTAGAGTTGTAGAGGAAGAGGGGGAAAGGTTTAGATAATGGCAATATACTGTCATAAGGTGTGACTATAACCAGCTTTGCTGTTTATTCATTGCAAGTATCTTATATTTTCAATATGTTCATATAAGGAGAGAAGAATTTGGGGTTGAATTAAAGTTAACATTTGTAGTGTACTTAGTGTAATGCCTAGTATATAGTAAGTGCTCAATGAGTGTAAACCAGCAGCAGCATTACCATTTTTAGATTGTTTCTTAAGATACTGATGTTTGAACTCAGCCTCTCCTCTCATATGTTAGGCAAGTTCTCTATTGCTGAACCATGCCTCTAGCCCTAGATTACCATTAATATTGATGGTGCTTCAGGCAATAATTTTCACCATCTCTTAAATGAATAATTGTATGATTAATTTTGTTAATGTGAAAATATTTTTTCTCATATAATTTATCTTTATAAAGTTTATGGAAGGACCCCTTTTGGATGGTTTATACTGGGACTCGTGGTATAATAACCAGAAGCTATATGATTTAAAGAACAGCAGTCGCATCTACTATGAGAACATTCTTCTAGGAGTTCCCAGAGTCCGGCAACTAAAAGTTCGCAACAATACGTGCAAGGTTTATTCATCTTTTCAGTCTTTGATGAGTGAATGTTACGATAAATATGCTTCTGAAAATGAAGACCTAGCTGACTTTGGCCTTAGAGTTGATTCTGAGTAAGTAGTATAATAGTATACAATAACTCTGGCAGATGCCATTGTATCTTTTAAGAATTGTAGAAATACGTGTTTTTCCTAATAAAGGCAGGCTGGAAACCGGAAGGTCAGGTGACGGTCTCAGTAGTATTAAGGAAAGCTTGAAGATGGTGTTGCTTAGTAAAGTTGTTTGGGTTGCTTGGGGGGCTTTTTGTGGTTTGCTTACCTTAGGTTACAAAGTGTTTGGTGGGGGTGGGGTGAGATGGGGTGGGACATATGAAATGTTTAGTCATAGTGGATGCAGGGTAAAGCATTTCAGTTTTGTTTCTCCAATCATCAAGCTTTTCTGGCACTGGCCAGATTCCTCAAACGCTCCAAAATTATGTGGTCTCCTTAGGAAGTGTCATAGGAATGCTCTGCCACTTTCCTCTCTCTTCCCTTTCACTTACTTCAGTGATCTCCTCTATGGCTGCTAGTATTAAAAGGGGTCGCCTCCCCTTCACCAAAAATCTGCTGGTATCAGGGCTATTTATACATTGCACTTTCAGAGTCCTGCAAAAGGTCCACCTTTTCAACTGACTCATAGTGCTCATTCTCCAGAAATAACTCCTATTTGTTCTTTTAGCTGTTTCTTCTATCATATACTTCTTGTTTCTAAATAACTTCCTACTGCAATTACTTGATTTTATAGTACACAATTGTTTTCTGTCATGGGGCTGTTTTCTACCACCTACTGTGCACACACTATTTTCCCACCATTATAAATATAAATTATACATCCCTTCTTCACTAACCTTTCCTAGACCTCCAGAACTAATTGGTTTTGGAGATTTTTTTGACTTGACCTGTTTCTTCCTTATATAACATTAGCATTTTTTTTTCATATATAGACACTACGTATTTTCACATTTAAATCTTTTTTTGGTCAGGGGGGTTCAGATCAGGGCCTGGGTGCTGTCCCTGAGTCCTTTTGCTCAAGACTAGTGCTCTACCACTTTGAGCTACAGCCCCACTTCCAGTTTTTGAGTAGTTAATTGGAGATGAGTCTCATGGGGACTATTCTGCCTCAGCTGCCTTCAAACCATGATCCTCAAATCTCAGCCTCCAGAGTAGCTAGGATTGCAGGCGTGAACTACTGGTACACAGCTGCATCATTCCTTTTCCCTTCTCTCTCCTGAGACTTCGACTTTTTTTTTTTTCTAGTCCTGGCCTTGAACTCAGGGCCTGGGCTCTGTCCCTGAGCCTCTCTGTGCTCAAGGCTATAGCTCTACCACTAGAGCCACATCACCATTTCTGGCTTGTTCTGTTTATCTGGTACTCAGGAATTGAACCCAGGGCTTCATGCATGCTAGGCAAGCACTCTACCACTAGGCCACATTCCCAGCCCAACTTAGACGTTCTTGAGGATTTATATAATTCATAAGTAAAATTACACATTAAATAACACAAGTGAATATTACTACTCACTTTAACACAAAATTACAAGATAAATCAATTATTAATACATTTTAAATTTGAATCTCAAGACTAATGTCTTAGTTATTCTAATATCCTGAATCCTATAACTACAGATACTTTAAATATCAAAACTCTGTGGTTTAGGTTTAGTTTACCCTCTTATGCTTAGAATATCTGTCATTTCTCCACAACCCCAAAATTAGAAGTCATTTGGTTGTTTATCTAAAATGTAAAATTCGTTAGTTAGAAACATAGGATACTGAAATGGGAATCCAGGAGAAAGTGGGAGTAATAAATTTTTGTGTTTCAGTTTAATAATCATATGCAGAAAACCCTCAATGGTACAAGTGTGGCTTAGGCCTGTACTACTAGCTACTCAGAAGGCTGAGATCCGAGGATTGCCATTGAAGCCAGCCTGAGAGAGAAAGCTCATGAGACTCATGACCTAACCACCAAAAAGCCGAAGTGGTGCTGTGGCTCAAGCAGTAGAGCATTATCCTTTTTTTTTTTTTAAATAATATTACATTAGTTCCATTTACTACTTTTTTGTTTTGTTTTGTTTTTTTGCCAGTCCTGGGCCTTGGACTCAGGGCCTGAGCACTGTCCCTGGCTTCTTTTTGCTCTAGGCTAGCACTCTGCCACTTGAGCCACAGCGCCACTTCTGGCTTATTCTATATATGTGGTGCTGAGACATTAAACCCAGGGCTTCATGTATGCAAGGCAAGCACTCTATCACTAGGCCACATTCCCAGGCCTTAAGATAGTTTTGCCTCGTCTTCCCAAGTGTCTGGGATACGTGTGTACCATTACACAAGACTTTGTGTTTTCTATTACTATCTTGCTTTGAAAAAAATAACCATACATTAATTGTATAAAGGGTGTTTTGTTGTAAAATTTCTACAAATGTATATACAGTGTTCATACAATTAACCTTATCCCTCTGTTGCTCCCCTTCATGCTATTCTGCCATTTTTGGGGCAGGATGCTGATATAGCCCCCAAATTTGTACATAGCTGGTGCCCTACCATTTCAACTATGACCCCAGTATGGCATTTTGATGGTTAATTGGTTACTCTCTAGGACTTTTATTTTTGCCAGTCTTGGGGACTGGACTCAGGGCCTGAGCACTGTCCCTGGCTTCTTTTTGCTCACTTGAGCCACAGCACCACTTCTGGGCGTTTTCTGTATATGTGGTGCTGGGGAATTGAACTCAGGGCTTCATGTATATGAGGCAAGCACTCTTGCCACTAGGCCGTATCCCCAGCCCAACTCTCTAGGATTTTAATGCCTGTTTGGCTGGCTTTGAGCTTTGATCCTCTAGGTCTTAGCCTCCTGAGCAAATTAGGATTACAGGTATGAGCCACCAGTGCCAAGCAATTAACAGTTGTGTGTGCACACACATACGTGCTAGTACTGAGGTTTGAATTCAGGGTATGGGGACTGTACCTTAGCTTTTTCACTCAGACTAGTGTTTTGCCACGAGAAGTAGAGCTCTGCTCCAGGCTTTGTGATCATTAATTGGAGATAAGAGTCTCATGGACTTTGCTGCTCAGGCTAGCTTTAAACCTTAGTCCTCAGATCCCAGCCTTTTGAGTACCTGGGGTTATAGGTGTTAGCCACTGGTGCCCAGAAATCCACAGCTTTGTCCCCCGCCCCCCTTGTGCTGGCCTTGGGACTTGAACTCAGGACATGGACTCTGGCCCTGAGCTATTGTGTTCAAGGCTAGCACTCTACCACTTGAGCCACGGCTTCACTTCTGACTTTTTGGTGAATTGGAGGTAACAGTCTCATGGACTTTCCTGCCCCGGCTGACTTCAAACCACAATCCTCAGGTCTCAGCCTCCTAAGTAGCTTGGATTACAGGAATGAGCCACCAGCACCCCACAATCAACAGCTTTTATTGAGGTTCTTCCTGCTATTTTTACACATAGTTGCACTGCTTGGATTACAGGAATGAGCCACCAGCACCCCACAATCAACAGCTATTATTGAGGTTCTTCCTGCTATTTTCATACATAGTTGCACTATACTTCAGAGTATTCACCCTCTTTTTTTCTTCTCTTTCTCCTCATTCTCCAACATAGTCTCATAGTTAGAATCATGTTCTCCCGACCTACAACTCTAATAGTCTTATTCTATTTAAGATTAAGCATCATATAAGAAGACAGACAAGGAGAAAAATGAGGGAGGAGGTAACGAGTTTGACAAAGAGATGTACTTACTACCTTACATATGTAACTGTAACTGCTCTGAACATCACCTTGATAATAAAATGAAATTTAAAAAAAAAGAAAACATATGTTGGAAACAAAAAGCCCTAATTTCTACTTTCTAAATTCTTGGAGGCAATATACAGATTTTTAAAAATTTTTCTTAGAGCTTGTAGTCTAATATGTCACCCATAGTAGGCACTAAAAAGTAAAACTATTGAATATTAGTCCTTTAATGTGCATATGATTTCATATATATGAAATGTTCAAGTTGTCTACTGGTGACTAACACCTGCAATCCTAACTACTTGGGAGACTGGGATCTGGGGATCGAGATTTGAAAGCCAGAGTGGCCAGTAAAAAGGTAGAAGTAGAGGTGTCACTCAAGTGGTAGAGGACCAACCTGGAGAGAAAAAGCCAAGAAAGAGCATAAGACACTGAGCTTAAGCCCCAGTACTGTGCAGGCACAACCCCCCCCCCCACACCCCCAAAACACATTGAGAATACTTGGGCCCTAGTGGGCCACTCGTGAAACCTAGCTACTCTGGAGGCTGTACTCTGAGGACCACAGTTCAAACCCAGCTCAGGCAGAATTAGCCAGGAAAAGGTAGAAGTAGGAGCTGGTAGAGCCACCACCCTCAAGTGAAAAAGCCAAGCAAGAGTAAGAGGCCTCTTCACTGTCTCTTCACTGACAGAGAAAGAAAAAGAAAATAAATGTTCAGAAGAGTCAAATCCATATAAAATAAAACGACAGGGCTTTTCTTCTTTTTCAGCTCCAGGGCTTGAACTCAGGTTGCCCTGCTTGCTTTACTTGCTTGGCTGATGCTCTATCACTTGAGACATGCCTTCAGCCCAATAAATTTGTGCAGATTTTTTTTGTTGTTTCTGTTTTGTTCTGTTTGTAGACCTGGGGTTTACACTTAGGGCCTCACCCTTTCTAAGCCAACTGCTACTTGAGTCACACTCTGCACCCTAAATCTTAGCCCTGTAAACTTAATCCTTAAATTGTGTGTTGCAACTTTTTCAAAACCACTAGTTGTTTTTTTTTTCTTATGTAATACTAGGGATTTAATCAGGGCCTTTGAATAGTAAATTAAGCACTCTACTACTTGAGCCATACCTCTGGTCCATTTTACTTTTAGTTTTTAGATCCTCTCCAACTTTGCCCACACTAGCTTAAATTATGATCCTCCTACCTCTGCCTCCCAAGTGGAAAGATTTATTTTTGTGTGTACGTGTGCCTGTCCTGGGGCTTGAACTAGGGCGTAGGTGCTGTCCCTGAGCTTTTTTCTGCTCAATGCTAGCACTCTACCATTTGAGCCACAGCTCCACTGCAGGCTTTTGGGTAGTTAATTACAGATAAGAATCTCACAGACTTTCCTGCCAGGGCTGGCTTTGAACCACAGTACTCAGATCTTAACCTCTTGAGTAGCTGGGATTACAGACATGAGCCACAGGCACCCAGCAGAAAGATTACTTTATACCAAATGTTAGTTTAACTTCTTAAAATACCTTCCAATTGCAGTTTTGCATATCTTCATTATTTTTATATATTAACAGATGGAAGTACTCTACTTCTAATACCAACTCCCCATGGCACTGGGGATTTGTTGGTGTCTATGGAAATGGAGGATATATCTTCACTTTATCAAAATCAAAATCTGAAACTAAAAATAAGTTCATTGACCTTCGGCTAAACAGCTGGATCACAAGAGGGACCAGAGTTATTTTTATCGATTTTTCACTATATAATGCTAATGTAAATCTGTTTTGCATCATCAGGTGAGTGACTCAAAACTTTTATATTATGCCAAGTATAGGTAGCTCAGGCCTGTAATCATAGCTGTGCAGGAGGCTGAGATTTGAGGATCACAGTTTGAAGCCAGCCTGGTCAGGAAAGTCCATGAGACTCTTATCTCCATTTAACCACTAGAAAACCTGAAGTGGCGCTGTGGCTCAAAGTGGTAGAGTGCTAGACTTGAGCTGAAGAGCTCAAGGACAGCCACCAGGCCCAGAATTCAAAAAACAAACTTTATATTAGTGCATTGAATTTTACAAGCATCTAGAGCTCTCATTGGAATTTTCAGTTTATTCATATTAGTGCTAAGATTAAAAGCATAAGCTATGAACATTAGTTTTTCATTATTTCACAATATACCTAAGAACATGGAGAATCACATACAGTGTGTTTTATATTGCCTAAGGATGTATCATCTTATTTCTTGCCATTCTGCATTGTACAAAGCTATCATGTAGCTATGCTATTTTCTTCCTGTAAACAGATCAATATAATGTCTTGGTTACCTTCCAGAATGGACTTCCCAAAAAGGGCGTTTGTTTTGCCTCAAGAGAAGCAATGTCTACCAAAATCTGAGCTACTTTTTCATCAGTCTCAAATCTTTTCTTCTCTAAAGAATGGAATTGGAGGGGCTGGGGATATGGCCTAGTGGCAAGAGTGCCTGCCTCATATACATGAGGCCCTGGGTTCGATTCCCCAGCACCACATATACAGAAAATGGCCAGAAGTGGCACTGTGGCTCAAGTGGCAGAGTGCTAGCCTTGAGCAAAAGGAGGCCAGGGACAGTGCTCAGGCCCTGAGTTCAAGGCCCAGGACTGGCCAAAAAAAAAAAAAAAAAAGAATGGAATTGGAGTTTTTTCAGACTAGGGGATTTTGCCCTTGTACGATGATGATAGAAAAATACACTATAGGGGCTGGGGATATGGCCTAGTGGCAAGAGTGCTTACCTCCCATACATGAAGCCCTAGGTTCGATTCCCCAACACCACATATACAGAAAATGGCCAGAAGTGGCGCTGTGGCTCAAGTGGCAGAGTGCTAGCCTTGAGCAAAAAAAAAAAGAAGCCAGAGACAGTGCTCAGGCCCTGAGTCCAAGGCCCAGGACTGGCCAAAAAAAAAAGAAAAAAAGAAAAATACACTATAGCATATAAAATTAGTAACGATGAATAAAAGGAATTACGTTACATTATAGTTTTTTTTTTTTTGTTTTAAGAGACATGAATCACACCTCCCAACTGCCTGTTTGAGTTCAAACAGAAGCCCAGCCATCCTGCCAGAGGTGTGATCATGTGGGTAGAGGAAGGCCGAGGAGCTGGAAGTGGGTGACCAGGAAGTGTAGCGAGCTGGGAGTGCCATGCTGGGCTCACCAGGGGCAGGGCTGGTCAGCCCTTCTCTTCTGTGTGAATTCTCTCCTCCTCCAGGTATAAAAGCCCTGGCACAGGCTAGGGGCACAGACCCCTCATAGACATAGTCTTCATCTAATCAGTCTTTTCTTTCAGAGTATCAGAGCTTTTTATCAACATCATTTATGAAGAGTATACTCATTTCTATGTCCTAAATAAGATTAGAAGTCTGACTTTTAGTCATACTGGGGAAGGTTGTAATATGAGGTTAAGTCCAGACTTGTTCTCTGTAAATTTTGTAATTCTGTTCCTTTTTTAAGACGACAACAACACAAAAGACAGTCTCACTTTTTAGCCCAGGCTGGCCTCAAGTTTGGGATCCTCCTCCCTCTGCCTCCCATAGTGGTAGGATTACAGGCCTGTACCAGCTCTTTTGCCTTTTAAAATGTTATTTTTTAGAAACTAAAGTAGATTCTAACACACACTCTCACATAATACACCCAGTTTGCATCAGGGCTTTGTCAGCATGCCGTCATAAGATGCAGTGCCATGTCCAGAGCCATGACAAAATAAGGCTCTTTGTAAAAGTAAGAATGAAAGAAGAGGGGGGACAGGAGGAAAGGGAGGGAAAGAAGGACACTTTGTGAAACTTAACTGATGTATATAATCAGTACTTACAGAGTCTATTGTCTACTCTGACATTATTCATTTACTATCCCTTTTGTACACATACAAGTCAAAATAAGTCTGCATTTCAGATCATAACAGTTTTTTTCACTTGACTTATCCAACATTAAATACATGCTGTGTGCAGGATGTACTGATTCTATTTGTTGCTAAGATTTTGTTACTAAGATGTTCATTTTTGCTTTTATCCCAGTATCAATAAATTTTGCTAATATCTTTAGATAGGAATAACTTAATTGTGATAGAAGTGCTGGTTCCCAGCCAGGCACCAGTTGCTCACACCTGTAATCCTAGATACTCTGGAGGCTGATATCTGAGGATCACAGTTTGAAACCAGCCTAAACAGAAAATCTGAGATTGTTAATCTCCAGTTAACCAGCAAAAAGCTGGAAGTGGAAGAGATGCTCAAGTGGTAGAATACTAGCCTTCGGTGAAAAAGCTAAGTGAGAGCAAAGTTCCAGCACACACATACATATTCTCCCTCTCTCATTCCCTCCCTCTTTCTCTATCCCTCCCTCTCCCTCCCTCTCTTTCTTTGTCTCTTCCCTCCTTCTCCCTCTCCCTCTCCCTCCCCCCGCTGCCCTCTTGACTCTCTCCTCTCCCCCAATTCCCTACTCCCCCACTTCTCCTCTCTCCTGTCTCCCCCTCTCTCTCACCTACACACATACACAAAATATGCTGGTTCCTTAAACTACTTACTACTAGTTCTTAAGATTGTGGGAAATACCAGAAGTAGTTTTAGGATTAAATCTTATGTTTTTATTGTATAGATCTTTGTATACAATATCCAGTGCTAAGCTATACAGAAAATATTATTTATTTATTTATTTATTTATTTATTTATTATTTTTTTTTTTTTTGGCCAGTCCTGGGCCTTGAACTCAGGGCCTGAGCACTGTCCCTGGCTTCCTTTTTGCTCAAGGCTAGCACTCTGCCACTTGAGCCACAGCGCCGCTTCTGGCCGTTTTCTGTATATGTGGTGCTGGGGAATTGAACCCAGTGCCTCATGTATATGAGGCAAGCTCTCTTGCCACTAGGCCATATCCCCAGCCCCAGAAAATATTTTGGTAGAATGTATGACCTTGACACTTAGACATATTTCTGATAAGTTGATGAGGAAGAATGTGTTTCCTTCCTTTGAAATACTGAAGAATTATGTATTTGGGGGAGAGAGCCTTGACTGATAACAAGATCTACAGTATACCATTTTCTTGAACAACATCTCCTTTTCCATGTTGATACATCTAGAAAAATTTTAAACTTAACCATGATCCTAAGGAAACATATTTTGTAGAAAATAAATTTTTTCGGGGCTGGGGATATAGCCTAGTGGCAAGAGTGCCTGCCTCGGATACACGAGGCCCTAGGTTCGATTCCCCAGCACCACATATACAGAAAACGGCCAGAAGCGGCGCTGTGGCTCAAGTGGCAGAGTGCTAGCCTTGAGCGGGAAGAAGCCAGGGACAGTGCTCAGGCCCTGAGTCCAAGGCCCAGGACTGGCCAAAAAAAAAAAAAAAAAAAAAAAAAAAAAAAAAGAAAATAAATTTTTTCCAGGCATGGCAATTAATGACTGTAATCCTAGCTACTCAAGAGGTAGAGACAGGGGGATCCAAGTTTGAGTCCAGCCCTATTTCAAAACAAGCTTGGGGGGGAGTGGTGATGAGGGAGGAGGTAACAAGTTTGACAGAAAATGTACTCGCTACCTTACCTATGTAACTAACCCCTCTGCACATCACCTTGACAATAAAAATTAAAAATAGTAAAAAAGTAAACAAGCTAGGCAGCACACACTTGTAGTTCCAGCTACTTGGAAGAGAAGTAGGAAAACCTCAGATCAAGGTTGCCTAGGCAAAATTTGTGCGAAATCCTATCTGAATTCTAAAAGTAAAAGGACTAGGGATATGGCTCAAGTGGTAGAGCAGATGCAAAGCCCTGAATTCAGTGCACCAAAAAGCGATTATCATTATTTATCAGAAACTTCATATGAGTTAAGTACTCAAATATTATAAGTACTTAAAATGCATAAATACTTTTATAAACTTAATTCTCTAGATTGGTGGCAGAATTTCCTGCAACTGGAGGAATACTTACTTCATGGCAGTTATATTCTGTGAAGCTCCTCAGATACGTTAGCTACTATGATTATTTTATTGCTTCCTGTGAAATCACATTTTGTATTTTTCTTTTTGTTTTCACAACACAAGAATTTAAAAAAATGAAAGAATTTAAGTCTGACTATTTCAAAAGTATTTGGAACTGGCTAGAATTACTACTTTTGCTGGTGAGTATATTGTTCAAGGGGTCACATCTGAGCCTACCAGGGGGAGGTTCAGACATAAATGAACTGTCATGGTACATACTAATGGTGTAGTACCCCTTAAAGAAAAAAGTCTCATAGCTTTATGATTTGGTCCTTCACTAGGCCAGAAAAAACTCAGATAGACGTGACTCTATGAATATTATTTAATGCATACACTGCGTCTTGCTAACATATATATATATATATATATATATATATATATATATATACTGTAGTTCCAGGTACTTGGGAGCTCAAGATAGGATCATTGGAGTCCAGAAGTTCAAGGCCATCCTGGGCAACATAGCAAAAGCCCCATAAAACCCCCCACCCCCACCCAAGAATATTTGGGGTATGTGCACATGTGCACTGGTACTGGGGCTTGAACTCAGGGCCTCATGCTCTTACTTGGCTTTTTCACTCAAGACTGGTGTTCTACCACTTGAGTCACAATTCCACTTCTGGTTTTTTTGCTAGTTGATTTGAGATAAGAATCTCATGGACTTTTTGGCTAATATAGCTTCACATTTCAATCCTCACATCTCAGCCTCCTGAATAGTTAGGATTAAAGATGTGAGCCACCAGTGCCTGGAGCCAAATAGTATTTTTTATTTCACCCCCCCCCCAACCCCCAAATAATATTGAGTAATCATGGATCTTTGAGCAATAATGTGCCCTTTATTGTTCCCTAGCTCTGCTTTTCTCCTCACACTAAATTGGGAAAGCATAGGCAGAAGAGAAGTCTATATAAAAAACTGAAGGAAGGGAAGGGTCTTAAACAACCAGGGTATACAAGGCAGAGACAAAGCACCAGGAAATACCAAAAACTATGAGTCTTGGTCACTGGAATGTGCAAAAATCAACAAAGATGTCAGGGCAAGAAAACATTAAGAGCTTGACTTTAGGAACAGTCACTGAAGAAATAGTTTTTGATTATACAATGTGATCTTTCACTCTATCAGCATCTTAGTTATAGCCAATTCGTGTTTAAGCCCTGGATCCTAAAACCAAATTGGAAGTTTCTTAATGTGCCACCCACTTCTCCAGTATCCCTAATAATGTCTAAGAAAAGGTAGAGCATTAAATGCTTAACTGAGAATTTCAGGTAAGGAAGGTCAAAGGAAAGCTTTCATAACAGTTAGGAAGCTCAGAGACACCTAATCTGAAATCCTCTTCCAAGAGTAATTAAGACATTCTAAAAGGGGTTACTTTTTGTAATTGTCTTTTTCTTGTATTACTACATGGTAGAAAATAAACTTTTAGATATCATGTAGAGCAGAAACCCTTATACCATAGTGAGAGTGACATAATCATTTCATACATTTGTGCTTTATGACTCAAGGAAACAGGTAACTAGATCAGTATAGCCAGGAAATGAATGTAAGTTAAAGAGTTATTTCCAATCATGTAAAAGTATATGTCTTTCCTTTTTAATTTTTTACCTCACTATTTTATTGTTTTCAAAACAATATGAAGTGGAGAACTGTATCACTTGTCCTTTTTCCTTTCCTCTACCCTGTTCGAAGTGCTTGTATTATCACCCAGAATTCTCTTAGATCTGCATTTGCTGCACTAGAGCTTTAGCACAATCTCTTTGTAGTCTTAGCTTTTCTCCAGAGAATTGGCTTAATCTGTCCACCATAGCTACTCTGCTTCCTGTCATAACACCACTTTTTCCTGGGCATACAGAGGGCCTTTGCTCTTCATGCATAGCGTTATTTTGTGAGATTGGTGCTTGCTGCATTTTTTACAGAAAGCCCAGTGGGTTTAGGCATTTTAACCATAATTGTGGGAGGCCTGCTTACACCAAAAGTGGTGCAATTTTTGATGAGCTTTTTTTAGTTTATAGGCTGGTTTAGAAGTAGAAACAGTCTCTAATTTAACCCTTCTTTTTTCTCATTTAGCTGTGTTTCATGGCTGTTTCCTTCTACACATACTGTAATATGCAGATTTTTCTCTTACTTGGACAACTGTTGAAAAGTACTGAAAAATATCCAGACTTCTATTTTCTTGCATACTGGCACATTTACTACAATAATATAATTGCAATTACTATCTTCTTTGCATGGATAAAGGTATTTATATTTTATTATATTACATATTATATTACATAACTTAATAGCATGTTAGCACAATAGGAAAATAATGAACTTGTGAACAAAAAAGCATTTTCTCAACTATTAAGTTATTTTAAAAGTAGTTTGGCCTGATAATGATTACTGTTTTCATTCAGTACGTCCTGTAATTTGAAGCAAAATCCTTCTGCAATTAATGTAACTTAATTCTAAACTTTGGTATTCCATTTCAGTTAAATTTGTTCTTTTTCAGATATTCAAATTCATAAGCTTTAACAAGACCATGTCTCAGTTGTCATCAACTTTGTCCCGCTGTATGAAAGATATAGTAGGATTTGCCATCATGTTTTTTATAATATTCTTTGCTTATGCTCAGTTAGGATTTCTTGTTTTTGGATCGCAAGTTGATGACTTTTCCACTTTTCAAAATTCCATGTAAGTTCTTAATGTAAACATAATTATTTTTGTTATAATAAAAATGGGAAGACCTATGTTACAGTAATATAAGTAGTATAATACAGTAATATAAGCCTTAATTTAAACTTGGCTTGATATTTTTCATTGAAGGCTAACACTGTCATATTCAAAGTTTTAGCACTGAACAAGCCAAATGGATAGTGGTAACCATTTTTTTAAGTGTTAAGTTACAAAAACATAAACCACAAAATAAAACAGGACTGGGAATATGGCCTAGTGGTAGATAGAGTGCTTGCCTCTCATACATGAAGACCAGCGTTCACTTCTTCAACAGCACATAAGTGGCACTGTGGCTCAAGTGGTAGAGTGCTAACCTTGAGCAAAAAGAAGCCAGGGACAATGCTTAGGTCCCAAGTCCAAAGCCCTACGACTAGGGGAAAAAAATCTTAATTTTTTAAAAAATGAATTCCATTTTTTAATCTTTTTTTTTTTTTTTTTTGGTCTGTTGTGGGGCTTGAACTCAGGGCTTGGGAACTGTCCCAGAGTTATTTTGTTCAAGACTGGCACTTTCCCAATTTGAGCCACAGTGCCATTTCTTTATTTTTTTTTTTACCTATTACCCTTTGCTAATCTGGCAAAGATGTATTTTGAAAATAGCATACCACGGTGCTAGTGGCTTAGGCTTATTGTTACTCTTAGCTACTCAGAAGGCTGAGATACATAGATCAAGGTTTGAAGCCAATGAGAGCAAAAATATTCCCAAGACCCTTATCTCCAATTAACCAGCAAAAAGCTAGAAGTGGAGGAATAGCTCAAGTAGTAGAGCACTAGCCCTGAGCACAAAAGTTCAGGGACAGTGCCCAGGCCCTGAGTTCAAAAGCTCTAGGACTGACACAAAAGTAAAATGAAATTAAAAAAATATAAGTAAAAAATAGATTCTATAAAACTAAAGCATAATAGCTTATTTATTTTATGGCTGGTTATGTTTTGGAAAACAGTTAAGGAAGTGGATAGGATGCCTAGAAAAGCACTCAGGTTTTTCTTTCAAATTGAAATATTTTCATAGGGGCTGGAGATATGGCCTAGTGGCAAGAGTGCTTGCCTCCTGTACATGAAGCCCTGGGTTCAATCCCCAAGCACCACATATACAGAAAATGGCCAGAAGTGGCGCTGTGGCTCAAGTGGCAGAGTGCTAGCCTTGAGAAAAAAAAAAAAAAAAAAAGCCAGGGACAGTGCTCAGGCCCAGAGCCCAAGCTCCAGGACTGGCCAAACAAAATAAAGAAATATTTTCATAGATTTGCTCTTTCTGAGAAGGTAAAGTAACATATCTTTTAAGGAATTATGATAGTTTAAAAATAGTTCTTGCTAGTTACTGGTGGCTTATGTATGTGATCCTAGCTACTCAGGAGGCTGAGATCTAAGATCCTGGCTCAAAGCCTGCCCAGGAAGGTAAGCCATGAGACTCACATCTCCAGTTAACTACCAGAAAAGCTGCAAGTGGAGCTGTGGTTCAAGTGGTAGTACACTAGCCCTGGAACAAAAGCTGAGGGACACAGCCCAGGCCCTGAGTTCAAAGCCCAGGACTGGACCCTTAGCCCCCAAAAAAGTTCTTAAGATTTGTCCTATGGAGTTCTAGACCAAGATTATCTGAAAGGAAATGGCTTTATATTTAAGTAAGTCTGGGAATTTTATCCCTTTGAAGAATTCAAGTGATGAAAGAAACTATATATGGCTCTAAGATATTCTGCAAAATATTAACTATTAGTATTAGTTCTGCCTGTTTATTCGGGGCCTCTCACCAGATTTTTGGTAAGTTATCTAAAAAATTATCTATGCTAGGCACTAGTGGCTTGCTCCTATAATCCTAGTTCCTAGCTGCTTAGTAGGCTAAGATCAAGGGATAATGGTTTGAAGCCGTCATAGACAGAAAAGTCCCTGACACTCTTTTCTACAATTAACCAGCATTATTGTAAGCTAGAAGTGAAGGTGGGGCTAAGGTTGTAGAGGGCCAGCCTTGAGCCTACAAAGTGAAATGAGAGTATGAGGCCTAGACGTAAAGCCCATGTATTAGCACACATATACATTCCCCTCCACCCCCATCTACTAGCTTACCCTTAGGGAATAATGTTCATATTCTCAACAACTCTTTTATCCTTCTCTAGGATCTTTTTTTTTTTTTTTTGTATGTGTGCCAGTCCTGGGACTTGAACTTAGGACCTGAGCACTGTCCCTGAGCTTTTTTGCTCAAAGGGTAGTGTTCTACCACTTGAGTCACACCTTCACTTCTGGCTATATTTGGTAGTTTATTGGAGATAAATGTATCTCAAACTTTCCTGCCTGGGCTAGCTTCAAACTGTAGTCCTCAGATCTTAGCTTCTTGAGTGGTTAAGATTAAAACCATGAGCCACTGGGCCCAGACGTTTTCTAGGATCTTAAGTGTTCCTTAAGTAAACAAAACGTGGCAATATTGGTCATTGACTATAAACAATATAGAACCTTGGAAAATGTCCCTTTGGGTTATAGGGAGGAAAGGAAGGTGTAAGGCACAAAAATAAGCAGAGAACTTTGGAATGGGTTAGGGAAAGCATTTCTGGGTTTTGTAGTGGTGCTCTAAGTTAACTCTTGGGGACAGTGTAGAAAGCTGAATGAGCCTGGTGGCTCATGCCTATAACCCTAGCTGAGATCTGAGGATCGTGGTTCAAACCCAGCCCAGGCAGAATAGTCCCCATGAGATCCTCATCTCGAATTAACCCGTCAAAAACCAGAAGTGAAACTGTGGTTCAAAATGGTAGAGCACAAGCCTTGAGCAAAAGAGCTCAGGGACAGTGCCCAGACTCTGAGTTCAAGCCCCACAACTGACAAAAAAAACAAAACTAAATTAAATTTAAAAGCTCTGGGTACCATTGGCTCATGCCTAATAATACTAACTACAAAGATCTAAGGATGCAATTCAAAGCCAGCTGGAGCTTCAATTAACTAACAAAAACCCAGAAGTAGAACTATGGCTCAAGTGGTAGAATGCTAGCCTTGAACAAATGGAAGTCAGGATCAGGACCCAGGCCCTGAATTCCAGCTCCATGCTGGAATTGTGCACGCGCACACACACACTAAGTGGAATATGGAAAAATTTGAAAATTAGCTGCCTACACTACCAAGGAGGCTGCTGTTTGCAGCCAGGGCACACAAAGTCCCACCAAGTAAAGGAACCTGGTCAGCTTCATTGGCTGCTTGAGTATAGGTTTTTTAAAGTAATTCCTCATCTTTTGGATTTCTCTGATACTTTTTCTGATATTTCCTTTTTCATCTCCAATTTTGTTGATTAGGGTTTCTTCTGTTTTTTCTTTTTTTTATTTGTATAGTTTTAAAAATTGATTTATTTATTGTCAAACTGATGTACAGAAGTTTCATACGTAAGGCAGTGAGTAAATTTCTTATCAAACTTGTTACCTCCTCCCTCATTTTTCTCTCACCTTCCCCCCTCCTCCATCCTCTTTTTCTTTTTCTTTTTCTTTTTGTCAAATTAGCTAGAGGCTTGTCAGTTTTACTAATTTTTCAAAGAACCAGCTCTTTCTTTCACTGATTCTTTGTAGTTTTTTTCAGTCTCTACTTAATTAATTTCTGCCCTGCTTTTCACTGTCTCTCTCTCCATCTAGTTTGGGGTTTGGTTTGTTCCTGTTTTGTTTTGTTTTGTTCTAAAAGTTTTTGTAGCACTATAAAGTTATTTACCTGAGAAATTTCTGTTCTTGGGCTGGGAATGTGATCTAGTGGTAGAGTGCTTGCCTAGCATGCACAAAGCCCTGGGTTCGATTCCTTAGTACCAGATACACAGAAAAAGCCAGAAGTGGAGTTGTGGCTCAAGTGGTAAAGAGCAAAAAAGAAGCTCAGGGGCAGTGCCCAGGCCGAGTTCAAGCCCCAGGACTGGAAAAAAAACATAGAAATTTCTGTTATTTTGTAGGCACTTACACCTATGAGCTTTCTCCTCAATGCTGCTTTTGCCGTATCCCATAGTTTCTAGTGGATATATTTTATTTTCATTGGTTTGAAGGAACTTTCTCGTTATTTCTTCAGTGACCCAGCTATTTGTTATTCAACAATTTGTTGTTCAGTCTTCATGAGTTTGAATATTATCTATAGTATCTTTTTCTGTTGAGTTCTAGTTTAATTCTGTTGTGTTCAGATAGAATACAGGGAGTTATTTCAATTTTCATACATTTGCTATATGTCCTAGGATCTGATATATCTTGGAGAAAGTTCTATGGGCTGCTGAGAAGAATGTGTATTGTGGAGTTACAGGGTGAAAGACTTTGTAGATGTCTATTAAATCCATTTGGGTTATGATGTCATTTAATTCTGAGGTTTCTCTGCTGACCTTTTGTTGACCTCTATTTGGGTCACAGTGGAGTTTTAAAATCTCTCACTATTATCATGTTAGGGTTTATCAGTTCTTGTAAGTCAAGGAGTGTTTTGTTTTTAAGTTATTACGTATTATTTTAAAGGTGATATACAAAGATTACACTTGCATGAATCAAGGAGTGTTTAATGAATTTGGGTATACCACTATTTGGGTGCATATATGTTGACCACTGTAATTTCTTATTCATTGATCACTACCTTTATTAGTATGAAGCAACTTTCTTTTGTCTCTTCATGCTAATTTTAGCCTAAAGATAATTTTTATCAGATATGACTATGGTTACTCCTGCCTTCTTACAGAATGTGTTTATTTGGAAGGTCTTAATTCATCCTTTACCATGAATTTGTGTTTTTCTTTGATGGTAAGATGTGCTTCTTGGAGACAATAAATGGTTGGCTCTTGTTTGTTTTATTTCTTTAATTTAGTCTTCTGCTCTGTCTTTTGATTAGAAAGTGAGCCATTAACATTTAACACTACTATTGAGAAATAGGCTGTTTCCTGTCATTTTGTTCTTTTCACGATGCTTTCTTCTTTCCTCTGCCTGTTTTACTAATCTACTCTTCTATAGTTTACTTGTTCCTGTACAGTTTTTTTAATTGACACCCTCTGAGGATAGGAATCTTTGTGGCACTGGTTTAGTGGTCATGAATTCCTATAGTTTTGGTTTATGGTGGAAGGCTTTTAGTTCTCTGTCAAGTGTGAATGACAGTTTTGCTGGTCCAGACTGACAGCCATTGTCCTTCAGAGCTTGAATTATTTCTTTCCAGGGCCTCTGGCATTTAGAGTTTGCATTGAGAAATTTGCAGTTCTTCTAATGGGCTTCCCTATTATAAGTCAGTGCCCTCTTTGCTTTTGTTGCCTTTAATATTATTTCCTTATTTTGTGTTTTCACAATAATGTGCGTAAGAATGTTTCATCTCTGGTCTTGTCTGGAGTTCTGTCTGCCTCCATCAGATAGATGAAATTCTCTTTCTTGAGGTTAGGGAAGTTTTCTGCTATTTTACTGAATAGGCTCTCAATGCTTTTACTTTTCATTTCTTGTCTTTTTTCCCATTTTATGTAGATTTGACCTTTTCCTGTTGTTGTCAGTCACCCAGGCTTGAACTCTGGGCCTGGGCATTGTCTGTCCCTGAGCTCTTTAGCTCAAGGCTAGCACTCTCCCATGAATGCTATATAGCACCACATCCAATTTTATAGTGCTTAACTGGAGATAGTCTTACAGACTTTCCTGCCTAGGCTGGCTTCCAACTGTGAGCCTCAGATCTCAGCCTCCTAAGTAGCTGGGAATACAGGTGTGAGCCATCAGTGCCTGGATAGATTTGATCTTTGCAGAGTCCGTGAGTTCTTCCAAATTAGGATGTTTGAGCTCTTCATGCTTTCCATTTCTTTATTGAATTCCTCTCTTATCTCCAACATTGTCTTCTTTAGTTCATTTAGTTGTCTGACTTCTCAGTTTCCATTTAGTTTTTGAACATTTGCTCTTTTTTTATTTTTTTGGCCAGTCCTGGAGCTTGAACTCAGGGCCTGAGCACTGTCCCTGAGCTGCTTTTGCTTAAGGCTAGCACTCTACCACTTGAGCCACAGCACCACTTCTGGCTTTTTGTTTATGTGGTACTGAGGAATTGAACCCAGGGCTTCATGCATGCTAGGCACTCTACTACTAAGCCACATTTCCAGCCCTGAAGATTTGCTCGTTATTGACCATTTCCCTGAACATAGCTTCTGTAAAACCATTGGTTGTTATTTCTTCCTCTACTCTCACTTAAGTCCTTCATTGTGTCGTTGTTGGTTTGGGACATGACATTGTTACATTCCTGGTTCTGGGTTCATGGAGGCTTTGGTTTCCTGAATGTTTTCAACTGATTTCTTGTAGATGCCATGTGGACTCAAAGGTTTTTCAGAGCACCTTATACTTCTGTTAGGTTCTGAAGAAGAGGGTTAACTGCTCCTGTTGCAGTTGTTTAGATGTATCTTAGGTCCAAGGTATATGTTCATGTTCTAGGAGACCTTCCTTTACCAGAGTGGGACTAGTTTGTAGTTGAGGGGGAAGGCCTGTTGGAATAATTCCAGATATTTTGTTATATAGGGTTAGGAGGCGTGGGAGTTAGGCTTTGTAGAAGATGTTACTAGGAAATTGGAGTAGGTGTTCAGGAGAGGGAAAAATGTAGATGAGGTAGCATTGGGTTGGGTACTGTGAATAAACAAATAAGTGCTTACACAGGTGAGTACAGGGCAGGTGCCCCTCATGATCAAGGAAGAGGAGGGGATAAAAAGGAAAAAAGAGAAAAAGTCCAATCAAAAGAAAGTCAACAGGTAAGCTATTAGGGCAAACAGAAGCAGATGATGAAAAAAGTAAAACACATCACCAACAGCACAAAACAACAGACTTATTATCCAAGTAGTCTGGTTACTAGGAAATATTTGGATATTGAAGAAAATCAGGTAGTGAGGGAATAGTGGCAACAGATATATGGGTAAAAAGAATTTCACTAGTATCTGTGGGAAGGATATTAGGAGAGGGTGAAATTGTAATTCCAAAGGAGGATTAACTGTACATCACCCTTAGAAATAGTAATAAAAATTAAAAATAAGAGGATTAAATGGTAGGAACTAGGCTGGGAATGTGGCTTTGCAGTAGAGTGCCTGCCTAGCATGCATGAAGCCCTGGGTTCGATTCCTCAGCACCACATAAACAGGAAAAGCCAGAAGTGGCGCTGTGGTTTAAGTGGCAGAGTGCTAGCCTTGAGCAAAAAGAAGCCAGGGACAGTGCTCAGGCCCTGAGTTCAAGCCCCAGGACTGGCAATAGATAGATAGATAGATAGATAGATAGATAGATAGATAGATAGATATAAATAGATAAATATAAATAAGATAAATGGTAGGAACTATATGATTCAGATAGGATGGTTTTAGTTTTGGTTTTTTTTAAGGGGGAAGTGATAGGAAACTTAAATGTAGAGGGTTGGTTGGTGAGATTGAAAGGTAAATAGTCTTTTTCTGATTTAGAGCAGGGGAAACTAGAGTTAAACAAATCCAACATGCAGTATAGTTGAACCAGTATAGGGTCAGAGGCCTAATAAACATATACAGCATTTGTGAAGTGCTAGTTGTTCTTAATATTGATCTTAATTCAATCAGTCACAATAAAGTTGCCCTTTGCTGCCCTGAGATGCCCCTTAAATGATGGAAAGGCGTTAGAGATTAAGCTGCTATCTGGTGCTTGCTGCCTGTTGTTTAAGCTCAGCAGGGAGTCCCAAGGACACTTCCCTGCAAGATTCTAGCCCTGGTCTCTGGACTGAGTTCCCCAGGCCAGAATTAAGCATCTTACCAGCACATGTGACACGTCAGACACTGTATTAATACTGGAAAAATGACCATAGACTAACTGGATAGGTGTACAATCCAGAACACCTCTAATTGGCTTCTCCAAGACCTGCAGAGTCGGGGGCCCACACAGTGTGGTGTCACTGGGAACAGTTACTGAAATAGGAAACAAGACAGAAGTAAACAGACAAAACTTTTCACTGCCTTTTAATGAGTAAGACTATGACATCTGTTATTAATGTGCTTTCTAGACAGGCGATGGAAATTTGATAATTTTGTTGTGAGGAATGAAAAAAATCAGTCGACTAGAAAGCTCATTAAAAAAAGAGAAATGAACTACAGAGATATGGAACTACACAGATATGGAAACAAAGGACTCTTTTCTTGTTTTTTCTTTCCCTGATGGTTCTGTTTTCTTCACCTATTCATTCACATGCATATCTATGGGAGGGTTGGGAGAGGGCACAGAATCGGAGGAAAAATAGTGAAAAGGTAGAGCAATGAAGCTCACTGGACTTGGATCAAAGTGAAGTCTACATTCATGGGTAGAGCTGGGAGGAGGGACTGGGAGAGTGAGGGAGCAGAAGACACCATGAAAGGAAATGTACTCATTACCTGACACATATAAATGTATCCTTCTGCATATCATCTCTATAATAACAATAAAGGAAATTATTTTTTTTTAAAAAAGAATTAAGCATTTTAGCAGTCACTCCTGTTCCCTTGATTTTCTAGAGTCTAATTTCCCTGGTGTGACCCACAGTTACCACCTTCAGGTCTTGGCTCTCAGACCCAGTGGGTGTTCCCAAGCCCCCGGCCTTAAATGTTTTCATCCTCACTTGAGGCTGAAGCTTTCCTTGTTAAACCTGAATCTGAGAGGGTGAACTTTAGTTCCCCAAAATGTGTCTTCTTTAGACTACTTTAAGGTGGCTGCATGTCCCCCTCTCCAGGTTTTTGGGATTCCCCAGCACTTCCAAGACTGGGATCTTTGCTTTGGGGCCTGGGGGATTAGCGTTGTAGTTGTCCTCAAGGCGTTGGGGCTGACCCCATGGCTGCTGGCCAGCCTTCACAGAGCCCTAGGGGACAGTGTCCTGATCACAGGCCACTGTGGCTACCTCTGCTCCTTGGGAGTCAGGATACCCAGGGGACACAGGGTGCTCTGGTTCCTGCCCCAGTTCCATCCTGGCTCTCACAGTGTACCAGACCTGCCGCTCTGAACCCTGGGCAGGCAGTTTCCTCTTCCTTCCTGTGATTTCTACTTCCTTGATTGCTTGTGTGTGGCTTCTTGGATCTATACCAACTCTTTGGAGAAGTTGTCATATCTTCCCTTCTTCCCCTGGTGAGTCAGGTACTGGGTCATGGATGGATGAGTTGTTTTCCAAGTCTGGTTTGTTTGTTTTTTTTTCAGTGGCAGGGTGGGGAGCAGTCCTGGGGCTTGAACTCAGGGCCTAGACACTGTCCCTTAGCTTTTCACTCAAGGTTAGCACTCTGCCACTTGAGACACAGCTCTAATTCCAGCTTTTTGGTGATTAATTGGAGACTATAACCTCACAGGTTTTCCTATTCAAGCTGGCTTTGAACCCTGGTCCTCAAATCTCGGCCGCCTTTATAGGTAGGATTACAGGCAGGAGCCACTAACACCCAGCCTGTCTGGTGTTTTTATTGGTTAGATGAAGATGGAGTCTTGAAGATGTTCTGCCTGGGCTGGCTTTGATACTCAGTGATCAGCCATTTGGTAATTTTTTGAGTGACTGATATACTATTTTCTATAGAAAACAGTTGATAACACTACCCTAAATTGTATTCCCACCAAGGTACATCCTTGCCAGCATTTGTTATTGAGGGTGGAGGAAGATTTGGTAATAGTCATCCTGACAATATGCGATGAAATCTCAATGAAGTTTTTGTTAGTGGGGCTTTAATTCTAGGCCTCAGTTTCTTACTTGTCTTTGTCCACTCAAGGCTGGTTGAGCCACACCTCCACTTCTGGCTTTTCTGCTCATTAGTTGGATGAGTCAGTTTGTCCGATCTTAAATGATGATCTTTGATCCATTTGAAGTTTTTTATAGGTGTTAATCTTCTACAAGTAAGTATCCAGCTTTCCCAGCACTACTGATTGAAAAGGCTGCCCTTTCACCAAGGTATCTTTTGGGCACCTTTATCAAGAAATCAATTGACTATTGAGTTAAATCAGGTCTTATGATACTTCCATGTGAATTTTAGCATTTCTTTTTTTTTTTTTTGGCCAGTCCTGGGCCTTGGACTCAGGGCCTGAGCACTGTCCCTGGCCTCTTTTTGCTCAAGGCTAGCACTATACCACTTGAGCCACGGTGCCACTTCCAGCTTTTTCGTGTTTGTTTTTTTTTTAATTTTTTTTTTTTTTACCAGTCCTGGGCCTTGAACTCAGGGCCTGAGCACTGTCCCTGGCTTCTTTTTGCTCAAGGCTAGCACTCTGCCACTTGAGCCACAGCGCCACTTCTGGCCGTTTTCTGTATATGTGGTGCTGGGGAATTGAACCCAGGGCCTCATGTATACGAGGCAAGCACTCTTGCCACTAGGCCATATCCCCAGCCCCACTTCCAGCTTTTTCTATATATGTGGTGCTGAGAAATCGAACCCAGGGCTTCATGTATACAAGGCGAGCACTCTACCACTAGGCCATATTCCCAGCCCCAGTCTTCCTTTTCTGTACTGTGGTTAGTCTAGGTAGATGTTTATTAATTTTTTCTTTTCAAAGAATCACTCTTTCATTGCTCCTTTGTATTGTTTTTTAGTCTTTTAATCTGCTCTGCTCTTTAAATTCCTTCCACTGACCTAACAAAAAATTATATAGGGGGGCTGGGAATATGGCCTAGTGATAGAGTGCTTGCCTAGCATGCACGAATCCCTCGATTCCTCAGCACCACATATACAGAAAAGGCCAGAGGTGGCGCTGTGGCTCAAGTGGCAGAGTGCTAGCCTTGAGCAAAAAGAAGCCAGGGACAGTGCTCAGGCCCTGAGTCCAAGCCCCAGGACTGGCAGGGAAAAAAAAAAAATTATATAGGGGTTTGAAGTCAAGGCCTTCCACTTGCTAGTCTGTAGCTTTACCATTTAAAGCTCCAGCCCTATTTTTTTTTTTTTTGGTGGGGGGGTTTGTTGTTTGTTTTTGGCTGGTTATTTTGGAGAAGGAGTCTAGCAAACTTTTCTTCCTAAGTTGATCTGGAAATGCAATCATCCAATCTCAGCCTCATAGCTAGGATGACAAATATGACACCTAGCTCCTTCTACTGATTGTGGATATGGTTCTTTGCTAAATCTTTGATATACATCATTAGGTAATTTGAGGTTTTTATTGTCTTCAAGTAGTTGTACAAAGGCGTTCCCATTTAATGAAGTTTATGAATACATGCCTCGATTAATGTTACCCCTTTCAACATTCTCACCATCCCTCCCAATACAACCCTCCCAGGGGTTATTTTTTATTTTTATTGCACATCCAGGGGCTTGAACTCAGGGTCTGGGTGTTGTTCCTGAGCCTCTTTGTGCTCAAGGCTAGTGCTCTACCACTTGAGCCACAGTACCACTTCTGGCTTTTTCTGAGTAGTTTATTGGACATAGGGTCTCAAGGACTTTTCTGCCTGGGCTAGCTTTAAACCTGAGTTCTCAAATCTCAGCCTCATGAGTAGGTAGGATTATAGGTGGTGAGCCACCGTGTCAGATTGTTTTTAATGTAGGCACTCAGTGCTATAAATTTCATAGTATTAATTTTTGCTGTATCTTACAGGTGTTCCATTTTCATTCAATTCAAATATTTTAACTTCCCCTTTGACTTATTCAGTTACCCACTGTGAAAAGTATGTTCTTGCTCCGTGTGCACCTACAATTTTTTCTTTCTCGTTGATTTCTAGCTTCATTCCATTGTGATCACAGAAGATATAGGGTATTTTATTTTTAAATGTGCTCGGTGAACTGATGTATATTCTATTCTAGTTTATGTCCTAATGAAAAGTCCATTTCGTCTCTAGTGAAATTTAACATTGATTCTGTTGTTGACTTATTTTGTCTGGATATTCTTATAGTAACTGAGTAATATTGAGGTCCGTACTATTAGGGTTTAGCCTTCCCTTTAGGTCTAGTAAGGAGAATTTGTTTTATACAATTGAGTTCTAAGCTGGGTGCTAGCTACTTAGGAGGCTGAGATCTGAGGATCACATTTCAAATCCAGTCCAAGCAAGAAAGTCTGTGAGACTATTACCTCCAATTAACTATCAAAAAGCTGCAAGTAGAGCTGTGGTTCAAATGGTTTCAAGTGGTTTTGCTCAAGCATTGAGCAAAAAAAGCCCAGGGACAGCACTTAGGCCCTGAGTTCAAGCCCCAGGACTGGCACACACACAAAAACTTCTAAAGTTCTCTTCAGAGAATGGCTTTGCAAGCTCATTTAGCTTTTTTTTTTGCTCAAGGTTAATACTCTACCATTTGACTCTACCATTTGAGCCAAACCTTTACTTCTGGCTTCTTGAAAATAGTCTCTGTATCAGACTTTTCTGCCCAGGTTGGCTTGAAACTGCATTCTCAGATTTCAGCCTCCTAGTAGCAAGAATTAAAAGCATGAGCCAATGTAAATTATTTTTAACCTGCTTTCTGAATTAATAGTGACCATGCTGCTTTTCTCCAGATGATGGTAGAGAAGCTGATTAAGCCAGGTAACTCAACAACAAGGGGCGGGGGGGAAAGCCTTTCATTTATGAAACCGCTTGAGTGTTCATCTTGTCTTTCAGTTAAATTCCAAGAGTATATGTCTTATGCAGTTAGACACTTTGCCTAGATATTAGTAAGTCTCATAATTGTCATGTATGTTGTATGTACACGAAAGAATTTAACATTGTTTTCCTTTCTTCTCACTAAAGTTTTGCACAATTTCGCATTGTTCTTGGAGATTTTAATTTTGCTGGTATCCAGCAAGCCAATCGGATCTTGGGACCCATTTACTTCATCACCTTCATCTTTTTTGTGTTCTTTGTCCTGCTGGTAAGGATGACCATACATTCTACCACTCTTTTGTGTAGCTTTTTTTTTTAGACCAATGAAATTATTCATATAGAGGAAATTGTACTACTGCTTACATAAAGGAGCACTTGAAATTTATTAAGAATAGTACCGGGCTGGGAGTGTGGCTTAGTGGTAGAGTGCTTGCCTAGCATGCATGGAACCCTGGGTTCTATTCCTCAGTACCACATAAACAGAAAAAGCCACAACTTGTGCTGTGGCTTAAGTACTAGAGTGCTAACCTGAGCAAAAGCAGCTCAGGGACAGTGCCCAGGCTCTGAGTTCAAGCCCCAGGACTGGCAAAAGAAAAGTGCCAGCCTGACGATGCGTCACTCCTTTAATCCCATTTGCTCTTGAGGGGGCCATGGGATGTCCAAGGTGCCCAAGATCAACCAGGGAGCTCAACCAATAAGAGGAAGAGTAGGGTGTGGTGCTGCAGGTCTGTGGGCAATGTGGCAGGCTAAATAAGGATTGTCATACAGGTCAGCCTAGCAATAAATGCAAGACCCTGCTCAAAAAATAATCAAAGCAAAAAGGTCTGAGGGAGCAAGAGCAAGGCTCTGAGTTCAAACCCCAGTGCTACTGGCATGATTCCTAGCAATCCAAGTAGTGACTAAAGACATTTACAAATTGTCAGTTGAGATCACAGTCAGTTGGTGTGATCACAATAGTTGTTGACCTTTGTTTTAGCTGGAATGTGCTTAATCCTTTACACAACGTGAATATCCTAGTTTGTCCAAGCTGGGATTCTCCTTAACAGTGTGTATAAATTCAGCTATAGACATTCTACCCATATTTCAATGGCTCTGGCCCTCAGACCTGAAGGTTTACCCCTTTGTGATTTTTAGTAGTCACTACAGTCTCTCTCAAGATGTGCTTAAAACAAGTCTATTTAGGTTTTTTTATCTAGGAATCTTGCCTTCCCAGTCAACTCAGAGTTGCTGGACTTCATGAAAACATTTGTCAAGTAGGAGCTAGTGGGGCTCATGCCTGTATTCCTAGCTACTCATGAGGTTGAGGATCACAATTCAAAGCCAGCTTGGGCAGGAATCTGCCCAAGACTTTCTCTCTAGTTAACTACTAACAGCCAACGTGAAGTTGTGGCTCAAGTGGTAAAGCACCAACCTTGAGCAAAAAGTCTAGGGGACAGAGCCCAGGCCCTGAGTTCAAGCCCCAGTACTAGCACAAAGAAATACTTGTCAGGTACAGAAGTTACCCTGTAATAATGGCCAAGAGTCCTCTGGGTGGCAAACTTCCAACACAGTTAAAAGTGGAGAGCTGGGTTCCAAGTAAGAATAAGGTCTCCACATCTTGTTACCTAGATATTAGTGGTTAATTAAAGACTCAGTAAGACATAACTTCATAGACCTAAACAACAAAAATACCCTATGGCCATAATTAACATTCTTAAGTTTTTTCTGATGTGTAAATTAATGTATATAACTAGTAATATAAGTAACTAGTTCATATGGCCTATTTTACCACAAACATTGTCTCATTTACCGTAAACATTTGCTTATTTCCATAAACTGTACCATTATATTATGTACATCGCATTATACATAGAGCTACACATTTTCCGTTGTAGTTTACATAGTCACTTCTATTATTGAATGTAAGTGGGGTTTTTTTTGTGTGTGTGTGGTGTCTTTTTTTTGCCAGTCCTGGGGCTTGAACTCAGGGCCTGAGCACTGTCCCTGGCTTCTTTTTGCTCAAGGCTGACACTCTGCCACTTGAGCCACAGTGCCACTTCTGGCTTTTTCTATATATGTGTGCTGAGGAATCGAACCCAGGGCTTCATGTATGCAAGGCAAGCACTCTTGCCACTAGGCCATACTCCCAGCCCTGTAGGTGTTTTGTGTGTTTTGTTTTTTTCTCCCCCTTGATACTAGGGATTGGACTAAGGGCCTTTTCTTGCTAGGCAGTTGTTTACCCATTAAGCCATACTACCAACCCTCTATGCTTTAGTTTTGAGCAGGGTCACATTTATGTCCAGGCTAGCCTGAATGGTAATTCTATTTCTACTTCCTAGTTGAGATGGCAGATGTGTGGCACTAGACCCAGCTTTTATTGAGTCTTATGAACCTTTGCCTGGACTGGCCTAAAATTGCCATTCTCCTTATTTCCGCCTCCAGTGGCTAGAATTATCTGAGAGTCACCAAATCTGGCATTTACTTTTAAAATTTGAATCTGGTCTTAAAATTCTACCATTTTTAGTCATTAATTTTTTTTTAATGGCTTCCTTGGTATGTTATTCAGGCTGGCCTCAAACTTGTAGATTCAAGTGAGCTTCCTGATTCTGCCTCATAAGTATCTGGGACTAATATACTTGCTACCCTGCACAGCCTTAAATTATTTGGGGTGTGTGTGTGTGTGTGTGTGTGTGTGTGTGTGTGTGTGTGTGTGTGTGTGTGTGCTATGGATCAAACCCAGGCCCTTGAGTATTGTAGGCAACTGCTTTATAGATGTAGTCCTAAATTTTGTATTGTAATACTTACTTTGAATTCTCCCCAGAATATGTTCTTGGCAATAATTAATGATACCTATTCTGAAGTGAAAGCTGATTATTCAATAGGGAGAAGGCCGGATTTTGAACTTGGTAAAATGCTTATAAAGGTAAGACAAATTGTTTTCCTAACTATAATTCTAAGAAAAACGTGGATTTTTTTTTTTTTTTTGGCTTGTCCTATGGCTTGAACTCTGGGCCTCAGCACTATCCTCGAGCTTCTGTGCTTAAGGCTAGCATTCTACCACTTGAGCCACAGCTCCACTTCCAGCTTTTTCTGTGATTTATTGGAAATGTGTTTCATAAGACTTTCCTGCCTGGACTGGTCTCAAACTGTGATCCTCAGATCTCAGCCAAATGAGTACCTAGATTACAAATGTGAGCCACTGTTACCAGCTTAGTGTATACTCTTCCAAGTGAAAGAAAACTTAAAACCCCATGTAGTTTTGGGTTTTTTTTCTGGGACCTTATTTTTGGGTCTAGAGTTGCTGTCCACATGGTAACATCTTGACTGTTCTAGCCTCTTTTCATTGCCATTACAACTCTTTTTTTTTTTTTTTTTTGGCCAGTCCTGGGGCTTGGACTCAGGGCCTGAGCACTGTCCCTGGCTTCTTCTTGCTCAAGGCTAGCACTCTGCCACTTGAGCCACAGCGCCACTTCTGGCCATTTTCTGTATATGTGGTGCTGGGGAATTGAACCCAGGGCCTCATGCAAGGCAAGCACTCTTGCCACTAGGCCATATCCACAGCCCCGCCATTACAACTCTTGATACTATCAGTTAACCTGGACCTGTCAGATCAAACTCTGTTTCCTTCACTCAAGTATTCCAGGTCACAGTCCCAACTCACCTTTATTGAGTTTCATGTCACTTTGGTGTTTACACCTTTATTGAGTTCCTTGTCACTTCTTGCACGGTCTTGGCTAATCTATTTTCAGCATTCTACTGTATATGCTTGTCCTTCCTGTCCTTTGCTCATGGCATTCCTTAACTCCTGCTATCCTCTCTGTTTCCTTCACAGACTAGAATGTGCCTGTCCCTTGGACAGGCACCTCATTTTGAGTCGTAGCAGTCTGGTGTATACTGGTCTTAACTTCCCTACCAGATTGCTTAACTATGAATACCCTCTGGGCCTTAGCATAGAGAAAAGGTGCAAAAAGTTTCATTGTAGAGGTTTTCTTTTTTCATCTTTTATCTTAAGTATGATGTTGGTGGTATGCATTGAGTGGTCACATCTTTTTAAAGTTCTATGAAGATGTCTTCAACTCCAAGTTGAAAATGGATTTAGTATACCTAAGGTACCAAACGCTTAGCCTGTGCACCTTAAATATGGTCAGAACACTAATGGGGCAAACTTATCTAGTTCAGAGTCTGTTTTATAGTGATGTGCTGAGTACCATGAGATTGACATCCTGTATCCAGAAAACACGGGCAACACAGCAGGTGTTTCCTCTCACATGGCGGGTGGACACAGAGAGCCTACGGCTTTATGGTTCACTGATCCAGTACATGCTAGGTTTAGTGGTAGCACATGCCAGTAATCCCAGCTCCTGGAGGAGGAGGTGGTAGAATCAAGGTCAAAGGCAGGGCTGGACCCAAGAGTAAGACCTTGGGCTGGGAATATGGCCTAGTGGCAAGAGTGCTTGTCTCGTATACATGAAGCCCTGGGTTCGATTCCCAAGCACCACATATATAGAAAACGGCCAGAAGTGGCGCTGTGGCTCAAGTGGCAGAGTGCTAGCCTTGAGCAAAAAAGAAGTCAGGGACAGTGCTCAGGCCCTGAGTTCAATCCCCAGGACTGGCAAACAAAACAAAACAAAACAAAAAAAAAGAGTAAGACCTTATCTAAAAAGTAAACTAAAGGCTGGGAATGTGGCTTTGCCGTAGAGTGCTTGCCTAGCATGCATGAAGCCCTGGGCTTGATTCCTAAGCACACCACACAAACAGAAAAAGCTAAAGTGGTGCTGTGGCTCAAGTGGTAGAGTGCCATCCTTGAGCAAAAGGAAGCAAGGGAGAGTGCTCAGGCCCTGAGTTCAAGTTCCAGCACTGGCGAAAAAAAATTAAAAAAGCAAACTAAAGCCCAGGTTCTGGTGGCTCATGCCTGTTATATCCTAGCTTTTCAGGAAGCTGAGATTTGTAGTGGGCTAAAGTCAGCCTGGGCAGAAAATTCTACACATTTCTATCTCCAATTTACCAAAAACAACAAATAAAGCGACAGTGTGTCTTAGTGGCAGACTGACTCAAAAATCAAGCCCTCATTACTGGGTTAAAAGAAAAAAAGTAAAAAGAAAAAGGACAGTAGGAACCTAACAAATGTGAGGTCTTGAGTTTAAGACCCTAGTGTTTTAGGCACTTTAAATTCAAATTGAAGCATGATGTCCGAGAGGATCCCTTTTGTTTTTTAGGACTTCTGAATTGAAAGACCATGACTACCATGTGAAAGGATAATCATGGTATTTTACATTTGGAGCAGTGTGTGTGCTGGGACTAGAATCCAGGGCCTTCTGCTCCCCCCACCCCCAAGGCTCTTATCACTTGAGCCATGCCTCAAATCTGGGCATTCTGGTGGTTAACTGGAGATAGGTGGTTCAGATTGATCTGCCTGGGCAGGTTTTAAACCTCAAGCTGTCTCTTGAGTAGTTAAAAGTTACAGGTGTGAGCCACCAGTGCCCAGCTGCCTCATTTCTTTTGCAGTTCCTAGTAACAGATAATTCACATTTACTCTGAAAATGTTTACCAAAAAATATATTCTGTATTAACATTTTAACCATGTTTACTTTTAATTATCCCCAGAGTTACCATAATGCTCTTGAGAAACTCAAACTGAGGAAGTCTCAAAAAAATGAAGATAACATGTAAGATGACCTTTATAATTTTATCATTGTAAAGATAAAGAGGTGTCTTCAACTCATGATGGTTTTACAGTTGTATAAATCCATTCCAAGTTGAAAATCAATTTAGTACACTTAACTTACCAAACATCATAGCTTAGTGTGTTCTGGCCCTATGTAAGGTACACAGGCTATGTTAAAAGGCTGTACTGAGGCAAACTTGTTAGAGTCTGTTTTATAGTAATGTCTTCAGTATCATGAAATTGACTTCCTATATCCAAAAGACACTGGCAACACACAGCACACTGTCATTTGTTTCTTTTCAGGATCATGTGGTAGGTGGACAGGGAGCTATTCAGCATCATGAAATAGATCCAAGTGCAAAATAACTAGTTCTACTGTATCATACCACCTCTCCATCATTATAAGTAAAAATATCAAGAAACTTACAAAGAGAGTGAAGGCTTTTTGATTGCACAACTAGCAGTACCTCCTCCTTTCTGAGGAGTCACAGTAGAACATCTATCTGCCTAATATGTGTGCCTTCGGTTTTACTTTTAGCATTGCTAACAATGAATTTTTAAAATGTATGCTCTTTAATAGTAAGTTTGGAAAGTTTTTCTAAAAAGGTAGAAAACAACTTTAGTTTACATTAACATTTATTTAGATATCAAAATAAAAAACATTTTATACACAATATTGTGAAAATACTTGTATTTAACTTACATTTATTGAATGATCAGTGTCAAACTGCTACCCAAACTAAAACTGCTGGGGAAAAAAAATTTCTTCACAGCTATAAAATGTGATACTCTGGAGAATGTATTTTGTTTTTAGAACACAAATACAATTCAGGTTCTTACTACACATCTGATTGTATTTATGGTAGTAACTTCCCTTTTTACTTTCAAATGCAGTATAGATTTGGCTGAACAACCTAGAAGAGAAAACTTTGACGAAAATGTAAGATTTCTTAAAAACTTTTTTTCATAAAACAGTGGTAACTTACACGTTAAATAGAAAGTTTAATAAAAGTAATTGTCTTTACTCAGGGCAATAGTTATCTCAATCTTCCAGAATCAAGATTCCCTTCTCATTCAGGACCAAGCATTTGGTTCCGGGTACTCCCTTCCTTTCAGTACACTGAGGCAGGCTCCCCTGTCCTGCAGGTGTGCATTCATTTACTGTATTACCATACCAGGTATTTATAGTGCATGCACTCTGTTGGAGATTATTTAACTTTTCTCATTAATGTAATGAGTAATTTTTCAAAAATGATGTATTCGAAAGTGGCGCTGGACTCACGTGGTAGAGCGCTGGCCCTGAGCTGAGGACCCCAGGCCCAGAGTTCAAGCCCCATGATGGACTCCCCCCCCAAAAAAATTATATATTCAACAAAATTAAGAAACGTAAGGAAGAGAACCTCCTCCACTTGATTTAAAAAAAAAAAAAAGTCACTCTGCAACCCAAAAGAGGGCAGGATTGGGAGACTGGTGTAAGGCGCAAATAAACATCGGACTGAGGTTTCTTGGTGTCAGCTAAAGGAGTTATAGAAGAGAAGGCTAAAGGTTAAAAACTTGTGGCATGTGTTTTATTTTAGGTGGTACTGGAGTTTGAATTCAGGGCCTTGTGTTTGCTAAACAAGCATACTACCATACATGTATATTTTCTATTTCTGTCCAATGAGAGTTCTAGAGGAAATTAAATCCTAGGTACTTAGGTCTTGGTTTCTATAAACTACTTTCTGAAAGGAACTATGGCTCCTTGGAGATCTGCCTAGTTCTGGGGCTGGAAAGCACAAAAAGAATCTGGAATAGTTGAAGCAGACAGTAAGATATGCCGAGGCAGATTTTTTTTTTTGCCAGTCCTGGGGCTTGGACTCAGGGCCTGAGCACTGTCCCTGGCTTCTTTTTGCTCAAGGCTAGCACTCTGCCACTTGAGCCACAGTGCCACTTCTGGCTGTTTTCTATATATGTGGTGCTGGGGAATCGAACCCAGGGCTTCATGTATACGAGGCAAGCACTCTTGCCATTAGGCCATATCCCCAGCCCCAAAACTTAACTTTTAAAGCAAGGCGCCTGTGATCCTAATTCCTCAGAAGGCTGAGGTCTAAGGACCACAGTTCAAAGGCAACCCCTAGCAGAAAAAGTCCAAGAGCCTCTTATCTCTAATAAGCCATACCTCCCAAAGTGGTAGAACATAAGCTTTGAGCACAAAAGCTCAGGGACAATGCCCACCCAGCCCTGACTTCAAGCCCCAGGACAGGCGTACAAATACGTTAGCATCTCTAAAATGAGAATATGTCTTAATTGTACCATTGCTTGACAGCATTTTTTTCCCCTAAGTGGCACATAAAAGGCATAGGCCACTTTATAAGGAATTTCGACACGTGTGCATGAGAACAGATTAAAAAAACATTAACCACTTAAGTGATTTTGGTTATATATTAAATTCTGTACTCAAAATACACCTTGTTTTAAAACTCACTCATAAAAATTGGTTATTTGGGGGGGGCCAGGAAGAATGCTTGGCATCCCAGCTATAGAGACCTAAAGTAGGATTGTACAGGTCTGTGCAAAAACTCAAGCCCTTACTGGAAAAATAACTAAAAACCCACTGGGAATGTGGCTAAAGTACTAAGTGTCTGACTAGCAAGTAGGTACAAGGTCCTGAGTCCTGAGTTAACTCTCGTGCTGCCCTCCTACAACCCACCCTCCTTTATTTGGTCCTAGGCCTGGACACTAGGCCCAAGCTCTTTTGCTCAAGGCTAGCACCCTACCACTTTGAGCCACAGCTGTACTTCCAGCTTTTGGAAATGAGAGTCTTAGAGGTACTTTTCTGCCGGGGCTGGCCTTGAACTGTGATCCTTGGATTTCAGTCTCCTGAGTAGCTAGGATTATAGGTTTGAGCCACCAGTGCCTGGGTTTTTTCTTTTTCTGAGGGGTGGTCTAGTAACCAAGGCCTGAACTCAGCCTCAAGCTCTTCACCTGGCTTTTTCACTGAAGTGTGATTCTCTAGCATTGGAGCTATGTCCCCAGCCCTTTTCATCCTCGATCAGGCTGGCTTCAAACCAAGATCCTCCAGCTATTGGCCTTCTGAGTAGCTATGATTACAGGCAGGAGCCACCCAGCTGCCTGGCTCTGACCAGTAAAACCTGAGTCAAATAGGAAATACGAAATGAAATCATACAACTCCTGAAAAACAAAATAAAAACATATGGCAGCATCTAAAGAGAATCCCAGGAAAAAAACCAAAAGTTTACAAAATACAGAAAGAAATTAATCCTATTAAAATGTGATAAATATAAAACAATAAAGCAGAACTAATATTATAAACAAAGAAGTAGTATAAATAAATCAAAAGTCTGGACCTATGGAAAGACATGAAAAAAATGACTAGTTGGATTAAAAAGGAAAAAGCATAAACATGTGTGAAGTAACTGCGAATAAAGAATTTAAGAGAATGCTAAGATTTCTTTTTGTGTAAGTACGTATATAAATAGTATTGGACAGTTGAGTGAAATGTTTTAATTTTTCTATCAAAATGGAGCCAAGATAGAATGCCTAAATAAATCCATGCCAGGAGTCATTAAGCAGCTATTTCCAAAAATTAACTGATTTCAAAAGAAACCTCAGACCTCTAACGTACCACTTTCTATCCCAAGGAAAGCTTCATAGAAAAATAGCTTAATATGCAGTTTTTGAAGGATTAGTCATTTGCAATGCATTCTATTCAGCCCATATTACTAATGCATCCACATTATAAGCAGCCTCATCATTTAGAAATAGTTTCTCAGCCTTGCCACTTTAATAACATAAACAGTATGTCAAAACCTGGGCTCTAGCTTTGTGCTGCGGGCTCATGCCTGTAATACTAGTTACTCATCAGGAAGACTGAGATCTAAGGATCTTGGTTTGAAGCCAGCCCAGGCAGGAAAATCCAAGACTCTTAATCTCCAATTAACCAGCCAAAAAGCCAGAAGTACTCAAGTGGTAGAACACTATTAAACTCGAGGGAGGGAAAAAAAAAAAGTGCAAGGATGGCACCTAGGCCCCGAGTTCAAGCCCCAGGACCAAGAACAAGAAGCAATAACCCAGATGCTGAGTTTCCATCATGAAACTAGAAAAACTGATCCTTCCCTCCTTTACAAACATCAGTTTAAACAAAGACCCAGTGATATTGCAAGTTTCCCTAGCCAGAATAGCATGGTTTATCAGGCAAACACAGAATAGAACACAGGAATAAAAGCCTGAACACAGTGGTGCATGCTCACAGATCCCACCTACTGGTGAGGCCAGCAAGGTAGGTGTGGTGACCTGTGACCCGTAGCTGCCGTCCCAGCCAATAAAGGATGAGTAAGTAGGCAGAGGATATCCAGGCTGGCCAAGGCAAAAAAATAAAAAATTAAAAAAGCCACGTTCCTATCTGGAAAATAAGCAAAAAGGGCCGAGGCATAATTCAATTGGTAGAACATTTGTCTAGCAAATACATGTGAGGCTGTTGTTCAAACCCTTAGTACCACAAAAACATTTGTTGAGTTGATGGTAGTGGATAACTTAACTTCAGGGTCTGTGTTTGGGGCTGAGATCTGAGAATTGTAGTTCAAAGCCTAGACAAGAAAGTTCATGAGATTCATCTCCAATTAGCCACCAAAAAAGCCACACATGGTCTGTAGTTCAAGCAGCAGAGTGCTAACCTTGAGCAAAAATGCTTGGGACATTGTCCAGGCCCAGCACCAAGACCATAAGCACAGAGGTACAATAAATGTATCAACTTTGACGATTAAGAAGAAATGCAGGAGGAAACTCAGATACAAAAGGAGAAAAGGCAGAGAAAAAAAAAAAGTCAATGGGCTCAAAATATAAAGCCTGAAAAATAAGGTTTAAGGATCAAGGCAATGATGCTTGTGTACCAAAGATTCAAAGAACTAAAAGATTTTGACCTATAGTTGTCCTCTAAATTGACAGGAGATTAAAAGGGCAAAGCAAATGAAAAAGTGGAAAGAGAGACTTGAAAAAAAGTATTATTCTACAGAAACTCAAGATGACTACCAGCCTGTCACTCAGCAAGAATTTAGAGAGTAAGCATGTATTCTTACCAGAGTTCTAAGGGACATGTGGACAGAGGGTATTCCATTTTCCTGAACCCAAAATTGTATTCTTTCATGTTTCTATTTTCTGCCCAATTTAAAGTTAAAAGCACATGACTATATGCTTAAAATCTAAGAGCAACTGTTTAGATCTCTACATCTCTGAAAGTGACATATTTTAGGACATAGCAAATTGTTATTCATAGCTTTAGAATTCTAAAGCTACAACTAGTTATAAATAGAACAAGCCTATCTCCTCAAACCATTACACAGGGACTAGTAACTTTCTGTCTCTCTACTACATTTACTGATTCTCTCCTAAATTATCTTCTAGTCTCTTTTTATATACTGTAGAGCTGGAGAAAGAATTACACTATATCAGTTCAAAACTTAACCGAGTGATGAGGAAGCTTTCAGCTCTACAATACTGACACAAGTGGAGGTAAGAATCTGTTATGCAATCCTACAGTGTTTCTAACACTCATGAATTATTTCCTGAAAGTGTCCCCATTACAGACTTTACTTGCAATGATAGGATAAGACCAGGTCCTTGCTCATAGTAAAGTGCTGTGCCACAAATTATATGCCTAGTCTAGATATGTGAGAAACAAAAACTACCTGTCATTAAGTACAATAGCCAGGTGATTTTCAGTGATTAAGTGCTGCAGATTAGAAACCCACTGTACAATCCATGCATGTTACAAGTTTACACACCATTTCTATGAGGCTTATTAAATTCTAGGAATGTGAAGGAAACATACAAAATAATGCTCATCAGTTTGTGGAACAAATAACAGTTTTTCGTAAGTATGCCATGTCCTTATGTTCTCACTTCCCTTGGCTATAGATAATAAAGGGATGGAATTGCTGCAAATGCTATGTTTAGAGAGTCGCAAAGTTGTATATGACTGGTTATTCTGGAAACTGAAGGGGAAGTCCTTCCTCAGCCATGTTTTCTTAGCCCAAGCAGCAGGACCATTTGATTCCACTTACTGAAATACTGAAGTTTGAATTCTGCTGGAGCTATGACTTCCCCAGGGTCCTTCCTGCTTCCGTTACTTTCTAACAGGGCACTGTGTTTATTGCCTAGGCCAGCCTGGACCACAATCCTCCTGTTGATGCGCCTCCATCATAACTAGTATGACAAGCGCATGCCCAGCATGCCCAGCTTATTGGCTGAGTAGGTGGTCGTGAAAATTTGTTACCCAGACAGCTCTCAAACTGCAATCCTTATCTCCACCTCCCAAATAGTTGGAATTATCAATGTCATATCACACCATGGACAGCTTAAATTTTTAAAAATGTTTTATGTTCGTCTGTTAGGTAGGACCTTACATTTAGCTTTTTTGCTTAAGGCTGGCTGTCCACCACACCTGAGTCACATCTCCATTTCTTTTTTTTTTTTTTTTTTTGGCCAGTCCTGGGCCTTGGACTCAGGGCCTGAGCACTGTCCCTGGCTTCTTCCCGCTCAAGGCTAGCACTCTGCCACTTGAGCCACAGCGCCGCTTCTGGCCGTTTTCTGTATATGTGGTGCTGGGGAATCGAACCTAGGGCCTCGTGTATCCGAGGCAGGCACTCTTGCCACTAGGCTATATCCCCAGCCCTCACATCTCCATTTCTAACATCTTGCTGATCAATTGGAGATAAGAATCTCTTGGACTTTTCTGCCCACACTGGCGCCAAACTGTAATACTGAGAATTAGCTGGCCTTTCTGAGTAGCTACAACTTAAGAGGTGTCAGCAACCAGCACCTGGCCTAGTTTTCTGAGTTTTTTGTTTTTTAATTGTTTTTGAGGCAGAGTCTTACTGTTGCCCGGGCTGGCCTTGAATTCCAGAGCCGTGTGTGTGTGTGTGTGTGGGGGGGGGGTCCTTTCAGTCTCTGGAGTAGCTCCAAAGCACACACCATCTGTGCCCACTGAATAAAGGAATTTTAGAGCTATCACCCACCTTCTTAACTAAGCTCTTCTCACTGTGCATCAAGTTCTCTTTATATGGTAATTCGCTGCAGTAAGCAGCGAGTTCTTTCCAGAGCTTCTCTCTACATATCCACCTTGAAAGTATCAGTACCTTGTCTTTGCCTTATCATTTTAGAATTGTGGCCAGCCAGATTTTCCCTGGATGTGGTCCTAGAGCTAATCCCTCAGGAAATTTAAATAAGCCTAAGAACATTAAGGCTAGTGGTACATCTGAGGTCTTAACATTTTCTATTGGGAAAACAAATATGCATTTTACAATGACTTAGAACATTGAAGTTCTTTTATTACAAAACTCTATACAATGAAGTGCCAGACAGCAATGCAATTATACTGGTGGACACACACACATATATATATATATATATACACACACATATATATATATATGATTTGTATATATAGATTTTATTGGTACCAAAGTATAGCTATCACAAACTGCCTAATTCTACCACCTACAGTTCAACTATGACACACAATACTGTACAAAGCTTAAGTGCTGCCATGCCATTGTTACCTGTTCTACTTGCAGCTAAATATTAACAATGAACTAACATCAGGAAGTAGCTGTTAATGCTAAAATCAAACTAGTCAGGCCACTGACTTATAAAAATATGGTACTCAAATAGATTCAGCATTATAAAGAAGGAATATATTATTTAAAACATTTAAATAGTGCACATGGACATTTTTGCATGTGGTATATAAAATAAAACATTCATAAAAAACATCATAGTGCACATAAAATTAGATGTTACACTGTCTGGATAGTGAAAAAATTAACTGAAATGTGCACCACATGATGGATTCAAATCAAACTGATACAATTTTTTGGCATTTTAGTTTTACTTTTCTAGGAATACATTATGAATAACCTAGTTATATCAAAATGAAACCACACAATAAGGACTGGATTTAGTGCTTTTTAAAAATCCCCCAACTACACATTTACTATCACTGGATTTTCCCTCTCCTGAAAAAGGCATTCATTGCACACACATGAGAAATGTACTAGAAACACTATTATGCTACTTCATGTGCTTCTACGCAGCAATGCCAAAAGCTGAGGTTCATGCTTCCCTCATGTTATTAAAGGATGCTGTAAAATCTCATTTTTGTATGTGACAAACTTTTAATACTAACTAGTTAAGAAAACCATGCATGGGTCACTGCATGCAAAACATGGGCACAAAGTAAGACACTCATCAATCCATAAAAGCACCAGGAAAAAAATTTAACACATTAAGCTTGAATCAAGTCACCATTCCAGAAAAATTAGAATACCTGAAGAAAAGGCATGCAAAGCCAAAGAGAAAAAGATAGGCTACCATACATGACAAGGGACAAGGGGTATTGCCACTCAGTACACAGCCTGTAAGCACTGCTTTTAAAAAGCATGAGTGAGAAAAGGTAATCGCTGTAGAGGGGACTTTTTGTCCACACTTTGATAATTCAGACAAGGGGGAAACAATGCAGCCCCCTGAAGGTTCTTGAAGAATTGCAATGGTGTATAGCCCTTGTTAAGAACAGATTTTACTTAGCCATAATTTTAATTTTGCCAATTTAGGCCCATTTGATCAAACACACAAATCTGAGCACCATCAGAGTTCCTACATACTGACATGGCTATTTTCTCATTATCTGGTATGTGTGTGTGTGTGTGTGTGGAGGGGGGGGAAGGGGGACACAGAATCTGATCCAGAAAAATCACATCACCAGCTGATAAACAGTAACTTAGGAATAGCAGTAACTTAAGTCCTATAGGCAGCATGTGATATGATTCATTTCTGTGTTTGATGTGTGGTATGTTTCAATAGACTAATAAATTAGCAAGGTCACTTTTTGGTCTAACCATTGTTATCTTCATCCAAGAGCTGTGTGACCACTGAACTGCAAATTTTTGCTAACATACTACCTATGCGAATGTGTCACTTTTTGGAATTAAACAGGAAAGTGTTCCACAGTAGGACTTGAAATTTCAGTCTGATTTTGGTTTCTCTAGGAAAACAGAACGAAGTTGCATATGTCATTTTTATAGGCTTTTCTTTCAAATTTTCAGTCATTCTGTAAGAAAAAAAAGGCAACTGAAGAACCCAGCGTGAAGATTTCCTCTCAATATTCTTCAGTAATGAAAAAAAAGGAAATTAAAAGCTTTGTATTTCCAAAGTTCTTGAAGTTCAAAGGATAAAATTCTAGTCTTGCTTAACAATGAAGGAAACTGCTTGTTTGCTAAAGGTGGAGAGACAGTTTTATGGTTAATATGGAACATCACTTACACTCCCAAGAGAGGGCCTACTTTCCCTCCCATCCTTTAATGGCACCACAACCAAGTACAAAGTGAGATTCTCTGAGTGCCTGACAAAATGAACTCAAGTACCAGCCAACCAAGTTAAGTGGTGAAAGCTTCAAGGAACACAACTGGTTTTATGATGTGAATTTTCAAGGAACTTTTTTTTTTTATATGGATTTTGAAGAATCCTGTTTGCTGATAAGAACTTCAAGAAGCCTAAGCTTGGCTTTAATTTTCTTGTATTCCTTGTATTCCTCAAGCACTGGAACACGATCCTCTTTCTGAGCATTCCTAGGAGAGAAAATAAATCGTGTAATACTCTAGAAACTACCTGGAGAGTCTCAGAAGTTGTCCTAAGTTACAAATTGAAATAAAAAGCTTCTCTCTAAGAAGGTTGTTATTGGACTAATTCTCTTAGACCTCCCAAAAATTTCTGATATAGAATTACTTTTAACTGATTTTTTACTAACAAAATAAGGCTATATTTTCTTATCAGTGATTAAAGTAAACCAGAGGTTAACTAGTATTTTAGTAACACAGCCACTGCCAAGTGCTGTGCAAGGCTAGAATTCATAGGCTGAGTTATTAACTTGTGGCTCCAGTGAATTAAGAAGTAAACCACTCACCTGAACAAAAGATTAGTACCCACTAAAGCACTAAGTTATCTTAAGTATACAAGCCACAATATCTCCCAATATAAACAGAAAACACACAGATAAAGCATTCCAGCTATTCAGATATATGCCAATAAAAGACACTCTCAAAGCAGAAGGAATTAAAATGCATTTTGGAATTTGTATAAGAGCTATTGGTAAAAGAACATCCAGTTAATTTATTGAGATTTCTTTTTTTTAAGTCTCTCCCCAGGAACCAGGTGCAAGTGGCTCATACCTGTAATCCTAACTACTTGGGAGGCTGACAATTGGAGGATTATTGGTTGGTGGGCAGCCTGGGCAGAAATTACTGCAATCTCTTCTTAGTCCCTTCTCAACCTATAACTGAGCACAGAAGCAACCACCCATCATGCCAAGCTACATGGGATACTACTGGGAGGATAATGGTACCAGACCAGCCCAGGAAGAAAAGTCTCAGAAACTTCCTCCACAAAGGGAAGCTGGATGTGATAGTGTGCGCCCGTAATACTAATGATGACAAGAAGCCTAGAGTAGGCGGATCACAGCTAGACAGGTGCCTGGGAAAGACATCCTAAAAATAACCAAGGAGAAACAGTGCTAGAGATCATGGATGAGGCCCTGAGTTCAAACCCCCAGTACAGGGGGGGGAAAAAAATCCACCACCACCCCCATTCCATGTATGGGCTACAATAAAATCAAATGTCATACTATTTTATAGAAGTCACATGACAGCTATACTGTTGAAATCCTAGAAACACAACAAGCAGCCCTTACCTAACTAGTTGAGGGATACCTACGCTAAGACCCTTTCTAAAAAGAACACTGTCTCATTTCACCACTGCTTCCTAAGGGTGATGAGGAAAAATTAAACAATAAACATTACACTCCCTGGGTTGGGGAGGCAGCTCAGTGATAGAGTTCTTGCCTAGCATGTGAAAGGGCCCTAGATTAAAAACGGGGGGAAAAATATCAGTGCACTAAGACTCCCTAGGAAAACCTTGAAATAATTTATGAGATGTTTATTCCAGTTCCTGTTTGTAATCCTAGCTACTCAAAGACACTGAGACCTGAAGACTGCAATTCAAAGCCAGCCAGGCAAACTAATCTATACAACTCTTCTCTCCAACTAACCAGCAAAAAGCCAGAAGTGGAGGTGCCGCTACAGTGGTGGAGTGCCAGCTTTGAGTGGAAAAAGCAAGAGCATGAGGCTCTGAGTTCAAGCCTCAGTACTGGCATATTAAAAAGGGCGGGAGGGGGAGGGGGGAGGAGAAAGATACTCAAGCTCCGACTTTTTCTTGCCATTAACAACAGCAGAATCTCAGAACACAGAGGAATGTTATAAATTCTTGAATTTTTATCTTTTGTCTTTTTTTTTTGGTACTGGGGATTGAACCCAGGATGTTGCACTTGTAGGCAAGTACTTTGCCACAGAGCAACATATCCCAATCCTAAAATTTTATGTTAACTTTATTCTAGCAATAATAACATTTGAATTCAGGGCCTCACAATAGTTGAGAAAGGTGCTCTACAGCTTCTGCATGACAAAGGATAGCCAGCAAGTTAAATTGAACGCCCACAGTAGGAGATCTTTACTTGATATGCATTAGACAAGGGCCTCATACTTACAGTGCAAAAAATTAAACTCCCAAAAAATAAACTTCAAAAACTTAACCCAATCAAAATGGGCTAATGCCTTAAAGAGAGACTTTTCAGAGGAGGAAGTTAAGAACGTCCAATAGACACATGAAGAAATGTTTAACATCCCTGGCCATAAAAGAATGCAAATCAAAACAACATAGATTCCACCTTACTCCAGTTAGAATAGCCATTATCAAGAATAACTAACAATAACATGCTGGTGGGAATGCAGCCAAAACAGAACTCTATTACACTGTTGGTGGGAATGTAAACTTGTTTAACCACTCTGGAAAACAGTATGGAGGTTCCTTAAAAGGCTAAATAGAGCTTCCATATGACCCAGCAATCCCACTCCATTTCCACTCCAGTGGAACACAAACAAGGCCACACTAAAGCTACCAACCAGCTCAACCAGGTTCACTGCAGCACAGTTCATTTGTTTACCACAGCCAGGATATGGAATCAACCCAGATGCCCCTCAGTGGACAAATGGGTCAAGAAAATATGGTATATACACACATGGAGTTCTACTCATCCATTAGAAGGAATGGTATTGTGCCATTAGTAAGGAAATGGAAAGACTTGGAAAAAAATATGCCAAATGAAGTAAACCAGAACCAAAGAAGCATAGGTAGTATGGTTTCCCTCATTTGTGGTAACTAGAATATGTCTATAAATCTACAAGCACACTGAATGCTTACACTTAAACACACACAGACATGATAAATTATCTAGGACTCTAGATATCACACACTGAGGCCAAATGAGGATATGTATAGGAGTGGTTGACAAAGGCAGAATAGCTATATGCATGTCATACAACATAATATTTTAGGGGCTGGGAATTTGGCCTAGTGGTAGAGTGCTTGCCTCATATACATGAAAGCCTTGGGTTCAATTCCTCAGCACCACATATACAGAAAAAGCCAGAAGGGGTGCTATAGCTCAAGTAGTAGAGTGCTAGCCTGGAGCAAAAAGATGCCAGGGACAGTGCTTAAGGAGGAGTTGAAGCCCCAGGACTGGCAAAAAATAAAAAATAATATTTTATGAAATGAACTCCAAGAAAAGAAAACAAGACATCTTTTTTGGTTGCTGTTATTTGGTGTTATTTGCGGTTATTTGGTTGCTGTGTTTTCTTTTCCTTTTGTCTTATTAGCTTGTATTTGGGAGGGTAAGTGGGGGGACAGAAAAGATGGAACAAAGGGTGAACAAATGCAACAGTGGTACTCACTAGACACTACAGGGAAAATGAACTGTATGTCTTATAGGTGGGGACGGAAGGGAAAACCTGGGAGAGCGCAAAGGAAGGAGGGGCATGGTTCAAAAAGAACTGTACTCATTACCGGATGCATGTAGCTATAACCCCTATGTATATCGTGTATCAACTTTACAAGAGCAACTGAAAAGAAAGATGCTCTACAAGATGCTCACCCCAGGCATTTTCTGCTTTTAGTATTTTCCATATAGGGTCTCACTTTTTGCCCAGACTTGTTGGGGTCCATCTTCCCCCTTGATGGAAGGGGCTTGATGCACCTCCCCCAGCACTGGGGAATGCGGCCCTGCTACCCCCTCTGGATTGGAATCCAGAGGAACCGGTTGGGCAAACAGCCCCCAACCCCCTAGCCAGCCTGGCGCCTACCAACCCCGCCCTGGTTCGGCATGCTCAAGTGACGTTAGCCCTTGGGGGTCAGGTGATACCTTTCAGCCTATCGACATCCTGGCCAAACCCCTCCCTCGGAATCATCTCTCCTTGTCCTTCTCTTAATAAAGTCAGTTCGCTCTAAGAAGCCGGCCCCGTTGCATATGTTCGCCAGACTTCTAGCGTAAGGAGGCGAGCACATATCTGCGGCAGATCACGTGCGCGTCAGGTCGGAGCTATCTCCTCCGTTCCACTCTAGCTTATTTGCAGGTCGAATGACTAGGGGAGAGGGCGTGAAAGGGAGAGTGGAAAGGAAGAAGTAAAAGTCCGAGCCGGGAGGGGCAAAAAACCCCAACAAGACTGACCTGGACTCCAATCTTATTTACACTTCACACACAGCTAGGGTAACAAGACATATGCTAGTGGGTGACATGAAAACTTTGTGCTTGGGCTAGCCTCAAACCTTATGCTTCTCTGCCTCCTACACAGCTTTCCAAGCATAAGCTACTAACTAGGTCTAGCAAGGTAATTTATTTCTATCCCTATATATTTTTAACATATTGGTTTATAAGTTAAAGAACAAAGATGCCTTTACTTGTGATGTTCAACAAACCTTCCTGGGGCTGGGGATATGGCCTAGTGGCAAGAGTGCTTGCCTCGTATACATGAAGCCCTGGGTTTCATTCCCCAGCACCACATATATAGAAAATGGCCAGAAGTGGCACTGTGGCTCAAGTGGCAGAGTGCTAGCCTTGCGCAAAAAAAAGGCCAGGAACAGTGCTCAGGCCCCTGAGTCCAAGCTCCAGGACTGGCCAAAAAATAAAAAATAAAACAAACCTTCCATTTTGTTGATAAAATGCCTCCTCAAATTCCCGTAATGTTTTGCGTAGTTTCTTTTTCTCAGCTCTGGCTTTCCAAAGTTGTTCCAGTAGTTCAGGCCTAAAATTAAAGGAAAACATTGTATGGCTGTGTACATATACATACACAGATACTTACCAGGGCTTGAACAAGGATCCTCCAGCTCTACATTGACTTTTTACTCATAGCTAACATTCTCTCTCACTTGAACCATGTCTTCAGTCTGACTTTTTGTGCTAAATGGAGACAGTCTTTCAGGCTTTTCTCTCTGGGTAGCTTCCTCAGATCTTAAGCATCTTAAAAGTAGCTAGGATTGCTGGGAATATGGCCTAGTGGTAGAATGCTTGCCTCATATACATGAAGCCTTGGGTTCTATTCCTCAGTACCACATATATAGAAAAAAGCTGGAAGTGGTGCTGTGGCTTAAGGGCTACAGTGCCAGCCTTAAGCAAAAAGAAGAGAGAGGGCTAGGAATATGGCTTAGTGGTAAAAATGCTCGCCTTCCTTGTATACATGAAGCCCTAGGTTCGATTCCTCAGCACCACATATATAGAAAAAGCCAGAAGTGGCACTGTGGCTCAAGTGGTAGAGTGCTATACTTGAGCAAAAAGAAGTCAGGGACAGTGCTCAGGCCCTGAGTTCAAGCCCCAGGACTGGCAAAAAAAGAGAGAGAGAATCAATTTTTTAAAATGTATTTTCAAATCACTATATGATTCTTTTTTTTTTAATGTTGGTCATGGGGCTTGAATTCAGAGCCTGGGCATTGTCTCTAAGCACTTTTTTTTTTGTTTGAGGCTAGCACTCTTATCAGTTTGAGCCACAGCTCTACTTCTGGTTCTCTGGTAGTTAACAGTTAACTGAAGATAAGACTTTCCTGCACAAGTTAGCCTTGAACCACGATCCTCAGAGCTCAGCCTCCTGAGTAGCCAGGATTACAGGCATGAGCCACTGGAGCCAAGCTTATTCTCTTGTATTAATACCATTCAAGGAAATATTTAACACAGGGTATCTTGGCTTATTATTCAAACAGGCAAAAGAAAAAAATCACATATCAGATACATACATAGACGCTGCCCGAGAACTTGATAATCGGAGATCCAGAGTTAGTTTTTCTTGATTATCTTCAACATCAGACTCTGAGTTTTCCAATGAAGACTGTGCCTGTAGTGCTGTTTTCAAGATATCACTTAACTCAGAGGACAAACTAACACTATCTTCTTCTTCTTCCTAAAAAGAAATCCAAAGATAACCAAAAATATTGTTACTTCCAACTTTCCATCTAGGAATGATTAGAAATGATTTCTCCAAATGATTACCTTGATTTCTTCAAAAAAGTGTGCAGTTTCTCCTTCTATGATTGGCTGTAACATCTGACCCCGTCGCTTGGTAGAGGGAGAGCCCTGTAATAACCAGTTCAAACAAACACCTTCACATTCCAAGTATAATCACATCTTACGTTGTAGATCTCCACCTTTATTTTCACATGGGACAGTGGTAGTGGTGGTGTATTCCAATGGACTGACTAGCATGCCCTGAGTTCAATCCCCAGTATAAAAAAAAAAAAAAGAGAGAGAGAAAGGAAAAAGAGAAATAAAGAATCCTAGCTACTCAGGATTCTGAGGACTGAGGTTCAAAGCCAGACTGGGCAGATAAAAATGATGAAACTCATCTCCAATTAACACCAAAAAGCTAGAATCTGAGATGTGGCTCAAGTGGTAGAGCACTAGCCATGAGTGAAAAAGCCAAGTAAGAACTGGAAGCCTGGAGTTCAATCCCCAGTACGGGCATCAAAAAATAAAAAATAAAGGACCTGTTGTGGTAGTATATACACTTATAATCTGAGCTACTCTGAAGGCAGGAAAATCCTTTGTCTCCTTTTAACCATCAAAAAGCCAAAAGTAGATCTGTGGCTCAGGTGGTAGAGCACTAATCTTGAGCATAACAGCTCAGGGACAGCACCCAGCCTTTTAGTTCAAACCCACACTTTCCTGCCCAAGCATTGTAAGCAGCTAGGATTACAGGTGTGAGCCACTGGTACTCGGTCTACTGGGGTATTTTTGTTTTGTTTTTAGTAGTGTCTTGACATATCAGGCTGGTTTGGTGTTCAATTTAAGCACTCAATCAAAGACATGATTTGGAAGAAACTAAATAAAGAGCTTGTGAGATCCAAGTTTTTTCCTTTTCCTTTTGTTACTTGCAAAGTATGTAACTTTGGGCACATAACTACTTCAATCTCCATATTATCACCAGAGAAATAAGACTATCATATTCTGTCTGTTTTGACTTTACATGTCAGGATTCAGTAGCATAAACTATAAATAAAAACACTTAGAGGTAGCCAGGCATTGGTGGCTCATACCTGTAATCCTAGCAGCTCAGAAAGATGAGACCTAGAGGATCATGACTCAAATCCAGGTAGAGCAGTAAAATCTGAGAGAGTCCATCTCCAGTTAACTAGTAAAAATGTTGTTAGAGGTGTAATTACAGTGCTATAGTACCAGATGCGAAGAAGAAAGCAGAAAGCCCTAGTTAGAGACCTGTAAGTAACTCATTTACATACACATAAAATACTTACAGGTCTGGGACATGCATGGCTCAAGAAGTAGAAGCCCTAAGTTCAAACCTCTGTAGGGAGTTGGGGAGAGTGCCTGGAAAATAGTGGTAGGCAGGCAAAAATTTCCTCTAATCTCAGCTTTAAAATTACTTTTTTCTACCTTCCCTTTGTATTCCTCCAATATACTACCAAAATTTTATTTTTTGACAATTACATCTTGCTATAATGAACTAGAGTAATATTTCCTTTACTTACAAGAACAGGAGTGATGCTAGCTCTTGTCAGCATCTGTTTTACAAGTCTGTATCTATCATAGAGAGGTTTAACAATGTGCCTTTCTTCCCTGGTTACCTGAAGAAAAAAAAAAAAGACAAGAAAGGTCACATGATCATCAGAAATCTAAAATATCCAAGTGATTAAGCAATATGGACTCTTTAACCCCAAAATTTTGTATTAAGTAGGCAGGTAATCTCCCAAATGCTTTATACACAAACAATGCCTTATAAACACTTCTGAAGAATACAGACCACAAAAGTGATTAACACTCTTTTAGCAAGACATATTACCGGCCTTCCATGTTGACTTTCATAGTAAAGAAGACTTTTCTGTAGAGAAGTTTTCTCTTCTACTAAATGGTCTTTTGTCATTTTCTAGAATTAGAAGAGGAAGGGAGGGAAAACATAAAACAACATTGGCACCAATATTATTCTCATTCCTCAATGTAAGTCATTAGGTTGAAAGCATAGACAATCAGCATTTAGCCCAGACTAATGCATTCTTTGCTTAGCAATTTACAGGCAACGTTGTACAATCTGCCCAATACCAAGACAGCCATTAAAGAGGCTGTTAATTTTTGTGTGTACGTGCTGATCCTGAAGCTTGAACTTAGCCTATGCTTCTTTGCTCAAGGCTAGTACTCTTATCACTTGAGCCACAGATCTATTTGCAGCTTTTTGGTGATTAATTAGACCTGTCAGAGACTCACAGACTTTCTTGCCCAAGCTCTTTCAAACTGACATCCTCAGATCTCAGCCTCCTGAGTGGCTAGGATTATAGGCAAGAGCCACCAGTGCAGTGATTCATGTTAATTTGAATAACAAATACTTTTTGGCAACTTATTAAACTTCTTCATGTTCAATACCCTAATCTGTAAAATGATAATACTTCTCTCTCTCTCTTTTTTTTTTTTTTTTGGCCAGTCCTGTGGCTTGAACTCACAGCTTGAGTACTGTCCCTGAGCTTCTTTATGCTCAAGGATAACACTCTACCACTTGAGACACAGCGCCACTTCTGGCTTTTTCTGTTTATGTGGTACTGATGAATCAAACCCAGCATGCTAGGCCAGCTCTCTACCACTAAGCCACATTCCCAGCCCATGTAGTACTTCATTTTGTCTCAACTTTAATACTTAACTTTGACATGCACCTTTTTACTGCTTACCCAGCACACATAACTGCTTGTCACTTTAGTTAATTTTTGAGTAGTCATTTGTTACCATTAATGTAGAGGCAACCTAAAAAATGCTTTTGCTTGGCCTGGTGAATTAGCCAAAACCTGGGCCCTTGGACAGTATCTTAGCCAACCTAAACCAGATGCAAGGGAGGCATTGTTTTGAACATATTGCCTCTACCCCTCCCTAGCTCCTTCTAGTTTCAATAACCTTTCCATGACCCTCTGGAGAGGGTTCTGCAAAAGGGACTCAATTAAGAATTAACAACAAATAAGAATGTTGTGGTACACCAACCAATAAAATTTTGCCTTCTGGAATAATTATAATGGAGGCAACCGAATAAGCACAAAGCTCAGGGTGTAAGAACTAGATTCAGAGGGAAGTGGGGAATGGAGGAGGTGACAGACAGCTGTTGCCTAAAGAGAAAATGGACAACTGACAGCAAAAAAGACACTATGGACCAAGTGGCAGCCTTTATTCTTCTAAATACAATTCTTTACACGCATCCTCCATTGTCCTGGACTTCACTGGTGAACCCGAGACAAGAACCTGAGGAGGGAGCCAGGCACTGATGGTTCACACTTGTAATCCTAGCTGCTCAGGCTGATCTGAGATCAAAAGCAGTCCAGGCAGAAAAGTTCTTGAGACTATTACCTTCCAATTAACTAGTGAAAAGCCAGAAATGCAAGTGTAGCTCAAGTGACAGAACACCAGCCTGGAGCGAAAAAGCTGAGAGACAACATAGGGCCTTGAGTACCAGCACCAAAAAAGAACCGAGGGGCTGGGGATATAGCCTAGTGGCAAGAGTGCCTGCCTCGGATACATGAGGCCCTAGGTTCGATTCCCCAGTACCACATATGCAGAAAATGGCCAGAAGCGGCGCTGTGGCTCAAGTGGCAGAGTGCTAGCCTTGAGCGGGAAGAAGCCAGGGACAGTGCTCAGGCCCTGAGTCCAAGGCCCAGGACTGGCCAAAAAAAAAAAAAAAAAAAAAAAAAAAAAACCGAGGCTACTGGAAGTAGAGCTGCAATACTAGCAGGCACTGTCTGCCCTGAGCTGCAACCCTAATAGTGATGTGCCAGCTGCTGAGCTAAAAAAGGGCTATATGGATCCTGCCCTCCAAGCAGGCAAGTCTGAACCACCACACAGTTTGTAACTATCCTTTGAACTGAACTAGTCTCTGCGGCAGTCATTTTGCAACCATCTTGGGCTCCACAAAAGACTGCATTGAGTACCGTGCGACAGAGCAAACTGCCCCTCAAACATGCAATGCCATCTTCTTAACCATCCAAAAACAGCCAAAAATTCAAGAGCTGACTGGACAGGCAATTCGTTCCTGTTCAGTAACACACACACACACACACACACACACACACACACACACACACACACACACACACACTTTATGATCCAACAGAGCTCCTAAGCTATTAAGGAAACCATGTACCAATATAGTAGAAAGGCCCAAGAGAAATAAATGGTGTCAACTTATGACTTCTATTTCAAGACTTCAGTTTAACCTCATCTGGGTTGGCAAACGTTTTACCCTGCAATATACTTATATCTTCAAGTATTTTAAATGGTAGAGTAGGGGCTGGAGATATGGCCTAGTGGCAAGAGTGCTTGCCTCGTATACATGAGGCCCTGGGTTCGATTCCCCAGCACCACATACCCAGAAAACGGCCAGAAGTGGCGCTGTGGCTCAAGTGGTAGAGTGCTAGCCTTGAGCAAAAAGAAGCCAGGGACAGTGCTCAGACCCTGAGTCCAAGGCCCAGGACTGGCCCCCCCAAAAAATAAATAAATAAAATAAAATAAATGGTAGAGTAGGCAGAATTCCTCAAATGTATTTGTCCATACACTCTTCTCCTACTATCATTTCAATGAATCAATGTTCTTTAGGAATACTTTTCAACTAGGCCAAATAAACTTTTTTTTTTTTAAATGTGTATACTCACTGGTTCTGGGGTTTGAACTTGGGCCAGGGCACTGTCTCTTGTGTTTCTCTGGCTCAAGGCTCGAGCTCTACCATTTGAGCCACAGCTCTATTTCTGGCTTTTTTTTTTTGGGGGGGGGGGGTGGTGTTTAACTGGACATAAGAATCTCATGGATTCTCCTGCCCATGCTGGCTTTGAACCATAGTCCTCAGATCTCAGCCTATTGAATAGCACTAGGATTACAGATGTGAGCCACTGGCACCCAGGTTTTTGTTGTTTTGTTTTCTGCAGCCCTGAGGATCAAACCCAGGAGAGCTTGTACATGCTAGGCAAGCACTGTATGTACCACAGTGCTACATTCCCAACAACTCTACTCATTTCTAGGATTAGTTATTACTGATACTTTTGTCTTTCACCACAGTGAAATTAGAGGTTCATTGGGGGTGACATCCAAAAAAAAATGTACTAATTACCGGACTTATGAAACTGTAACCCCTCTGTACATCACTTTTATAATAATAAAAAATAAATTTAAAAGGTTCATTTATTATATTTATATTGTTATATAATTATATAACATATAATTATATAGGGCTGGGAATATGGCCTAGTGGTAAAGTGCTCGCCTTGTATACATGGAAAGCTCTGGGTTCGATTCCTCAGCACCACATATGTAGAAAAAAGCCAGAAGTACAACTGTGGCTTAAGAGGTAGAGTGCTAGCCTTGGGCAAAAAGAAGTCAGGAACAATCCTCAGGCCCTGAGTCCATGCCCCAGGACTGGCAACAAAAACAAAACAAATAAATAATATAATTATATAATACATATTTTATATTAATGTAGTAGAAGATAGCTAAATGTAGGCTAAAGTAATGCAGTAGAGGAGGTGCCATATAACAAAGCAGTTTATCTACTATTACTTCAGTCAAATTCTAACCTTAAACCTATTAATAATTTGAGTAAAGCTAATCCAATCAAATCCTCTGTAAGAAAAAAGCAGTGTTGTTCTAACAAGTAAAGGAACAGATTAAAGGAAAGGTGAAGTTGACTAATATATCTCTGTTCAAAGGAGACTAAAGCTCCAAAATTTAGATCATGAAAGAGGAATACTTGTCAAAATAACTTTGTGGGAGAAGTTACCATTTATTACCTAGACAAAAGTTCACCTCAAATTACCCTCTTCATTCTTCCAGCAAATCTCTTCTGACAGATGATTTAAGACGCCAAGTGCTTTTACCTGGACTGCCTTATGCGCAGACTTTACTGACCAAGACTAATTGTTCTTCAAAAAATTTAATTCATAGCTAGGCACCAGTGGCTCATGCCTGTAACCCTAGCTACTCAAGAGGCTGAGATCTGAGGATTTTGGAAGCTACCCCAGGCAGGAAAGACCATGAGATCCAGGGCTTTGTGCATGCTAGGCAAGCACTCTACCACTAAGCCACATTCCCAGCCCAACTACAAGCTTTTTTCAAACCATTATATGAAAAATAACTGAAGTAAAAGATGCTAAAGGTGAAGTTCAAGTAATAGAGCAAGTACAAGGCATTGAACTCAAACCCAAGTACCACCTAAAAAAAACAATCTACTTAATTCTAATAATCATATCAAGTTAGTATTTAATAGGTGCAATCACATCTACATACATCAATCAAAAAAGGGCTAGTCAAAAAGTAAATGGCAGGGGGCTGGGGATATGGCCTAGTGGCAAGAGTGCCTGCCTCATATACATGAGGCCCTGGGTTCGATTCCCCAGCACCACATATACAGAAAATACAGAATGGCTGTGGCTCAAATGGCAGAGTGCTAGCCTTGAGCAAAAAAGAAGCCGGGGGGGGGGGGGGGGGGGGAAGAAGCCAGGGACAGTGCTCAGGCCCTGAGTCCAAGCCCCAGGACTGGCCAAAAAAAAAAAAAAAAGTAAATGGCAGGGCTGGGAATATGGTCTAGTAGTAGAGTGCTTGCCTCATATACATGAAGTTCTGGGTTCTATTCCTCAGTATCACATATATGGAAAAAACCAGAAGGGGCACTGTGGCTCAAGTGGTACAGTGCTAGCCTTGAGCAAAAAGAAGCCAGGGACAGTGCTCAGGCCCTGAGTTCAAGCTCCACAACTGGCAAAAAAAAAAAAAGAGGCAAAATGCATATGAACTGCCAACGAGTGCTGCCATATGTGTGTGTGTGTGTGTATATATACATACACATATAAGTATAAATAAATATATGTATATATATAAATACATTCAAATACCATTTTATAGCCTTTATACACTCATCTTACTAAGCACACCTACCATAAACCAATGTAGTTTGGTAGCTTTATTATTGTGACTTACCACTAAAATATTTAGCACTCATGGTGTGCTGATAATCTGCAAATCTAGGAAGTGTACAATCCACACAACCTGCCCAGATTATCGTAAATTCTGCTGTAGCAATTATTTTCATTCAGAGTTTCTAAAAGCTACCCTGAGTAAAAATCACATTACAGTTCAATATTACCTTGACATCTTCTGGAAGACACCTCTCAACACGTTTTTCCTTCAATCTTTTCAAAATCAGTTCAAGAGTTACTTCTTTAGATTGTTTCTTCTCCTTCTGAATGACTCTGACCTCACTTTCCTTCTCTTCATCTTCATGTTCTAGACAAGAGCCAAAACTTTTTGGAAGAGTGTTGCTACGTGGTCGTGTCTGAGGTACAAATTCTCCATCTGAGCCCTTATGCTTTGCATCTATAAAACATAAAAGAGGACACAGACTCAGTTATTTATAAAAAGTATTTAAAGTATACACAACAATATTCACATTTATTTACTATAAAGATACTCAGAGAAGTACTAGAGATACAGTAGTAAACAAAACAAACATTTGTTCATGAAGAAAAGCAAAGGAAATAATTTGACTGACAAATGAAACAATTTTAAACAATGCTAAGTCTAAGCTGGGTGCTGGTGGCTTTATGCCTATAAATCCTAGATACTGAGGAGGCTGAGATCTGATGATCACGGTTCAATGCCAGCCTGGACAAGAAAATCCTTGAGACAGTTATGTCCAATTAACCACCAGAAAACCAGAAGTGGCTCTGTGGCTCACAGTGGTAGAGCAAAAGAGTTCAGGGACAGTGCCCAAGCCCTTAGTTCAAGCACCATAGCTGATGAAAGAAAAAACAACAACATACACACAAAAAAACAAGAACATTAAGTCTATAAAGAATACAAAATGGCTGGTGACAGTAGCTCATGCACAGAATCTGAGCTACTCAGGAGGCAAAAATGTGAAAATCATGGTTCTAAGCCAACCTGGGCAGCAGAGTCTTGTGAGACTCATCTCCAATTAACCACCCAAAAACTGGAAGTGAAGCTATAGGGCTTAAAGTGGGAGAACACTAGTTTTGAGCAAAACAGCTCAGAGATAGCACCTTGAGTTCAAGGCCAAGGACCAGCAGACAAAAACAAATCCAAAAGCACCTACATTCTGAGTTCAAATCCCAGGATGGGCACAAAAAAAAAAAAAGGAAGATAGGATAGAGTTACAGTAAAAGAAGTGTTTTGTAGAAGGAGCAATTACACTAGAAAGGCCTGACAAAGGAAAGCTTTTCTGAATGGTATCATTCTAGCTGAACATGGAATAGGAAGGACCTGACCACAGTACAGAAGAGCAAAAAATGTATGACCTCAACTAAGGCAAGAACTTCATACCTGTAGTCCTAGCTATTCACAAGGCTGAGATCTGAGGATCACAGTTCAAAGAAAAGTCCATGAGGTTCTTTTTTTTGCCAGTTGTGGGGCTTGAACTCAGGGCCTGAGTGCTGTCCCTGAGTTTTATCGCTCAAGGCTAGCACTCTACCACCTTGAGACATAGCACCACTTCTGGCCTTTTCTGTGATTAATTGGAAATAAGAGTTCTATGGACTTTCTTGCCCAGGCTGGCTTCAAACCATGATCCTCAGATCTCAGCATCCCAAGTAGCATAAGGCACCAACTCCAGGCAGTCCATGAAGTGCTTAAGTCCAATTAACCACCAAAAAACCACAAGTGGAGCTGTGGCTCAAGTGCTGGAGCACTAGCCTTGAGCAAAAATACTCAAGAGACAGTACTCTGAATTCAAGCCCAAGGACTAGCACAAAAAACAAATAACAACAACAAACAAAAAACACTTGCTTAATGTAGTATCAGGTCAGCTATGAATACATATAAACTAGGGTATCCTCAAAAGAATACTATAAGTAATAAGAATAATAATAAATACAAAGGAAAGCTAATTTGAAAGTAGAGTACAATAGGTTAATTTGTAGGGTTGACCATAACTACTAAAAGAACAAAGGATACTTTTACTTAAAAAAAAATAATATTTACCGGAGGAAGATGGCGCCGTCACAGAAGGGAGGCACCCCAACTCGCTCCAACTGAATAGTGAGCTGGGAACTCTAGCACCCAACACCCCATCAAGAACCCAGCAAAACCAGCAGCCAGAAGCAATAGAGAAATGCAGGAAACGAAAAAGAACAAAAAGAGAAGAGCCTATAACCTGCACAGAGCCGGAAATCTCTGAGGTACCGTCCCCACACCGGCCAACCCTGGCCCAAACAGGACCAGGCTAGGAAAGGGGACCCGGAGAACAACAAACCAACTGCCGAAAAGTCACACCAGGAGCGCAGAGTCCAGACAGCAGGACTCCACGGATCCCAGGGGAGCGCGGACCGATCGAGACAGACGGCGGCAACGGGAAGTTCGGGACCACACGGCCGGGATTGGAAGTGAGCGTCGGGGGAACCAAGCGGTGCAGAAGGGGAGAGCCGGGGACAACACCAAACGACTGCCCAGCACCCCACCCCCGAAGGGCCAACAGCAGCGCGGGACACACACACACAATCCAGGACCAGTAAGTTCCCCATTACCCCCTCCCCCAATGAGAGACCAGCTATCAGAGGCCCAAACCCTACAAAGAAGCTAGAACTCCCTCCCTCCCCCTCCCCACCCCGAGGGAACAAAGAACCCCCAAATCAGGCCGCAAAAGGTCCCTTCAGATTCTGGGAGGACACAGGAGCTAGCATGGGAGAGGCGGAGCAGCTCCAAAGCTGCAGAGGAGCCTGAACTGGCTGAACTGGCCGCACCGGCCGCCCCCTTCCCAACAGGGGCCCAGGGACAGCAGCCATTGGAAGCCCGACCTGAGGTGCCTGGGACTCTCGGACTTTTTCAAGAAAAGTCACAGGCTCGCTGGTGGGCAATACCAGCCCAGCAGGGACATCTGGGCCTGATCACCTGCCCCCCTCGCAGTGGAGGTGCAGTCTGTGGGCGCTAGCCTGCGCCCGGACACTTGATCCCACTGGGGCCCATACATACCGCCCCCCCATAGCAAACTTGCGGGAGGGCACAAGCACACCCCAACAACCTGGGGCTCGCTCTGGTAGGCGTACCCCGCACAGGTGGGCAGGGCCCCCCGGCGGCAGCACCCGCTCTGATGGGCACACCAGCACAAAAGGGCAGAGCCCCCCAGCGGCAGCGCCCATTCTGCCAGTCTGTTCCTCTTTGTCGGAGAGTTTATACCGTTTATATTCAAAGAGATCAAGCGAAGAAAGAAATTTATTACAATGGAAGGAGGATCCGAATAACAGCAGACCTCTCCACACAAACCTACCACGTGCGAAGTAAGTGGAAGAACACCATCCAAGTTCTACAGGCCAGCAAGTGCCAACCTAGAATAAAATATCCAGCAAAGCTGGAGTTCACATTCGAGGGGAAAACCAGATCTTTCCATAGCAAAGAGGATCTAAAAGAGTATCTGAATAAAAAACCAGCCCTACAGCGAATTTTAAGAGGGGAATCCCACTCAACAGAAATCGTTCAGGACACACAGACAGAAACAGAAAGAAACTACAATAGCCAGAGCCCAACAGAAAGAGCAGCTCACTAAATACAAGAAAAAAAAAGAGGAAAAACAGCCCAACAAGAAAATGGAAGGAGAAAAAACACCCTTATCCTTGATCTCTTTGAATATAAACGGTATAAACTCTCTGACAAAGAGGAGCAGACTGGCAGAATGGATCCGCAAACAAAAAGTTGCCATCTGTTGTCTACAAGAGACCCACCTACAGCAAGGGATAAAAACAGGCTCCGAATGAAAGGATGGAGCAAGATCTTCCAAGCAAACTCACCTACCAAAATGGCAGTAGCCATCCTGATCTCAGACAAGCTGGACTTCTCATTAAAATCAACTCAAAAAGATAAAGAAGGTCACTACATTTTAATAGAAGGAAAAATCCAGAATCAAGACATCACGGTGATAAATGTATACTCACCGAACAAAAGAGTCCCTACATATGTCAAGCAAATTCTCACAGAACTACAGAACAAGATAGACCCAAACACAATCATAGTGGGTGACTTTAATACCCCACTCTCTCCAAGAGACAGATCCAACACCCAGAGGGAAGCAAGGGAGCTGAGGACCTAAGTAACACCATAGCCCAAATGCATCTGACAGATCTATACAGAATCTTCCACCCTACAGAGACCCAATACACCTTCTTCTCAGCAGCCCATGGATCATACTCCAAAATAGACCATGTCATAGCCCACACAAAGAACCTCAGCAAATACAAAAGTATTGACGTCATCCCATGCATTATGTATGACCACAGTGGATTAAAGATAACCCTCAATAACAACAGTTACCACAGAGGCTATACACATTCTTGGAGGCTAAACCCCACACTGTTATCCAACACTTGGGCCACAGACCAAATTAAAGATGAAATCAGCAAATTCATAAGCCACAATGACAATGAAAATACATCACAGGGGCTGGGGATATGGCCTAGTGGCAAGAGCGCTTGCCTCTTATACATGAAGCCCTCGGTTCGATTCCCCAGCACCACATATACAGAAAATGGCCAGGGGTGCTGTGGCTCAAGTGGCAGAGTGCTAGCCTTGAGCAAAAGGAAGCCAGGGACAGTGCTCAGGCCCTGAGTCCAAGGCCCAGGACTGGCAAAAAAAAGAAAATACATCACAAAGAAACCTATGGGACACAGCTAAGGCAGTACTGAGGGGCAAGATCATTGCCCTCAGCACTCACATTAAAAGAATGGAAGCAGAGCAGGTGAATAACGTCATGATGAAACTAAAACAACTGTAGAAACAAGAAATGACCAAATCTAAAATGACTAGGAGGAGAGAGATCACAAAGATTAAAGAAGAGATAAATTTGATTGAAAACAGAAAGGCCATTCAACAAATAAACAAGACTAAAAGCTGGTTCTTGGAGAAAATAAATAAAATTGACAGACCCCTCACAAGACTTACCAAAAAAAGAAGAGAAGAGACTCGGGGCTGGGGATATAGCCTAGTGGCAAGAGTGCCTGCCTCGGATACACGAGGCCCTAGGTTTGATTCCCCAGCACCACATATACAGAAAACGGCCAGAAGCGGCGCTGTGGCTCAAGTGGCAGAGTGCTAGCCTTGAGCGGGAAGAAGCCAGGGACAGTGCTCAGGCCCTGAGTCCAAGGCCCAGGACTGGCCAAAAAAACAAAAAAACAAAAAAAAAAAAAAAAAAAAAAGAAGAGAAGAGACTCATATACGTAAAATCAGGGACTCCACCGGAAAAATTACAAGTACACACGATATTCAAACAATCATAAGGAACTATTTCCAGAACCTATACTCACTAAAAAACAATAATTTTACAGAAATGGATCAAATCTTAGAGAAGTATAAACTGTCCAAACTGAACCGAGAAGAAATAAATCAACTAAATAAACCAATCACTTACAGCGAGATACAGGGGGTAATCAAGAACCTCCCAACAAAGAAAAGCCCAGGCCCAGATGGATTCACCAACGAATTCTATAAAACCTTTAGTGAGGAACTAATACCAATACTCCTCAAACTCTTCCACGAAATAGAAACAGAGGGAGAAATCCCAAAGTCATTCTATGAAGCTAATATCACACTGATTCCCAAACCAGGCAAAGACCCAACAAAAAAAGAGAACTACAGACCAATATCACTAATGAACACAGACGCAAAGCTCCTCAATAAAATATTAGCTACCAGGATCCAGAAACTGATCAAGAAAATTATACATCATGACCAAGTAGGCTTCATCCCACAGTCACAAGGATGGTTCTACATCCGTAAGTAAATCAATGTAATTCACCACATAAACAAAACTAAAAATCAAGAATCACATTGTTATCTCAGTCGATGCCCAAAAAGCCTTTGACAAAATACAACATCCATGCTTACTAAAAGCTCTGGAGAGAACAGGAATAGATGGAACATTCCTCAAAACAATAAAAGCCATATACAGCAGACCAACTGCTAACATCATATTAAATGGAGAGAAACTTAAATCATTCCCCCTAAATTCAGGAACAAGACAAGGATGCCCACTCTCCCCACTTCTTTTCAACATAGTACTGGAATCCCTAGCCATAGCAATAAGGCAAGAGGAGGACATCAAAGGGATTCATATCGGCAAGGAAGAAATCAAGCTATCCCTATTCGCAGACGACATGATCTTATATCTGAAGGACCCAAAAAACTCAGTCCCCAAACTCCTAACACCTAATAAACCATTTTGACAAAGTAGCAGGATACAAAAATCAATCCACAAAAGTCAGCAGCTTTTCTGTACACCAGCAATGTACAAGCAGAAAAGGAAATTATGACAACAATTCCATTTACAGTAGCCAAAAAAATAAATAAATAAAGTACATAGGGACCAACCTAACCAAGGATGTGACTGACCTATTTAATGAGAACTATAAAACTCTAATAAGGGAAGTCAAAGAAGACACAAGGAGATGGAAAGACCTCCCATGCTCACGGTTAGGCAGAATCAATATAGTGAAAATGGCCATATTGCCCAAAACATTATACAAATTCAATGCAATACCTATCAAAATCCCAGTTACACTCTTCACTGAAATAGAGAAAGCAATCCATGAATTCATATGGAACAGCAAAAAACCTAGAATAGCCAAAGCAATTCTAGGCAAAAAAAAAGCAGTGCAGGAGGTATCACAATACCAGACTTCAAGCTCTACTATAGGGCCATCATGACAAAAACAGCCTGGTATTGGTATAAAAACAGACTGGAAGACCAATGGATCAAAATTGAAGATCCAGAAATAAAACCGCACTCTTACAGTCAGCTGATATTCAACAAAGGAGCTAAAGACATACAATGGAATAAACATAGCCTCTTCAACTACTGGTGTTGGGAGAACTGGACAGCCATATGCAGAAAACTCAAAGTAGACCCAAGCCTATCACCATGCACCAAGATCAACTCAAAATGGATCAAAGACCTCAATATCAGACCTGAAACTGCTAAAGGACAGAGTAGGAAAGATGCTAGAACTTATAGGCACAGGAAGGAACTTCCTGAATAGAGTCCCAGGGGCACAACAAATAGGGGAGAGACTCGACAAATGGGACTACTACAAATTAAAAAGTTTCTGCACAGCTAAGGAAATAGCCACCAAAATAGAAAGACAGCCAACCATATGGGAAAGGATCTTTACCACCACAGTAACAGACAAAGGCCTGATATCTGTCATCTACAGAGAACTCAAAAAACTAAACCCCTCCAAGCCCAATAAACCAACTAGGAAATGGGCAACGGAGCTAAAGAGAGACTTCACAAGAGAAGAGATAAAAATGGCAAAGAAACATATGAGGAAATGTTCAACATCCCTGGCAGTAAAGGAAATCCAAATAAAAACAACCCTGAGATACCACCTCACTCCAGATAGAATGGCCTAAACTCTGAACTCAGGCAACAACAAATGCTGGAGGGGGTGCGGGTTAAGAGGAACCCTTCTCCATTGTTGGTGGGAGTGCAAATTTGTACAACCACTTTGGAGATCAGTATGGAGGTTTCTTAAAAAGCTCAATATAAACCTACCCTATGACCAAGCCATACCAGTCCTAGGCATCTATCCAGAACAGCAGGCCCCAAGATATCAAAAAGACACCTGTACATCCATGTTTATCACTGCACAATTCACAATAGCCAAAATATGGAAACAACCCAGATGCCCCTCCACAGATGAATGGATCCAAAAATTATGGTACCTATACACAATGGAATACTACATAGCGATTAGGAATGGTGAAATATTGTTATTCACAGGGAAATGGTCAGAACTTGAACAAATAATGTTGAGCGAGACAAGCCTAGAACACAGAAAACAAAGGGGCATGATGTCCCTGATATATGACTGTTAAGAGGGGGTGACGGAGAGACAGTAAAGACCAGGTCTGTGAAACCAAAAACTGCTTGTCAAATGGTATTTCCCACAGGATTGGGTCAGCGACCGACCATTATGTAACTAAAACCAAACAACTACTCAACATATAAAGGTCAAAAATTGACCTCTCAGTGGAATACAATAGCTCAAAAGCTATGTATGTTCGTTCATAAGACTACTGTCGACATATTGTCTAATGTCGACATTACATTTAAAGCCCTAGGCAAATTTTCTTGGGCGTAGGCCACGTGGCTACTGTATATGTTCTTGGTACATTGGGTATTTTATATATGTCTACCTGACCTAAGGAAGGGAAAGAAAAACAGAGTGTAAGATATCACAAGAAATGTACACACTGCCCTACTATGTAACTGTACCCTTTTTGCACAACATGTCAAAAAAAATTTGTTTAGGCTGGGGATATGGCCTAGTGGCAAGAGAGCTTGCCTCATATACATGAGGCCCTGGGTTCGATTCCCCAGCACCACATATACAGAAAATGGCCAGAAGTTGTGCTGTGGCTCAAGTGGCAGAGTGCTAGCCTTGAGCAAAAGGAAGCCAGGGACAGTGCTCAGGCCCTGAGTCCAAGGCCCAGGACTGGAAAAAAAAAAAAAAAAAAAAAAAAAAAGAATTTTTTTGTTTAATTAATAAATAAATTACAAAAAAAACAAATAATAATATTTAAATCATCAAAGTTTGTGGGGCTGGGAATGTGGCCTAGTGATAGATGCTTGCCTCGTATACATGAAGCCCTGGGTTCTGTTCTTCAGCACCACAAATATAGAAAAAGCCGCAAGTAGTGCTATGGCTCAAATGGTAGAGTGCTAGCCTTGAGCAAAAAGAAGCCAGGTCAGTGCTTAGGCCCTGAGTTCAAGCCCCAGGACTGGCCAAAAAAAAAAAAAAGAAGAGGAAGAAGAAGAAAAAAATTGTGCTAGGTGCTGCTAGTTTGCACTTATATTCTTAGCTACCCAAGAAGTTGAAAAGAGACTCATCTCCAATTAACCAGCTATAAGCTAGAAGCAGAGGTATAATTCAAATGGTAAAGTAGCAGTGTTAGGGGAGGAGTGTTTAAACATCAGCAGCAGAAGGCCCTGAGTTCAAGCCCCAATACCAACACAGGTAAAAACAATAAAATGTAATGCAAGTATATTACAAAATGGCCATCTTGTACCTTTAATTTGCTTCCGCAGTTTGGTAAGCTCTGTCATCCATTTTAAAACCTTTGGGTTGGCTGCAATATCACTGTAGGAGGGCTGAAAAAATATGAAGCAATTATCACTGACACTTGAGATAAGTAATTATTACGTTTTTTCATGCTCAAAAATTATTTTATGGTTTCTACAAAACACTTCATTTATAATTCATTTCTATTCATCAGCTAGGGCAGGACATTAAACACATCCCCTCCCAAAGAAGCTTTTTTTTTTTTCCTTTGGCCAGTCCTGGGGCTTGGACTCAGGGCCTGAGCACTGTCCCTGGCTTCTTTTTGCTCAAGGCTAGCACTCTGCCACTTGAGCCACAGCGCCACTTCTGGCCATTTTCTGTATATGTGGTGCTGGGGAATCGAACCCAGGGCCTCATGTATATGAGGCAGGCACTCTGCCACTAGGCCATATCCCCAGCCCCCAAAGAAGCTTTTTGAACTTAAGAAGTCACATTTGAACATGGGTCTGTCTTCAAATATTTAAGACTCCTTCTACTTCAGATGTTCTAATTATTGAAGCACAGATTCTTTTTTTCTCCCACCCTCCCTTACGTCTTCCCTCTTCTCTTTTTGTTTTTATTTCTGAAAAAGCAGAAATAGCAAAAATAGCATTTCTCAAGTAAAGAATTTTGCTTTAAAAGTTCCAAAAGCTGTTCTGCCAATGGAACTCTAAAGAGGCCATGTAAAGAACACTTGCTCAGAATTCAAGACGAAGAATCCATTTGTTCTCAAATTTGTACTGATCACAATTTCTTTAGGTGTCTCAGGTTTGTTACATCTAACAGAAAAGGGCTACACTAATGCTCTCTAACGACCCTCCTAATTCTAGTATGATCTAGATCTAGCTTTAAATCTATGTTAAAAACTTACCTTGCAGGGGCTGGCCTAGTGGCAAGAGTGCTTGCCTCATATACATGAGGCCCTGGGTTCAATTCCCCAGCACCACATATACAGAAAATGGCCAGAAGCGGCGCTGTGGCTCAAGTGGCAGAGTGCTAGCCTTGAGCAAAAAGAAGCCAGGGACAGTGCTCAGGCCCTGAGTCCAAGCCCCAGGACTGGCCAAAACAAAAACAAAAAACAAACAAACAAAAAAACTTACCTTGCTATTTCTTTCCCTTTCAAACTGTTCCTCAAATTGTCTGATCTTTTTCTGAAGTTTCTTGACCAATTGGTAAGGTGTTCTATCTTCTCTTTTTTCATCTTTTAAACTAAAGGATGATCTTCGAATCCTGAATTAAAACAATGTAACAGTAGGCATTACCTTTACAAGTATCAATAATGTTTTATCACTTATTGTCTGATGGATTACTATTACAAGGACATATCTTACTAGTGAATTTAGGCCAGGCACTCACTGGTGAAGCTTGTGGGGTTTTTTTGTTTGTTTGTTTGTTTTTGCCAGTCCTGGGCCTTGAACTGAGCACTATCCATGGCTTCTCTTTGCTCAAGGCTAGCACTCTGTCACTTGAGCCACAGCGCCACTTCTGGCCGTTTTCTATGTATGTGGTGCTGGAGCACTGAACCCAGAGCTTCATGTATAGGAGGCAAGCGCTCTTGCCACTAGGTCATATTCCCAGCCTTCACTGGTGAAGCTTGTAATCCTACCTACTAAGGAAGCTGAGATTTGAGGACCTCAGTCCAAAGACAGTTGGGCAGAAAATTCCATGAGGCTCTTCTCTCCAATTTCTCTCCAGCAAAAAGCCAGAAGTGGAGATGTGGCTCAAGTAGTAGAGCACCAACCTTGAGTGAAAAGGCCAAGTGAGAACTCAAAGTTTTGAGTTCAAGCCCCAGTATCAATGCACAAGCATATGTGTGTGCATGCACACACACACACGTGCACATAGTAAGATTGAGTTCCTAATACCGAAGGACAGTTAATAAAGAATACTATTATAGACGACAAAATTAGCTAACCTAAGTGGTAAAGAAGAGAATTTGGAGTAATTTCAAACTTTCTTGGACAAAAGTAAGAAGAAACAAAGACATTTGAAAGCACAAAGCACTTTAAAATGTTAAAACCATGGAGGACAAAAAGATTTGACTTTGAGAATCAGATTTAACAAAAACACTACAAATTGAAATCCTTGTACAATTACTTAATAAAAACAAAATATTAGGAACAGATCAGTTGTATATGCTGTTTCCCATTCAAAATCCAGTAATGATAAATGAGGAGAAATAATACATATACCTCAATGAACTCAGAACAGAAGAAAGAAAAATTTACAAACATATACTTAAAGAAAATAGGAAAAAGGCTTTGAACTATAGGCCTGGAAGAGTAAATCCCCCAGAGGTCCTGGGCACATAACAGGAACTGCCTCTTAAAAACTCATAAAATCATATACCTAGCATAAGAAAGTGCTTTAGATGAAGACTCCAGCATTTCTGGATCATGTAGAAAACGTTGGCTTTGCCCAAAATCTAAACTGCGATGTGATAGTACTGGAGGACAATCCTCTTCTAAAGGATGATGATTCATTCTTCCAGCTTGTGGAGACAGCTGTGCTTCTCCAGACTCAGAGTCTTCCTGCCAAGACTTAAAAGCAGGAAATGGCTCTGTAAAACAAACACAAGAGATACCAGAATCTTCATAATGCCTACTGTTATGTTTATAGTTATGCAACTGTCTTTTTCTAAGTCCATATTCTATTTTTACAAGGAGATACACCTTAAATTTACCTTAAACTTCTGAACCCAGTAGCAAAGCAAGACGTCATTTCTTTACTTTTTAATTCTAAAGATTTATTTAATAGAACCCTAACTTAATACTGTAAAAGTGTTCTTTAAAAATTCTTTTTCAAGTTAAATCTTTACTTAGAAACAACCCTCAACAAAGGTGCCAGTGGGCCAAGCCTGTATACCTAGCAATTCAGGAGGCTGCTCTCTGAAGGTCACTGTTCAAAGCCAGATGGGCAGTTCAGGAGGCTGCCATCTGAAGATCACAGTTCAAAGCTAGACAGGCAGCTCAGGAAGGCTACCCTCTGAAGGTCACAGTTCAAAGCCAGACAGGCAGCTCAGGAGGCTGCCCTCTGAGGGTCACAGTCCAAAGCCAGGTGGGCAGGAAAGTCCATGAGATTCTTATTTCCCATTTCCAGTAAAAAGCTCAAAGTAGAACTTAGAGCAGAGCCTTCAGCAAAAAAACTAAACAACAGGGCCCAGACCTTGAGTTTAAACCCAGTACCAGCATAAAAACAAAACCAAAAACAAACAACAACAACAAAAAAAACCCCACAGGTTTACAAATTGCCCTTCACTGTCAAGTGTTTAAAAGGTGGACCATCTTCCCCTGTGCTACACAGAACACTCAAAGGATTCTGACTCCAGAACAATTCTAATATTTTCAAAAGAGGGGCTGGTAGCACATGGCTTCTAACATTAAATTGTGCCAGTTATTTCCCTTATAGGATTTCTGTATGTAATTAATATATATACATATATATTCTTTCAATGCCCCAACAGTATAATTGAGAGAAAAATTAACAGCATTAAGGCATATTTATTTTACTGGAATTACAGTGTATGCTCTCAAATCACGTTAATAAACTGGTATCTCTGCAGATATAAAGTTTGATTACATATAGAGCATAAACAAGTCAGGCACAGTACCCACAAATACACCCCAAATATAGTTAATTTCAAGCATTACTGGAGCACAGATTGGTTATAACTAAAACTAAGACATTATGACTAGTAATAGCAAAAATGAAGGGAAAGATGGCTTGACAGTGTCAAAATTTTAAAGTGATTTTTTTTCACAGTATAGTTAAAACTGCTACTTTAGTAGTTAAATGCATTCACTAAGTAAAGTGTTATTTTGTTTCTATGGTTTTTAGAACGTAATTTAGTTTGTTTTTGAAACTCAATCTGATAACTAAAACTGGATACAAAGCGTGCATTTCCACTAAAAAACAGTAATAAAGTAACTTCAACACAACCCTTGTACCTGTGTCCCAGCAAATGTAACTGGAAATAAACATGTTTTGAGAAATCTCCTGTTTTAATGACAGGAAAATATTTTAAGATTTTTTTTCTGGGTATCATTTTTAACCCAAGACAGCAGGAGAATTTGGGGACAGCAGGAGAAGAGCTTAGAAAAAGAAAACCAAGTGAACCATAAAAAGGCACAAAATCTAAACTATGGTGAACCATACTTACCCTCCCCATCTCTCTGCAGATGCATTGTTTTGAAATCAATGAGGGGGAAAGTGATAGGGCATGACGCTAATAAAATGGAAAAAATGGCAAAAAATACTAGAGTGAACACACAGCACAGTCAGAACAAACCATACACATAACACAAAAGCCAAATATACCAAAAACATTCACCTAAGGCTAGTAGCTAGGCATTCTTCTCAAAAACTGTTGTTCAAAGACATTACTAGTAACTAAACTTTGACACACTCATTTCCATTTCAGCAAACAAGGCAAAAAAATGGTAATGCTATTGTATTAAAACACAAACATAAAACAGAAGAAATGGAAACTCATAACCAGATACATATGAAGCTTTTCGGTATAATTTGACAGAAAAAAAACAAACACCAAAAACTCCTTTACAGGGACTAGGAGTGCACCTAATGGTAGAATACTTGCTTAGTATATATGAGGCCTTAAGTTCAATCCTCAGAACAATATGGAGAGAACACAAAACAAAAGATCCCTTTTGGTTTATGCTTTGTAAAGACTGTAATATTTGCCAGGAGCAGATGGCTCACACCTGTAATCCAGCTACTCAGGAAGCTGAGATGAAAGAATCACAGTTCAATGCCAGCCTGGGCAGAAAAGTCCATGAGACCCATCTCCACAAAACACTACTCAGGAAAAGCTGGAAGTAGCACTGTGTCAAGTGGTAAGGCACTAGCTTAAGCAAAAGAAGCTCAGTGACAGAGTTCAAGCTCTAGGACTGGCTGAAAAAAGAAAAAGTGTACTATTTTATCCCAGAGTCAACAGGAGAGAATTTGAAGGAAAGATAATTAAAAGCTTCAAACTCATACTGATACAACTTGCTAACTATACCCTTTAAGGAACACAAAAACAACATGCTTGGAAATAGTGCAGTGGGTCTCTCAGAGTCTCCCTCACTTCTCTACTATGAGTCACAAACAATATATATCTCTGATTTCAAAGTACCCAGAGTCTGAACAACTTTATTGTCTTAAGACTTCTTTATTTATAAAACATCTTGACACTTAATTGTGGGAGATCAATTTAATATTAGTGGCAAATTTGAAAGAAACAATAGTTTCCTGACAGCAACTCTGCCAGACATATACAGTTCAGAACTGGGAATTTCAGCTATATGCTACTACTACTAGTTCTCAGAATGCCTTGGCCTCTATTTGGAGAAGCAAGCAGTTCTACATGGACTTGTCATGACTTTGGAGTCAGGAGGTAATAAGGGCATCTCAGGCTTTTTACTTAAAGCCAAGGAGGGAATCCACAGGGAATATTCTTCCCTTACATAAAGCTATTAGAAGTTGGACTCTGACAAGGAATATAAGAGGCTCTCTTTGGGGAGCCTTTAGAGAACTGAAGCTAGAGGAAAAAATGCCCACTCTACTCAGATCATGAAAAAAAAATCAGATTTCTATGTATGAAACTTGGGATCAGGATCCCATCACCAAATATCATAAACATCTGCAGCTTCTAAGAAGCAAAAGTGCATCAGAATCCCCAGCCTTATCTTTCAGAACTCCTTTCTTTTTAAGGCTCCAAAGGATGTGCTGTTAACCACTATTTATTTTCAATGACTATGCTTCAATAAGAAACTACAGTGCTACATTTATTTTTCACTGCCACCAGTATGCTAACATATCCTCTAAATTTGAAGACCTTCAAAAATTCCTAGTACCGAATAACCCAAAACAATGTAAACAAAAGATAATTTCTTGATTTAGTTTAAAACTCATAATATGCCTAATGTATGGCATCAGAAAATTCTGAAGCAAAGTGGTAGACAGCAATAAAGTATGCATAGACAAACATTTGGTGGGAGTTTTGTTTTTGTTTTTAAATGCTTAAGCCTTAAAAAAAAAACAACCAACAACATACATTGCAAGTATGACAAGTAGGTGGACTTATAGTGGCCAAAGAAACAGCACTGGCATTGTAATTTCATTTATTACTGTAACCATTGTATGTCACCAAATAACTTGCTAAAGGTGAAACAAATACATAACTTGATTAAAATTCCTGAGTTGTCTTATTCTTTCCATTACTTAGAAATATTATGATCCAGAAAGACTACCAGATTCAGATTTATTTCTTGCTTCCCCCTTTCTTCAACATTTTACTTTGAAGTTGACAAAAATACAATATATTGAAATTTTTTTAGTTTTTTTCAAGGATTTCAACATATTTTTCCCCATAAATGCTCCTGCTTGCAAATAACTCACTGAAGTTCATATCAGTTACAATTTAAGGTTCTCTCTCTTAATGCTTATTAAACTTCATTCCTTTGTGAAAATTTTGGTCTCTACCTTTTACTTTAATAACCTGATTCAGAGACAGAAAATATGGCATAATATTTGCTTACAGGTGCCCTTGAAGATCTTTTTAAGTATTCTTGATGAAAAAAAGATAGCTAAGTCCCTTAAATTGGTGAGATCCTCAGGCCCTAACACACTAGGTTTTCAAAGACTTAAGGGATACAGCATCTGATCTATCAACAAAAGCCTACCCCGGAGACAATTTTATATTTTTCATCAATCCTATCATTCATTTTTGTTTGTTGTCTCGGATAAGGTCTTGATACATAGGCCAGGTTGGCTCTAAACCCAGAAATCTTCCTGCCTGCCAAGATTATAGGTATAGGCCACCATGCCCAGAACTTTCAGAGATGATGGCTCAAGGTAGATTAGACTCAGTTCCCCATAATCTCCTTAGTACAAAAGACCTCACACCTGAGACATGGAGCATCAAGGTTTGAAGCCAGCGTGGGAAGAAAAGTCTGTGAGACTCCATATCCAATTAACCAGCACAATGCCAGACAAAAGGTCTGGTTGAGGTGGTAGAGCATCCGTTGTGAACGAGAAAGCTGAGTAAGAGCCTGAGACCCTGAATTCAAGACTCAGTAACAGCACCAAAAGCAAAACAAAAACCCCTCACATCATTAATGAAGGGGAAATCAAAAGATCAAGATAAATAAGACTGTCCAGAAAAGGGCAGTCATCCCATTACTTCTTTGGGTAATTTCAGTTACAAATAACAGTATCAGGAAAATAATGTGTGTGGGTAAAATTACCTTCCCATTTATCACCATCAGAAACATTCTTCAGATCTAAATGTGGAATTTGGACACATGCTGCTTCCCCTTGAACACCAACACTTTGACCTCCTTGCATTTCTGATTCAGTGTTAGCATTCAAATCACGTATGTTGCTACTAGACTCCTGTATTTTAAAGTAGAAAACACATTTCACAACCAAGAAGCTTTTCATGTCTGGCTTAAAGACAGCAAAGTACATATCCTTGTGTAGCCAAAATGATTAGTTTAACTGTGCCTATAAAGCTACCATCCACTGCTACCATCCAAACTTTTAAACATAAACTTGCAGTTTTACAATATGTCATACCAAGAGACAAAGTTTGGATCTTAAATTCAGAAAAGTATTTTCATAACCAATAATCTTATAACCAAAAGTGGAAAATTACATTGCTGCTTTGCTGTCACACATTTGATAAGAGTATTTTAACTTGAATCTTCTTTAAGAAGTGTAAGAATTAAGGGCAGATATAATAAACGGTGCATTAACCAAAACAACTTATTCAAGAACCAAAAGATAAAAATAGTTCTTACCAAAATTAAATGTGACGATTTATCATTTCCAAATAACAAATATTCTTTCCTAAAAACAAAAGTAAAGTTATGTTAAAAATAAACTTATTCATATTTCTTACCTATATTCCTCTCCTCCCCAATATAATTAGCACTTAAAATATAAGAAGAAGAAAAAGCTGGGCACATGCCCATTCTTTGGAGCCCTGTATCTGAAAATGCCCACAATACTGTAAAGATCCACAGAATCACCTGAGGTTTAGAAAAACTCAAGCAACTTTCCTCACTACCTTCTCCATATACAAATCCATCCCTCAAAATAAATTTAAGAAAATTAAAATCCACAACAAATAGAAACCAAAAAGAATTTGTGCATAAAAGAAGTGATTTTATAAAACAAACCTTAATTTTAACCAATAGCTTTATTCTCCCCAGTCTGAGACTTTTAAAGGTTATTTAAAAAGGTATTCACCTGTGTGTCTATGCTTTACTTTAAATCTATATTCCATTACAAGGTGGTTACTACCATGCATGCATGTGCATGTGCGTGTGTGTGTTACTAGAGGATTTAACTAGGGTACTGAACATGCTAGGCAAAAAAGCTCTACCACCAAGCTACATTTCCAGACCCTAAAAGGTTACTTAAAAGGTTAGTACATCCTAAACTCTTCTAGCTCAAAACAGAATAGTAACAAAAAAAGGAAAATTTTGCTTTCCTTTTATTCTCTCCAGAAAAAACAATTGTTATTAAGAACAAGTGTAAAAGACAGGCACTAGTAGTTCACACCCATTATCCTAGCTACTCAGGCCATGAGATCTGAGGACTGCAGTTCAAAGCCAGCTGGGCAAAAATTCAGTGAGACTATTACTTCCAATTAACAACCAAAAAAAGCCAGGAGTGGAGCTGTGGCTTATGTGGTAGAGCTCCAGCCTGAAGTATAAAAGCTAAGGCACCATCACACACACAAAAAAGTACAAGTGTTAAAACAAGTTGTCATAATCTCTACTCATTTGGTCATTGAAAAAAGTATCTTCTGTTACACAGCACCTTATCAATACACTGAGGAAAGTTTTTATCCCCTCCAAGATTCCTGTGGCAATTTATATTCAAATGCTACTTCTAACTGCTCATAACAAGAGTGAGCACTCAGAAGACCAGCATTAATTTAAACATGGTAAGTCATCTCCTCATATTTATAACTTCCTTATTCTTTCTGGGCATGAGAAACAAATTTCCTCAAAAGCTCAAGGTTTTCCTTTGCTTAGGATAGGATATGTATAGTCTACCCTAAGAGACTAGAACATCTAATCACCTAAATTTGTGAAATGAGTATTAAACATGCAAAATGTAACTGACCTAGCCAAGGCACTCTGGATCTAAAAACAAGTTTGCCAACCTATACAAGTTGAAGAGGAAAGAGCTTTTCCAAAAAGATTGAGTCCTCACTAAATGGATCCTTATTGTTCTACCAAATCCAGATGTCATCATTCTGGGGATGCCTGTTAATCTTAAATCTTCAGCCCATAGCTCCAAAATTCCCTGGACTGGAAGAGGATTCCTGCCTCCTGAAAGGAAGCACAAGGAACTGCTGTAAGCAGGAAATCTGTGGACCTTCAGAGTATGATGACACGCCAGAGACGTGGCTCCAAAGAATTTACTTACCCCCATCAACAGGTTTCCTACTCAAAATTAAGAGACAAGTTTACAGTGGCCTTCAGGCTATCAGCAAATGCTATTTTTGATCAGTAGTTACAATCTAGTTTGCCACTTAAACTTACATGGTTTCAGAGTGTCAAATCATCTTTCCTAAGAAAGTTTATGTTTCTTGGCAACAATTACAAGACTCAAGTCCTGTTAGGTGGCTTCAATCACATTAGAAAGGTTCTATCCAAAGAGATTCTTACCTACCAAGACTACATTTGGTTGAAAGCTCAGTTCCTGAGACAGGAGGCATTGCCTCTCTGTCTTATAGCTGACCAGAGAGGTAAATAAACATCAAATGCTTAAGCTTGTATTGGGATACATCAAGGATAAATGGAAAGGGGAGAGAAAAATTCTGTGAATACCTAATTAAACAGTTTATTCTTTTGGTTAGTCAGCTGAAAAATTGAACTTACTGATAAATTCATAGTATCAATAAATTTCAATTTTTCTAAAAATCAAAGTTTTAGGTATCTCCAAGAAAAGTGTTTTTCTCTTTGAGTATTTTCCAAGTATGACAAATGTCTCTGAAGTTGTGAAGCTCTAGACATTTGTCGCTAGGTAGTATGTTTTATATCCACCATTAAAACGCTAAGTTTAAATTTTTAGATTTCCAAAACTAGGTTATAATGGATACAGTCATCTTCAATTTTCATCCCAAAAATCTGTCAAGGGCTTCTAAATCTCAATGATTTATCAGCAACAAGAGAAATGCTTGGGGCTGGGAATGTGGTTTAGTGCTTGCCTAGCATGCATGAAGCCCTGGGTTCAATTCATCAGCACCATATAAAAAAAAAAAGCCGGAAGTAGCACTGTGACTCAAGTGGTAGAGTGCCAGCCTTGAGACAGGGCCTGGGCACTGTCCCCAATTTCAAGCCCCAGGACTGGCAAAAAAAAAAAAAAAAGAGAGAGAGAGAAAGAAAGAAAGGCTTACCTCTCAAGATAGCCATCTTCACTATCACCACGGTCACTACATGGCTCTAACATTATACCTACAGACTGACAAAAAGAATACCAAAACCATATTAATAGAGCTCCCAATATTCATACATTTTCTATTTCAAAACAACAATAGGCCAAGTGTGATAACACATATCTGTAATTCCAGCTACATAGGAGGTATAGGTAGGAAGATCATGGTCCAAACAAAAAGCATGAGCTCTATCTGAAAACAAAGAAAAAAAGAAGGAAAAAAAGCTGGATGTATAGTTTAAAGTAGTAGAGCATTTGCCCACCTAGAAATAAGCACAAGTAATTAATCCATCACTTTAGGTATAATGAGGTATAAATTTAATTTTCTGACATGTACTTCTCTATTTTTTTACCAGTTTTCAACAATAAATATATTACTTTGAAGTAAAAAAAATGAAATAAAAGTAGATACAGATAATAAAAAAGAAATAAGTGCAAGACCCTGAGTTCAAACATAAAACTGTCAAAAACAACCCCTTTTCCACACACACAAAAAGTCTTGAGCTGGGGACTCAAGCAGTGCAGTGTAGGCTGCTTGCCTCCACTGGGGCAAGAGCACTGAAGAAACATTTTTCCAATGAAAACATACCAATTTTAAATAACAGTCTTCTGATCCTGCTAAGCATGCTTTATTTCTCTTCAACCATGAAAAGAATTTCTAGCAAGAAAAAATATTCTAGAGCAGGCAGCTCAAATAGAACACCTGCCTAGTAAACTCAAGGTCCTGAATTCAAACCCAAGTACAGAGAGACCAAAGTCATACAACAGTTTATAGAAATTGGTTTTCAAATGAGGATCCTGTGTACTTTAAAAACACAAGAGAACAGCCTTCCATTTTCCAATCATTTCAGTGATCTACCTTATCCTAATTCATCCATAAATTAAAACAATTCCCAACTCTAACACAAATGCCCTAAGCACTACTAAAACTGTATAAATTTGTGCTTTTTGGGGGAGGGGGCAGTCCTGGGCCTTGGACTCAGGGCCTGAGCAATGTCCCTGGCTTCTTTTTGCTCAAGGCTAGCAATCTACCACTTGAGCCCCAGCGCCACTTCTGGCCGTTTTCTATATATGTGGTGCTGGGGAACAGAACCCAGGGCTTCATGTATAAGAGGCAAGCACTCTTGCCACTAGGCCATATTCCAAGCCCCTAAATTTGTGCTTTTAATAATCATCTCTAAAAATAAACAAAACCCTTTTTTTGGGGGGCAGTACTCAATTTTGAACTATGAACCATGTGCATATTATGCAAATGTACAGTGCCCTACCACTTTAGCCAAGCACCCTGCCGGGTTTTTTTCTTCAGATTTTTTTTCAGGGTTAAACTTTGTGCCTAGCCTGGCCTTGCCCATGATTCTACCTATACTTCCTACATACACCCCAGTTGTTCTCTGAAATAGGGTTTAATTTCTTTTTTTAATACCTGGGCTGATCTCAAACCTGATTCTCCTCTCTCCACCTAATCTTAAGCAGGGAGGATTTTCTATGACAAAACAAATATATAAAGTGAAAAATCTAAAATCAGAGCGAGAGACAGAGATAAAGATAAAGAACATTGATAAAAACCAACATGCCAAAAGTTAATTTGGGCAGGTCAAAAAATAAAAATGAATATTTATAATTACAAAAGTAATTATTTCCTTAATTAATAAAAAGTACCTATAAACCAGGCACTTGTGGTTCACACCTATAATCCTAGCTATTTGGGAGGCTGAGATCTGAGGATCACAGTTCAATGCCAGCCCGAGCAGGGAAGTCCCTAAGACCCTTCTCTCCAATTAACCACCAAAAAGCCAAAAGTAGAGCTATGGCTCAAGTGGTAGAGTGCTAGCCTTGAGCAAAAAAAGCTTAGGAACAGCACGTAGGCCCTAAGTTCAAATCTCCAGGACTAGCACAACACCCCTCCCCGCAAAAAGTACCTACAAATTAAAAAGGGAAAAATTAGTGAAAGGGAAGAGATAACATTGTCCAAAAAGAAATGTATTCTTTATGCCTTATGTAACTATAACCCCTCCATCACCTTTATAATAATAAAAGGGGGGAGGGAACCCAATAGAAAACTATGTGAATGATATGGGCAATTAGGAGGAGAAAAAAAGAGCATTTTTACTAAGATGTAAACAACAATGAAACACACAATTTATAAGGTTCATTTACCAAGTTAAAAAAAGGGGGGGGGGCTGGGGATATGGCCTAGTGGCAAGAGTGCTTGCCTCGTATACACGAGGCCCTGGGTTCGATTCCCCAGCACCACATATACAGAAAATGGCCAGAAATGGCGCTGTGGCTCAAGTGGCAGAGTGCTAGCCTTGAGCAAGAAGAAGCCAGGGACAGTGTTCAGGCCCTGAGTCCAAGCCCCAGGACTGGCAAAAACAAAAACAAACAAACAAAAAAAAAGGGGGGGGCTGGGAATATGGCCTAGTGGCAAGAGTGCTTGTCTCGTATACATGAGGCCCTGAGTTCAATTCCCCAGCACCACATATACAGAAAATGGCCAGAAGTGGCGCTGTGGCTCAAGTGGTAGAGTGCTAGCCTTGAGCAAAAAAAAAAAAGAAGCCAGGGACAGCGCTCAGGCCCTGAGTCCAAGGCCCAGGACTGGCACAAAAGAAAAAAAAAGAGGGCTGGGAATGTGGCTTAGTGGTTGAGTGCTTGCAATGCATGTACAAAGCCCTAAGTTCAGATTCCTCAGTACCACATACACAGAAAAAGCAGAAAGTTAGCACTGTGGCTCAAGAGGTAGAGTGCTAGCTTTGAGCAAAAAGAAGCAGCCAGGGACAGTGCCCAGGCCCTGATTCCAAGCTCAAGGAAGGAAGGAAGAAGGAGGGAGGGAGGGAGGCAGGGAGGGAAGGAAGGAGGTAGGGAGGCAGGGAGGGAATCTATCTGCTACTGAATAGGGCATATGGAAAAAATAGGTACTTCTACACACTGCTAAAGTACAAACTTGGTTTACTGGAGTATGATTTAGTAAGCTCACATTATTCACTGACTTTTTTTAACACATAGTCAAAAATACAAATAAAAATCGTAAAACAAAACAATTTAATTCATACACATCCACTAAGCAATTGAGCTGATGGGGAGATGCTAAAGCAATCCTATACCAATTTTGTTTAAATTGGGTAAATTTGTGAAAATATGCCTACCAAAAAACAAATGGTGGGCAGAGAATATGACTTAGCAGTAGAGTGCTTGCCTTACATGTGTGAACCCCTTGGTATGATTCCTCTGCACTATATAAAACAGAAAAAGCTGGAAGTGGCCCTGTGGCTCAAGTGGTAGAGTGTTAGCCTTGAGCAAAAAGAAGACGGGGATAGTGCTCAGGAACTGAATCCAAGCTCCAGAACTGTCCAAAAAAAAAAAAGCAAATGGTGCTGGGTGCCAGTGGCTCATACCTATAATCTTAGCTACTGAGAAGGCTGAGATCTGCAAATCACAGTTCGAAGCCAGCCTGTGCAGAAAACTCCTAGTGAGACACTTATGTCAAATTAACCACTCCAAAATGCTGTAACACTGTGATAGAGCACTAACCTTGAGTACAATGAGGCTCAGACACAGCGCCCAGGCTCTGAGTTTTTGTTTTTTTTTTTTTTAAGACTTTTATTTTATTTATTTATTGCCACTTGAGCCACAGCGCCACTTCTGTCCATTTTCTATATATGTGGTGCTGGGGAATTGAACCCAGGGCTTCATGCATACGAGGCAAGCACTCTTGCCACTAGGCCAAATTCCCAGCCCCAGGCTCCAAGTTTAAGCCCCATTAAAAAAAAAAAAAAAAGTAAATGGTGCCAGGCACTGGTAGCTCATGCCTGTAACCCTAGCTGCTAAGATCTGAGGATCACAGTTCAAAGCCAGCCTCAGCAGTAAAGTCTATGAGACTCTTAACTCTAATAAAAGGTTGGAAGTGGTGCTGTGGCTCAAGTGGTTGATCTTTGAGCATAAAGAAGCTCAGGGATAGCATCCAGACCCTGAGTTCAAGCCCCAGAACAATGGGGAAAAAAAAAAAAAGAAAATGGTGCCCAATACTATACTTACTTGAAGTGATAAAGTGAAAATTTTACATGTGTTTAAAAGAGGTATGTCTTTGAGTTGGATGTGTTATAGAAAAATCAATTATCCATAGTAAAATACTGAACTCTATACATCCTGAGTACTCAATGGTGGATGGCTCCTTGGCACCATGTACTCACAGATACTAAGGGTCTACTGTATATAAGAAAATTACAAAGATATATATTTTATAACCCAAATTCTGCCCATCTCCCTTGAGGTGCTAGTAATTGAACTCAGGACCTCAAACTGACTAGATGGGCACTCTGTAATGGTTAATTTCAAGATAGGGTCTCCCTTTATGCTAGGGCCTTCTGTACTGCAATCCTATTTATGCTTCCCAGTGTCATTGGTGATGACAAGATTTGGCCACTTCGCTCAGTCTCTTCGCTTTTTTCTGCCACTGGAATTACGTGAACCTGTCATTTCATTTTACCCAGCTACTAGATGAGAAGGAGTCCCACTAACTTTTTTGCCCTGCCTGACCTGAAACTATGATTTGCTGATCTCTGCCTCCCAAGTAGCTATGATTACAGAATTAAGCCACTGTGCCCCTGGCCCAAAATACTTCTGTACATTTATCCTTAGTTATGTTTATACAACATGAGAATGGTGTATAAGGCTATCCAATGGGCATTTTGTAGTTTTATTATAGGTATCGGGTGGACATGCATAGGAGAAGACACTTTCTACATATCCTTATTTTGTGTTTTCTTATCTAAATCTACACCCTTTTTGTGTGTGTTTCTGCTGGTACTGGGCTTGGCCTTTTCACTCAAGGTTGCCACACCTTCACTTCCTACACAAGTCTAAATATTTTCTAAAAGAACTTAAGAACTCAGTAAAACAAAAATCAACTTTTAAAATTCACACTGGAGCCAAGCACAGGGCCTTAACTCTCTAGCTATTCAGGAGCTTGACATCTGCAGATTGGATTGCAATTCAAAACCAGCCTCAGGGGGCTGGAAATATGCCCTAATGGCAAGGGTGCCTCCTGTACGTGAAGCCCCGTGTTCGATTCCTCAGCATCACATATATAAAAAAGGCCAGAGGTGGCGCTAGTGACACTGTGGCTCAAGTGGCAGAGTGCTAGTAGCCTTGAGCAAAAAAGAAGCCAAGGAAAGTTCAAGCCCCAGGACTGGCAAAAAAAAAAAAAAAAAAGCCAGCCTCGGGCAGGAAAATCCATGAGTCTCTATCTCCAATTAAGCATTCAGAAAATAAAAAACTTTCAGCAAAGATTATTAAGACAGTATAACTAGCAAAGTAGGGAAGAAAAAAAAAGAAACTTTAGCAATACTGAAAGCCAAATGAAGTATGGTAGGTAGTGGGAGTAATTACAAAACTGAAGGGCTGGAGATGTAGCTCAGTAGTATAGTTGCCTAGCAAACTGAGTTCAAACCCTAGTACCAAGGGGGGAAGGGGGGGAATCAACTTTTGCTATTATTATTATTTTTTTTTTTTGGCCAGTCCTGGGCCTTGGACTCAGGGCCTGAGCACTGTCCCTGGCTTCTCTTTGCTCAAGGCTAGCACTCTGCCACTTGAGCCACAGCGCCACTTCTGGCCATTTTCTGTATATGTGGTGCTGGGGAATCGAACCGAGGACTTCACGTATATGAGGCAAGCGCTCTTGCCACTGGCCATATCCCCAACCCCAACTTTTGCTATTATTATTTTTTTTTTGGCCAGTCCCGGGCCTTGGACTCAGGGCCTGAACACTGTCCCTGGCTTCTTCCCGCTCAAGGCTAGCACTCTGCCACTTGAGCCACAGCACCGCTTCTGGCCGTTTTCTGTATATGTGGTGCTGGGGAATCGAACCTAGGGCCTCGTGTATCCAAGGCAGGCACTCTTGCCACTAGGCTATATCCCCAGCCCAACTTTTGCTATTATTAAAGCTTTCATTACTAGCTACTCAGGTATACCATGCCTGTAATTCTAGCTGCTCAGGAAACAGACCTGGAAGATGATGGTTCAAAGGCAGCCTATGCAGAAAAGTGCAAGACTCCATCTCCAAAGAAATAACAAAAATGGAGATGTGGCTCAAATAGAAGAATGCCAGCCATAAGCAAGCCAGCCAACCAAGAGATTGTTCAAGCTCTGGTGATACCATCATAAAAGAGAGGCTAAGAAGAAAAGCAGCAGAGATAACTAGGATAAATGGTCAAAAGAAGATTGTTTTTGGCCAGGCACTGGTGGCTCATGGCTGTAATCCTAGTTGCTCAAGAGGCTGAGATCTGAAGATGGCAGTTCAAAGCCAACCCAAGCAGGAAAATCCTTATTTATAGGAAAGCAAAAAATAGCATAGAAGATTAACTTGGCCAAAGATGCACAATTATTCAGTAAAGATAGAGGTTCTCTGATTCTATATTTAATGTATTGTTTATAATAGAAATATGCTGAGAAAACGTTCTCATCCATTCAATTAGTATTTTATTTTAAAAGTCATTATCAAGGGCTGGGGATATGGCCTAGTGGCAAGAGAGCTTGCCTCATATACATGAGGCCCTGGGTTCAATTCCCCATTACCACATATATAGAAAACGGCCAGAAGTGGCGCTGTGGCTCAAGTGGCAGAGTGCTAGCCTTGAGCAAAAGGAAGCCAGGGACAGTTCAGGCCGAGTCCAAGGCCCAGGACTGGCCAAAAAAAAGTCATTATCAAACCTATACTTTGAAATATAGGACTGGAGGCATGACTTAAGTGAACAAAATCCTGAGCTCAAACCCACATACGCACACGCACGCACACATACACAAAGTATTGTTTCCTGGTACTGAGACTTGAACTCAGAGCCTCATGTATTGTTCACTTCCCTTGCTCATGACGGGCACTCTATCACTTAAGACATACCTCCAACCCAGCTTTTTAATGGTTATTTTATTTTTTCTATTATCAAGATATACAGAGGGGGGCTGGGGATATAGCCTAGTGGCAAGAGTGCCTGCCTCGGATACACGAGGCCCTAGGTTCGATTCCCCAGCACCACATATACAGAAAACAGCCAGAAGTGGCGCTGTGGCTCAAGTGGCAGAGTGCTAGCCTTGAGCGGGAAGAAGCCAGGGACAGTGCTCAGGCACTGAGTCCAAGGCCCAGGACTGGCCAAAAAAAAAAAAAAAAACAACATATACAGAGGGGTTACTTAATATACTTAAGGTAGTGAGTACATTTCTTGTCATATTTGTTACCCCTTCCTCATTTTTCTCCCACCTTTTCCCCCCCAGCCCCCTCCCCACACTTTCATTTTTTTTAACCTTCCCACTGACGGACATCATCACTCTAATCTGTAATGCTTAAGAACTCTATGGACATTTAATGGTTATTTTAGAGATTGGAGTTGGACTTTCCCCTTCAGACTAGTTTCAGAACTACTATCCTTGGGGATTCAGCCTCCTGAGTAGCCAGGATTACAAGCATAAGCCACCAATGCATAACTCCCTGCTACTGTATTTTAAACTGCAACTAATTAATTTTAAAACAGTAATAGACTAAAACACAAGACTGACAATTTGTCATGGGCTTTCTGTAATTATTAAAAAATCCTATAATTACATAAAATCCTATAGTTATAAGAAGAATATTGCAATTCTAAAATATAGTTCTTTGGTATGAGGGATATGTTAAAATTACTTTGGGAAATAGAAATCAGACAAAACAGGGGGGCTGGGGATATGGCCTAGTGGCAAGAGAGCTTGCCTCCCATACATGAAGCCCTAGGTTCGATTCCCCAGCATCACATATACAGAAAACAGCCAGAAGGGGCGCTGTGGCTCAGGTGGCAGAGTGCTGGCCTTGAGCTGGAAGAAGCCAGGGATGGTGCTCAGGCCCTGAGTCCAAGGCCCAGGACTGGCCAAAAAAAAAAAAAAAAAGAAAAAGAAAACAGACCAATTTCTCTTGTGAGAGAAATTTTCACCTATAATGGAAATTTTCATTTCTAAGTATATCTCCTCTGCCAGGGAGAATCACTACAAACTATCAACAAACTTACTTTTGTTTAAGGTTTTCCTGGTTATATCTTTTTAACAGGGACTCCTTCATACCCTTCTTTATTTCAGAGAAATATGGTGATATTTAAGCCACCATGACAGTTGCAAATTTACTTTTTCACCTACTTCCTATGTGTATGTATATGAGGCATGCAGGTTGGGAAGCTTCAGCTTGGCTTTCTCCTGATAAATCTGTCGTTTGCTACAGGGGTCAACCCTAACTAAAACTGTAAAAAAATTTTCTCTACACTTATTTCTTCAGAAAAAGAAATACAAGAAAGCTTTCAATAATAACCAAATTCAATCACACCACCTAACAATCTCAGCTAACATCATAATATTTTCTTTCCAATAACTATTTTAATATTTTTGAAAGAAGAAAAAGACTTTTTTCACCCACCTTTCAACCCACTGATGTTGAGTGGGTTGAAAACCAAATTCTCACAAAGAATGAGTATTTTGAAGGATTTATAAGTTAGACATATCAGCAAAAATATGATTACTTCTGCTATGAAAGGGACACACAAAATAAGAGTTGTGCTTCTAGCACCCCAGAGTTGTTATATGTGTTTGTTGTTATTGGTTGTTTTTTTCCCACAATTCTTACCTGGTTATTTTCTTGATCTTCAAATACAAAATCTTGCTGCATAACTTCATTTTCTAAGTTACTGCCAGCCACAGGTTCTGAACAATCTTTGTTACTATCACTGGCATTAATAACATCATCAGCAATATCAACCCTAATAAAGAAAATTAAGAAGAAAAAAATGACAGGGAGGGAAATGGAGAGGGGGAAGGCAGAGGAAAATGAGTGAGGAGGTAACAAGTTGAGTAAGAAATGTATGCACTTCCTTACATATGAAACTGCAACCCTCTGTATATCACTTCGGTAATAAAGAAATAAATTAAAAAGGAAAAAAAATGAGGCCAAGTGACAAGTAAATAATGGCTTTAAAATAAACATCAATAATGATCCAAACACTTGTTGCTGATTTTCCTCATAATTTTTTTGAGTGTGTGCCAGTATTGAGGCTTAAGCTCAGGACCTGAGCACTGTCACTGAGCTTTTTGCTCAGAGAAAGCACTCCACAGCTAGAGTATACAGTGCTACCACTAGACACGAGTCCCATGGACTTTCCGGCCCAGCTTGCTTCAAACGACAACCTCCAGATCTCAACCTCCTGAGTTGCTAGGATTACAAGCATGAGCCACCAGCACTCAAACACTTTTATTTAAGACAGAGGTCTTGCTATATAGACCGGGCTATTATAAAACTAATGTCCTCTGGCCTAAGTGTCCCAAGTGTAAGGATTGCAAGTATATGCGCTGTCTATAATCATAAAAATCAACAGTTGTGTGTTAGATTGTAAAATCTGCTAACTTATTTTGTTTCTACTGGGGATGTTGTAAGAGATCTTGTAAAATTTTTCATAAGCATCTTTAACAGATTAGCAGAGTATTGTAAAAAGGATCATACTGGTAAATACAAAGTAAAAATTCAGGTGCTAGGAATGTGGCTTAGTGGTAGAGAGCTTGCCTAGCATGCAAGAAGCCCTTGGTTTGATTCCTTGGCATCACATAAACAGAAAAGGCCAGAAGAAGCACTGTGGCTCAAGTGGTAGATAGAGTGCTAACCTTGAGCAAAAAGAAGCCAGGGACAGTGCTGAGGCCCTAAGCCCAAGCCCCAGGACTGGCAAAAAAAACCCTCAATGCAATACTCATCAAAATCCCAACATCATTCCTCACAGAATTATAGAAATAAAGTCAAAAGTACATAGGAAGGCATAAGAGACTCCAAGTAGCCAAAGTAAGTCTAAGTATAAACAGCACCATTGGAGGTATCATAATAGCACACTTTAAATTATATTATAGCACCATAGGAAGAAAACAGCTTGGTGCTGGTACAAAAAGAGACTTGGAAGACCAAAAGCACAGTATAGTAGATCCCAGAATAAAACCACACACCTACAGTCAACTAAGCTTTTACAAAGGAGTCAAGAACATAGAGTAGAGGGAGCTGGGAATGTGGCTTTGCCGTAGAGTGCTTGCCTAGTAGCATCCATGAAGTTTAATTCCTCAGTACAACATAAACAGAAAAAGCTGGAAATGGTGCTGTGGCTCAAGTTGTAGAGTATTAGCCTTGAGCAAAAGAAGCTCAGGGACAGTGTCCAGCGGCTGAGTTCAAACCCCAGGACTGGCAGAAAAAAAAAAAAAAAAAAACATACAATGGAGAAAAAGACAGCCACATCAATACAAAGCTATCTATCTGCAGGAGACTGAAACTGTACCTGGATCTCTCATCCTGTATGAAAATCAACTCCAATTAGACCAAAGAAGTCAAAGAAAGAACAAACTCTAGGTCTACTACAGAAAAATATAGGGTAAACCCTGGAAATTATAGACACAGGTAAATTTACACAGGTAAATTATAGACCCAGGTAATTATAGACAAAGGACTTCAGATGGCCAGAGGACTGAACGAAGCAAGAACTGACAAATAGGACTATGTGAGCCGGTGCTAGTGGCTCATACCTATAATCCTAGATATTCAGGAGGCTGAGATTTGAGGAACGTGATTCTAAGCCAGCCTGACCATGAAACTCTTATCTCCAGTTAACCACCAAAAAACCAGAAGTGGCGCTTCAAAGCATGAACCTCACATCTCAGCCTACTGGTTAGGATTAAGGGCATGAGCCACAATGGGCATCCTGATTAATTTGTGTGTGTTGAAATTATTTTTCATATAACATAGTTCCTTTAATAAACATAGCCAGGGACCAGTGGCACACACTTGTAATCCAGCTACTCAGCATGAGATCTGAGCATCAGGTTAAAAGCCAGCCCAGATGGGAAACTTCAATTATCCACCAAAAACCTAAAAATGAAGATGTGGCTCAAGTGGTAGGACACCAACCTTGAGTAAAATAGCTAAGGCACTATAACCAGACTCTCCTGGCCCTAAACTCAAGCCTAAGGACTGAAACAAAAAACAAACAAAAAACCCAATAAGCTCAATGCTTCGACACATGTTCAGGAAACAAAACCTGGCTGGCTATGTTGGACTTAATAATATGATATTTTATGGATAAGAAATGACATTTTCAATGTTAATTAAGAGTGTACAATTTAAGGCTAGGCCTTGACGGCCCATATCTATAATCCTTACTGTTGGAGAATTAAGGTCTCCAACCAGTGGAAAAATTTAGCCCCGGCACGGTTACTCTGATGCCTCATTAGCACACTAATAGGCCCTTGGGAACACATTCCCAGATAGGAGTTTCTGGTGTTTGTGGGCCAAAGGAAGCCACCAGTTGTTGTGAGAATCTCCTTTTTCCCCCTACTTAGCAAGTCTCCCTGAGGAGACTTGCTAGACCAGCCGCCTTTAGTGTTAGATTCTCACTGTAAACAGGAAAGTCTCCTCACTGTTATTTCACAAGTATTTGGAGAAGTCAAGATTGATGTTATCTAGCCTTAAGGAGATAGTAGCTAGGAGATAATTATAGTTCTACCTCAGTTGTATACAGTTCCTTGTTTTGATATCAATAATCTTTGTAGTCACTACCTCCAGTAATTAGAAAGGCATTTGTATCAAGTTCCTGCCCTCACAGTAGGAAATTTCCTCCACTTCTGTATTTGAGACAAACGTCATGCTGTATTGATCTTTTACCCTGTAATTGTAAAATTGGTTTCTAACCCTATATAAACCCTGGCCCTCTTGGAATAAAGTATGCATTGGTTCACTCGCCTTGCATCCCCCGTGTCCTGATTTCGACTGCAGTTACCCAGGTTCAACACCTTACTACTTAGGAGACTGAGATACATAGGACTGCAGGGTTATAGTTTAAGGCCAGCCCAGGCAGAAAAGTCCACAAGACTACATCTCCAAAAGAGCCAACAAAAAGCAAGGCTGGAGGTGTTAGTAGGAGAGCATCAGCCACACAAGCAAGACAAAGGGCTGAGTTCAAAAATAGGGTAGGGGAAAAGTCTGAAGGGGGCTGATGTTCAGAAATCCCCAAAGAAAGACCCTGTTATTTAAAAAAATATATGTTTAGGGTAACTATTTTATAACTTTAATAAATAATAGTAAAATAGTTCTTACTGGCTATTAGGTCTTTTCTCACCACACTTAATACTTCCTACTTCATTATTACACATCAGACTTGGTTGTTGTAAATTCTTTTTTTGTTACTGTAAATTCTCAAGACCATAATCTATACTGCACTGCAGATCAAAACGTGCTGTTCAGGGCTGGGAATATAGCCTAGTGGCAAGAGTGCTTGCCTCGCACACATGAAGCCCTGGGTTCGATTCCTCACGCCACATATACAGAAAACGGACAGAAGTGGTGCTGTGGCTCAAGTGGCAGAGTGCTAGCCTTGAGCAAAAAGAAGCCAGGGACAGTGCTCAGGCCCTAAGTTTAAGGCCCAGGACTGGCGAGAAAAAAAGGGGGGGAGGGGCAGTTCCACAGGTATTCTAATTTTTCTTCCTAAAATTCTACAAATACAACATGTGTTAGTGAGTTGGCTTAACTGGGGATTTAGTCACACAAACTTAATTGTTAAACCCTATGACAATTTGGCATTTGAATGATACCTCAAAGAACAACAACAAAAAAAAGAACAAGCCGGGCACTGGACACTGGAGGCTTGTGACTATAATCCTAGCTACTCAGAAGGCTGAGGTCTGGGGTTGGGAATGTGGCTTAGTGGTAGAGTGTTTGTTAGTGGTAGAGTGCTTGCCTAGCATTCATGAAGCCCTGAATTCAATTCCCCAGTACCCACATACGTGGAAAGGGGAGGGGAATAGCCAGAGTGGCGCTGTGGCTCAAGTGGTAGAGTGCTAGCCTTGAGCAAAAGAAGCTCAGGGACAGTGACCAGGCCCTGAGTTCAAACCCCAGGACTAGCAAAAAAAAACAAACACAAAAAAACCCACTCATGTGAAGCTGTGCAAGGTGGTAAATGGCTATATTCCCAGAAAGGAGCTGAATCAGGAGGATCACAAGTTTGAAGTCAGCCTGGGATACATAAAGAAGACAACAAAATGAAGGCAAGGATAAAGAAGAAGCAGAGGGCTTGGGGATATGGCCTAGTGGCAAGAGTGCTTGCCTCGTATACATGAGGCCCTGGGTTCAATTCCCCAGCACCACATATACAGAAAACGGCCAGAAGTGGGCTGTGGCTCAAGTGGCAGATTGCTAGCCTTGAGCAAAAAGAAGCCAGGGACAGTGCTCAGGCCCTGAGTCCAAGCCCCAGGACTGGCCAAAAAAAAAAAAAAGAAGAAGAAGCAGAAACAGCCACTACCACTTTGGTAGCTCAAGCCTGAAAACCTTGCTGGTTGGGAGACTGGGTATTTCAATATAAAGTAGCAGGGCCATACAAGTTCAAGACTCCTAACCAATGGCTAGGCCCAGTGGTTCACACGCTGGTTATACAGGGAGAATACAAGTAGGAACCCAGGCTGCCTCAGCATAAAGTGAGACTACCTGGAAAATAAGCAATGCAAATATGGGGTATAGGTGAAACTCAAATGGTAAATAAACTGCCTAGCAACTGTGAAGCTCTGAGTTCAATCCCCAGTATTTGTCAAAAGGAGAGGGAAAAAAAGGAAAACTCCTCTTTACCACATTAGTAGAAAGTTTCATATGTTCCTGTTATAACTGGCATAAACCAATAACTAGTTTAATGCCCATATACAATTTTTCCTCTAAAATGTGCACAATATTTTTAAATCTTTAAAAAGTGTTTTCCATATGTATACTACTTACTCTGCAGAGGCTGGTAAGATGCTGGTACGAGATATATGGGCATGGAAATCAAAGAAACTAGCTGTGAAATGTTTCAATATTAACTGTCTACAAAATGTACTGAGAAACTGAGAAATGACAAACTTGTATTGTCTTGATATGTAACCAGGAGAGGGGACTAATTTTAAGGTTTTCAGTTAAATAACAGATTGAAAATATTCTCCGAAACTTGGTAAAAGTTTCAAATATAAACAAAGAAAATTGATTTACAAATACTTATTTTAAGGACTTTTTTCATCTTCTTTTGTTGGTAATACTTGGGTAATCTTCCACTTGAGCTATGCCCAGCCTTAAGAAAACTGGGGTAATAAATAATATCCTAACTTTAGAAGTATTTATTGAATACTTACTATGAGTCAGAAGTTTGATATGCAATTATTTCATTTAAAAGCTCTCTGTACCTAAGAAAGTCACATTTCCCCTTTCCACCAAACAAACTGAAAGATGTTAAATTGTCCAAAAGAACACAGCCCCAAGTTCTTTACAATTAAAAAAAGTTGCAGCCAGGTGCCAATGAGTCATGTCTGTATTCCTAGCTACTCAGGAAGCTGAGACCTGAGGATAGCAGCTCAAAGCCAGCCCAGGCAGGGAAGTTTGTGAGACAGATCTCCATTAACCATCAAAAAGCGGGATGTGGAGCTATGGCTCAAATGGTAGAATACTAACTAGTTTACAGCAAGAAAGCTCAGGAGAGTGCACAGGCCCGAAGTTCAAGCCCCAATACACACACACACACACACACACACTCAGGCCCTGAGTTCAAGCCCACCCCCCCACAGACATACAGTGTGCTCAGGTCCTGAGTTCAAGCACACGCGCACGCGCACACACACACAGAGCTCTAGCTAGGTTCTGGTGGCTCATCTATAATTTCAGAAAGCAAGAATCTAGTAGCTAGACAAATCATCAAGACATTTACATCCAATTCACCAACAAAACACAAAGTGAAGGTATGGTTTAAGTAGCAGAGCTAGAGCCCTGAGCAAGTACGCTAAGCAAGAGCTCTGAGTTCAAGCCCCAGTCACCTACAAGAAAAAAGATGCTCTACTGCCTCCTGAATTAAAACAACAAAAATACCAAACAGTATAGCATATACAATAGTACCAGATCATGATTTTAATGATACAAAAGGACCCCTTAAGCCGGGCACCTGTGGCTCACGCCTGTAATCCTAGCTACACAGGATCTGAACATCACAGAGCAAAGCCAGCCTGGGAAGGAAAGTCTGAGAGACACTCATCTCCAATAAACCAGATAACCGGGCTGGGGATATAGCCTAGTGGCAAGAGTGCCTGCCTCGGATACACGAGGCCCTAGGTTCGATTCCCCAGCACCACATATACAGAAAACGGCCAGAAGCGGCGCTGTGGCTCAAGTGGCAGAGTGCTAGCCTTGAGCGGGAAGAAGCCAGGGATAGTGCTCAGGCCCTGAGTCCAAGGCCCAGGACTGGCCAAAAAAAAAAAAAACAAACAAACAAACAAAAATAAACCAGATAACCAGATATGGCACTGTGGTTCAAAGTGGTAAAGCAAAAAAAAAAGTTCAGGGACACCCAAGCCCTGAGTTCAAACCTCACGACACCCCCACCCCCAAAAAAGAGACCTCTAAAATACATAGTACACTCACTAGACACTATATTGAAAATGAAGTATACAACTTGTGGGTGGGGCTAGGAGAGAAAAACTGGGAGAGTAAGAGGGAAGGAGTGACATTGACCAAAATAAATTCTTCACCTAACTTATGTAACTGTAACCTCTCTGTACATTACCTTTATAATAAAAATAATACATTGTACAAAGAAGATGGGATATGCAACTACTTCATGTGGTGTTCTCATTTAGAAACACTAACCTATTAAGGCTAGAGAAATTTAGTGTTAGATTTAGGCACAGAGTATTAGCTGTTCTCAAATATGGGTAATTTTTTATAATTTATCAGATAGGAGGTTAAGGTGTGTCTAACATATCTAAGCGCATCTTTCGTAAGCACACAAACATAGGGACGTAGGGAAACGTAACCCTTGTTCAAAGTGTAGAATGAAAGCTGAGAGAGGCCATGAGCACCCACACAACACAAAAATAATAGGGGAGAACAATAATCAAGATGCATTGTACTCATAACTGGACTTATTGAACTGTAACCCTTCTGTACAACTACTTAAAATTTAAAAAAAATTAATAGCCAGGTACTGGTGGCTCACACTTGTAATCCGTGATACTCAGGAGGCTAAGATCTGAGGATCAGTGTTCAAGCCTCGCCTGGGGAGAAAAGTCCATAAGACTCATCTCCAATCAACCAGCAAAAAGCCAGAATTGGAGGAATGGCTCAAGTGGTAGAGCACCAGTCTTCAATGAAAAAACTCAAGTTTTCACTTGGCTGAAAGATCAAGCCCTGGTACTAGCACATAAAAAGTAAAAAGCATCACCATATATGAGTAGTAATAATTTAACTATCAATCTTATGTTGGTTTTCAATAAATAGATTATTCTCAGCTCTAATAACACTTATTCTAATGCTTCTAAAGTAAATGCTTGGCTAGTACTGGCAGCTCAGGCATGTACTGGTGATTAATACCTATAATCCCAGCAACTTAGAAAGCAAAGACAAAGAGAATGACAATGCAAGTACAAACCACACACACACACACATAAAATACAAGCCCAGGTGAGCAAAAAGTTAGAAAGACTATTCTTAATTAATAAACTGAGTAGTATGGTATTCACACTGGGATCCATAACTGGACTCAGCCAAAACACAAGGCACCATCTGAAAAAATAACCTAGGACAAAAAGGTATGGAAGCATGGCTCAAGTGGTAAATGGCTTGCAAAACATGCATACGGCCTTGAATTCAAAACTCCCTGTCAAAAATAACAAACAAAAGTGCTTCACAAAAAATAATATTTTAAAAAAGCCTTAAAAAGGCTAGGAAGAAAAAACATGTAACTTGTACAAGAAAGTATAGCCATCAAATTTGTGGGGGTTTGTTTTGTTTAGTGGTTTTGTTTTGTGCCAGTACTGGGTCTTGAATTCAGTCCTGGGCACTGTCCCTGAGCTTTTTTACTCAATGCCAGCACTCTACCACTTGAACCACAGCAATATTTCCTTTTTTTGTGTGATTAATTAGAGAGAAGCGACTCACAGACTTTCCTACACAGGCTGGCTTTGAACCATAGTTCTCAGATTTCAAACTCCTAAGTATCTAGGATTATGGGTATGAGCCACCAGTACCCTAGATTTCATGTGTACATGTATGTGCATGCATATACATGCATGCATTCATATGGATACCAGTACTGGGGCTTGTTAGGGCCTGGGCTGATCCTTAGCTTTTTTGCTCAAGTCTAGTGCTCTATCACTAGAGCCACATGTGGTTCTACTTCTGGCTCTTTGGTCCTTAACTGTACATACTTTCCTGCCTGAGCTGGCTTCAACTGTGACCCTCAGATCTTACCCTCTCTGATCTCAGTGGCATGAGCCACTGACACCTGGCTGGAGATTCCCATATTTAAAGGAAGGCAAAAAATGGTAACTGAGGGGCTGGGGATATGGCCTAGTGGCAAGAGTGCTTGCCTCGTATACATGAGGCCCTGGGTTCAATTCCCCAGCACCACATATATAGAAAACGGCCAGAAGTAGCACTGTGGCTCAAGTGGCAGAGTGCTAGCCTTGAGCAAAAAGAAGCCAGGGACAGTGCTCAGGCCCTGAGTCCAAGCCCCAGGACTGGCCCAAAAAAAAAAAAAAAGTAACTGAACATTCCTTATCAAGGTTACTGCTTTAAATTTTCTTCCTGCTCTTTTTCATACTCAAATATCAATCTTGCACATAGTTATAATTTATGTTTAGTGCTTCAGGTACTCTACATCTAAAATGACATGCTCTAATTCTAAAGTTCATCCAACTCAAATATTTACCTCGTTGATGGTGTAACACTATTTGCTTCCAGGATATTTTCAGTCATCCTTAATTGTACCACTTCTGGCATGTTATTTGATTTTTCTACACCCTCTTCTGGAAGTTCTTCTATATGTTCCAGCTTTTCATCTTCTTCCTCAGAAAGTTCATTAACCTATATAAATAAAAGAAAACTCAGAATTAAAATGTAACAAGGGACTGGAAATGTGGCTTGGTGGTAGAGTGCTTGCCTAGCATGTATGAAGCCCTGGGTTCAATTCATCAGTACCATTTAAACAGAAAAAGCTGGAAGTACTACTGTGGCTGAAGTGGTAGGGTGGTAGCCTTGAGCAAAAAGAAGCTCAGGGACAATACCGAGGCCCTGAGTTCAAGACCCAGGATTGGAAAAAGAAAATTTAAAAAAGTAAAATGTAACAAAAACTTAATTTATCTAAAACACATTCTAAGAAAATTGTAAACAACTCATTTTTATTTTCTCATTTCCTAAGATCAATATCTTATATAAAGAAACTGCCAGCTTCTTTTTGTACTGTTACTTGAACTCATGGCCTGGATACTGTCCTTAGCTCTTTTGCTCAAGGCTGGTAGTCTAGCACTTGAGCCCATCTCCACTTCCAGGTTTTGATGGTTGAGATAAGAATCTCTTGGGTTTTCCTGCCCAGGCTAGCTTTGAATCTTTGTTCTCAAGTATCAGCCTCCTGAGTAGCTAGGATTATACACATAAGCCCTGGGACTAGGTCTGTCAACTTTTCTGTGTCAACATAAAATTATAGCACTGAGTGGAGCTCAGTAGGACTAGTATGCACCAAGCTCTGATTCACCAGAGCACCCAAAAACACTATTTTCAAAAATGAAAATAGGAGTTGGGAATGTGGCTTAGTGGTAGAGTGCTTGCCTTGCATGCAGAAGCCCTGGGTTCAAGTCCTCCATACCACATACACAGAAGTGGCGCTGTGGCTCAAGTGGTAGAGCACTAGCCTTGCGCAAAAGAAGCTCAGAGACAGTGCCCAGGCTCTGGATTCAAGCCCCAGGAATGGAAAAAAAAAAAAAAAAAAGAAAGAAAGAAAAGAGAAAAGAAAAGAAGGGCTAGGAATATGGCCTAGTGGTAAAAGTGCTTGTCTCGTATACATGAAGCCCTGGGTTCGATTCCTCAGTACCACATATATAGAAAAAGCCAGAGGTGGCGCTGTGGCTCAAGTGGCAGAGTTCTAGCCTTGAGCAAAAAGAGGCCAGGGACAGTGCTCAAGGCCCTGAGTTCAAGCCCCATTACTGGCAAAAAAAAAAAAAAAAAGAAAGAAAGAAAGAAAAAGAAAAGAAAGCCAATGAATTATAAGCCAAACAATTATTTTGAAGCAGATGGGGCTAGGAATATGGCTTAGTGGCAAGAGTGCTTGCCTTATATACATGAAGCAGAAACTAATGACAGCCTTAGTTCCATTCATCAGCAGGAATATAAATAAGACTTTAGACAAAAAACAGTGGCTCAGCTGAGAATGTGGCTTAGTGGCAGAGTGCTTGCCTAGCATGCATAAAGCCCTGGGTTCAATTCCTCAGTACCAGATACACAGAAAAAGCTGGAAGTGGCGGGGTGGCTCAAGTGGTAGAGTGCTAGCCTTGAGCAAAAGAAGCCCAACCTGAGTTCAAGCCCCAGGACTGGCAAAAAACAAACAAAAAAATAACCAGTGGCTCAGGCTGGGAATGTGGCCTAGTGGTAGATAAAGTACTTGCCTCTTATACATGAAGCCCTGGGTTCTATTCCTCAGCACCACACATATAGAAAAAGCCAGAAGTAGTGATATGGCTCAAGTGGTAGAGTGGCTAACCTTGAGCAAAAAGAAGCTTAAGCCCTAAGTCTAAGCTCCAGGATTGGCAAAAGAAAAAGAAAAAGAAAATGATTGCAGACTATGAAAAGGCCTGCACACTATAGTTAATATTTAAGCAAGTTTTGTAATGTTTTATTGTTATTTCTAGGGATTCTTATTTTGTTTTTTCATGGTACTAGGGTTTGTTTGAGCTTGCTAGGCAGGTGATGTACCAATTAAATAGTGCCCTAAGTCTCAAATTTGTAAACCTAATAGCCACAAAAACCTTCCAACTTGCTTTTCCAGTTTCCAGGTATATCTAAGTCATTTTAATATAGACTGTGAAAAAGAAACATGCAAAAAAATTTATTATACCTAAGACATTCATGGACTGTCCTGCATGGGCTGACTTTGAACCACAATCCCCAAATAAAAGTGTCTATAGTAGTTAAGATTACAGGTATGAGCCACTAGAGTCACTAGCACTCAGTCTATTTCAAGCTTCTTTTGCCTTGTAATTTAAGATTTGAGCTTCGGGCTGGGAACGTGGCATAGTGGTACAGTGCTTGACTAGCATGCATGAAGCCCTAGGTGTGATTCCTTAGCACCACATAAAAAGAAAAGGCTGGAAGTGGTATTGTGGCTCAAGTGATAGAGTGCTAGCCTTGAGTAAAAAGAAGCCAGGAGCAGTGCTCAGGCCCTGAGTTCAAGCTCCAGGACTGGCAAAAAAAAAAAAAAATTGAGCTTCAGATTTGTGGTCTTGAACATTTCCTAGGTAAACACCGTGACTACTCAGTGCAGCTGTTCAACATCTGTCACCAATAATTTAAAGCTGAATTTGTTTGATATAAATATTAAGCATATAGACCTCATAAAGCATTGAAGCCAATCAGAAAGCTTATGCAAGTGATAAATTGTATGTATAATTTACTATTAAGTATGCAAACAGCTTTTTTTCTCCACTTAGTATTTAGTTGTACATCTCAACTTTCCATTAACTGGAAAATGTTGCATTATATACAAGGTTGTTATAGGTAAGTCTAATCCTTTTTTTTGGTCGGTCATGGGGCTTGAACTCAAAGCCTAGGCTCTATCCCTGAGCTTTCTTGCTTAAGGCTACTGCTTTATCACTTTGAGCCACAGCACCACTTCTGGTTTTCTGGTGGTTAATTTGGAAATAAAAGTCTCATGGGGACCTGGGGCTGGTTTGGAACCATGATCCTCAGCCTCCTGAGTAGCTAGGATTACAAGCGTGACTCACTGGAGCCTGTATTTAATACTTTTTGATATTAATATATGTTTTAATTTGATAAGTGAGCTGCCTGACTTTCAGCAATCGTCTAATTTTGACTCTTTGAAACTGTGATCTTTATTTCATTTGTACTCAACTACTGTTATATATCTTGTTCCCTGGAAATTTTGTTTGTAAACAGAAAATAAAGGATACGTTAGATGAGTACAATTTCTTACTTAAAAACAACAAAAAGCTGGTTGCCAATGGCTCAATCAGGAGGCTGAAATCCGAGGATTGTGGATAGAAGGCAGTTAGTGCACTAAAGTGCAAAAGACTCTTATTAACCACCAAAAAGCGGGAAGTGGAACTGTGGATCAAATGGTAGAGAGCTATCTTTGAGTGAAAAAGTTAAGGGACAGTATCCAGGCCCTGAGTTAAAGCCCCAGGATTGGCACCACACAACACACACACACTCAATCTTGCCAGAAAGTGTTATGTTTTAAGAAAATGTCAGCCAACTTCTAACTCACATTTAACTTTTCACAAGGAAATGGAACCTTACAACAAGAAAGAACTCATGTGAGGTTTTTCGTTTTGTTTAGTTTTAAAACCTAAACTCAGGGTGGTCCTAAATTGTCCTACATGCCTAGTCCTCCACCCTTTGAGCCACTTCTCCACTTCCAGCTTTTTACCGGCTAACTGGAAATAGGAGTCTCTAGGATTTGTCTGACCAGGATTTGTCCAAACCTTCATTCTTAGATCTCAGCCTCTGGAGGAGCTAGAATTATAAGCAGAAGTTTTTTTGTTGTTTTTTTTTTTTTAAAGAAACCTGTTTCTGCCAGGTAATAGAGGCCTACTTGTGTAATCCTAGCTACTCAATAGGCTGAAATCTGAGGACTACAGTTCAAAACCAACCTGAGCAGGAAAAACTGAGAGACTCATCTCCAGTTAAAACACCAAAAAGCCAGAAGTAGAACTGTGGCTCAAGTGATAGAGCACTAGCCTTGAGCACAAAAGCTCAGAGACAGTACCCGCGCCCTGAGTTCAAGCTCCAGGACTAGTATAACAAAAAGGGGGAGGGGGGTCACTAGGAATGTGGCTTAGTGGCAGTGTGCTTGCCTAGCATGCATGAAGCCCTGGGTTTGATTCCTCAGTACCACAAGCCCCAGGACTGGAAAAAATGTTTATCTTAAATTTATCTCCAATTAACCAGCCAAAAGCCAGGAATAGAGATGTGGCAGTGGTAAAGTACCAGCTAAGTGAGAATTCAAGCCCCAAGACCTGCAAGTGTGTCCACAGGCGCGTGCGCACGTGTGCAGACACACGCACACGCGTGCACACACACACTGATCTTGTTAATCTTGTCCTCTACCTTAAATTCTCACCCTTTGCCTATATTCCTCTATATTAGAAGAACATCTTACTTTGTGCACACACACACTGATCTTGTTAATCTTGTCCTCTACCTTAAATTCTCACCCTTTGCCTATATTCCTCTATATTAGAAGAACATCTTACTTTTCTTAAAAATAAACAATGTCTATGTAAATAAGGATAGAAAAAGGTCTAAAACAAATATCAACCATATACTCTGACGTAAATGCCTTTACATAGCTAATATGCTCTAGGAACTAGATTCAATCCCCAACACAACAAAATAAAATAAGCTGGGCACCAATGGCTCATGATTGTAATCTAGCTATTCAGGAGGTTGAGATCTGAGGATCATAGGTCAAAAGCCAGCCTGGGTAGGAAAGTCCATGAGACTCTTATCTCCAATTAACCACCAAAAGTCCAAAAGCAAAATTGTGACCCAAGTGGTAAAGCACTAGCCTTGAGCAAAAAAGATCAGCAACAGCATCAAGGCCCTGAGTTTAAGCCCCAGAACCAGCACAAAAATTGAAAGTAAAAAAAAAAAAAAAGAAGAAGAAGAAGAAGAAGTGCTTTTCTCCTGGGCACCAGTGGATTAACCTAGCTACTCAGAAGGCTGAGATCTGAGGATCGCGGTTCTAAGCCAACCCAGGCAGGAAAGTCTGTGGGATTCATCTCCAACTAACTACCAGAAAACCAGAAGTGGCACTATGGCTGAAAGTGGTAGAACCCTACTTAGCCTTGAGGAAAAAAGCTCAGTGCCAGTACCATGCCCTGAGTTCAAGCCCCATGACCAACAACAACACAAATGCTTTTCCTATTGCCTAAATTACAAACAAAGTTATTCAAAGGGGGGAAAAAAATTCACTTGTTACGTGGATGTGTCACCTGATTACAAACAGCAATCAAGAGAATCACCTGCAGTTCAATACATAAATTCGCCCTAAGTGTGTGAAGCCCATAAAGGAGATTCTTGAAACACATAAATTCTCCCTCCAAATAGATTTTAAGATACTCTTACCTGTTCAGTAATTGAACTCAAATCATTTGATAAAAAATCTTCCTCTTCATTCTCAAAAAACTCATAGTAGTTTTCCAGAAGTCCCGCCATTATCCTGCTTACAATTTCTAGCTCTTTCATATCTTCCACATCTGTGTAAATGCTAAGAATAAAAGTTCAAATTGAATTGAGTTCTTAAATAGCAGGTAAAGTTAGAAGAAAACCAATGAGTCACATTATGAAACTGAGCAATTTATGTCATCATACTGTGCCTCAGTTTTCCCATCTGTAAAGCCTACCTAATTTGTACCCTGTTCACAGCAAAGCTATTAAGATTAATCAGATCTACTATAAAAAATAATGGTTCATAATAATGATACTTGGAAGACAATACGATTCAATTTCACAAATTTCATTTCTAAAAATTGAGCAAAAATTTATTAAACAACTTACTGAAAGACATCTGGACCAAAGACAGCAGCCAAAGAATTTGCAGACCAAATTTCTTCATGATGTGATGCTACATTAGCTAAAAATCTACACAGAAACTTTAACAAACTGTAATTAACAGGTGGAAGCTGTTGCAAGAGGAACCTCAACTTTCTTCCAAATTCATCTTCATTATTATAATCTATAAAACATAATTACAGGTTTTCTTAACGAAGTAAAAAGTAAAGCTCAGATATTTTGCCAGGTTCACATTACTCCACTTGCATCACTTATTTATTATACCAATTCAAAACCTCTTCACTTCCTCTACTAGAGGCTAAATGCCTTAAGGCTTTGCATTTCACTTATTAATGTGGGGAGAAGAGTTGGGAAGAAAGAGGTGGAAAAAGGAACTCAAGTTTCTCAATTGCTGGAGGGTGTTTTCTTCATCTATTACTCATTGGCATCAATTCTCTAGTTTCCCTTTTTAGTTCTCTTCATAGTGTCTCCTGCATGACTCTACCTGTGTTTCTAAAGTAATGCCAACTGTAAGTTAAAATGCACTGACACTACCAATCAACACCAACTACTGAGCAAAACAGCAATTTAAAAAACTAATAATAGCGATATTTTTCACTAATACTATTTCACTAATATTTTTCACTAACTTTTTTTTTTCACCTTAAGGAAAGGGGAAAATAAGGAATGAACAGCAGGACAGACTTTATTCTTCCCCCAGACATTTGGAAAAGAACTATTAACTTCAGCAATATTAGTAGAACTAAATTAAATTGTCTTATTTCTCATTTGTTTTTCTCTCTAAATTCATACTGGTTTCTTAACAAGTAAATTTTATTACATAAGCTAGATCTTGTGTTTGTTACTAACAGAAACCAAGCCTATTTTAACTTGATTGATGACAGAAAGGTAATTTACCAGAGGTATACTCAAAATGAGTTTATTACTTCAGTAATGAGTATCACCCCAACTGTATTTTATTCTAAAATTTTCTACAGTTTCTTAAAATTAAGAAAAGGACTTTATTTTTAGGTGGTATTCAAGTTTGAGCTTAATTTGCACTATTACTAGGCAGACATGCTAATACTTGAACTCTTAAGTAAACTCTTAGTAAAAGATTATGGTCATGATATAAGCCATTTCTGCAAAGTGAAACACAAGTCCCAAGCTGGGCATGGTGGTTCAATTTGAGCTACATAAGATTAAGTAAGGTTTAAAGACAATGCAGGCAAAAAAAAAAGTCTGAGATTCCATCTTAGGGCTGGGAATGTGGCTTAATGGTAGAGTGCTTGCCTAGCATGCATGAAGCCCTGGGTTTGAGCCCTCAGTACCATGTAAACAGAAAAAGCCAGAAGTGGCGCTGTGGATCAAGTGGTACAGTGCTAGCCTTCCAGAAATGGCACTGTGGCTCACTCAAGTGATAGAGTGCTAGCCTTGAGCAAAAGAAGCTTGGGGACAGTGCTCAGGAGAATTCAAGCTCCAGGACTGGCAAAAAAAAAATCCTTGCAAATCTCTGGGCTGGGAATATGGCCTAGTGGTAGGGTGCAAGTGCTTGCCTCATATACATGAAGCCCTGGGTTCAATTCCTCAGCACCATATAAACAGAAGAAGTCAGAAGTGGTGCTGTGGCTCAAATGGTAGAGTCCTAGCCTTGAGCAAAAAGAAGCCAGGGACAGTGCTCAGGCCCTGAGTCCGAGCCCCAGGACTGGGGGGGGGGGGGGGGGCCGGGAAACACGGAGATTTCATCTCGACCAATGGTTAGGTGTGGTAGTATGCACCTGGCGTCCCAGAAATATGGGGAACCAAAAACAGGAAAACCACAATCCAAGTCAGCTCAGGAGTAAAGCAAGACCCTATCTCCAAAATAACCAACACAAAAAAAGCCTAGCAAAGTGGATCAAGTGCTAATAATGCTCCTGCCTAGAAAAACACAAAGCACAGTACAACCAAACATACAAATGTCTAAAAAGTACATCAAGAAAGGATTAGTCACATAGTTTTACGTATAATTTAAAATCCAACCAGTAACCATTTTTTATTTTATATTACCAACTGTTCATTCCAATGTGCCAGTACTTTGATCTTATGTTGAATGAACAGTCCCTGGATTTTTTAAATCATCCTACCTGTAACTGGTGGGAAATTAACAATAACAACCTAAGCATTTTGCAGAACACGGTTATGAAAATCACATGTATCTACTAAAAGCAAAATACAAAATAATTATCAAACATAACTGTATCAACACTAACAAATTCTACCTTATATTATCTCCATCTTTGTATCACTTGCTTATCATAGCTATGTATTTATTTTATATTTATTTTATCAACTACTTCTCTCCCCTCCCGTAAAGTTTTAGCTCCAAGAGGGTAGATATTTAACTATTTTGTTCTGTGCTGTATTCCCAGCCTCTAGAATACTATCTAGCATACAGCAAGTATTCCCAAGCAGTTGACATATTTTATTGATAACAAATGGATCTAATAATTTATTCTCTCTTCGAGATCTAAAAACCTTCCTAAGAGAATGAACAAAATAGACAAGTCTTTCCTTCCCTTCTCTGCCTCTTGTTCCTGTGTCTCTGTGATCAATTATCAAAAAGTAAACATTACTATGTAATCTGGCAAGCTGTCATTCCCATAACTAGATCACATAGCTCCAAACAGAAAATGGAAAGCTAAGAAATTAATCTCTGGAATACTATACTTAGTGATTACATGTCAAAATTTCTAAAAGGTAAGAACTCTCAAATCATAATGACTGACTCACTGTTAAGAATCAAAGTATGTTACCTTGAGAGAGCTGCATTAAGTGAATATGCAAACTTCCAGGAATAACAGGTTCAGGAAGTTCCTGAAGGAAAAACCTAAGAAGACTAATAGCTGAGGGAACATCTGCTTCCTTAACCAAGTCCACCTCTTCTCCACTGTCGTATCTCTGCCGAAGCCACTCCACTGTCTCAGCATTTCCATTGACTTGAAAAAGTCCTCGTTGCTCCAGACCTCCTACATTAGTTCAAGGCAAATATTAAACTGCAACATCCAACTACTTGATCAAATATACTCATTCTCAAAGCAATTTAAAGTGTTCATACTTTTGGAAGCCTTTCTGGGCCCCCCAGATTTGGCTAGAAGCCTTTAAGTCAGTTATCTAGAAACATACTATCTCTGAGGGATGTTCTATATTATCCCACCCTTTATAGCCATTAAAAATATTCCTATCACCCCCATTAAAAATGTCCTAGGCTAGGCAACTGTCATTTCTAGGCACATGAATTTAAGTAAAAAAAACATAGTAAAGCTTTAAAAAGAATCCTATTGTTTCTCATGTTTTCCACTTTCCACATTAAAAAAAAATTAAATCCAAGATCAAGGGTTAAGCTGTGTTTATTAAAACAAAAGCTAGCCCTCAAAGTAAGGAAATGTATACCATGTTCCTCAATATAGTCCACAACGTGGCGGACTATGAACGGAACCTCATTGTCTGGATGTCCTCCCTGCTGCAGCTCATCAAGTGGAATTCCAAATATTTTGTTAGCAAGAACGGAGTTGCAGTTACTCAAGGAAGGGGAGGAGCTCTTCCTCATATCTTTTTTGCAGCCAGAAATCAAAGCTGTCTTTTCTGCCAAATGAAAGACAAAAAAAAACAAAACAAAACAAAACAAAACAAAAAAAGACTATAATGATTAACAGGTGGCAATATGGACTAAATACATTAAAGAAAAGTGCTTTAACCTGAATGTGTTCTCATCTATTTTATTTCCCAGTTATTAGATTGCTTATTTTACAAATAAAGCTCAATACAATTACCTATTTTCTCCACTATGACATCAGTTCTGAATGCTCTTGTTAAGTATTTACACATTTAACAAAGGCAAAACTGATTGTTTTAAAAATTAGCAAATGAAATCAATTGATATCTCAAAGACAAATTTAAGGGCAAACTTGGCCCCACAATCTATTGATTAAATTTATTTAATGACACAGGTAAAAAAGTCCAATCAATCTTTAGACTTGAATTTATGAGCCACATTTAAACCCTCAATTCACAAATAACCCAAAAAGAAAATCTCTTGTTATAGAGATGGGCTAGCAAGAGTTATTAATAGTCACTCTTTTTTCATTTTTGAGACAGTCTTAATATATAGCCCAGGCTGGTATGTACTACCACACTTAATTTTTTTCTTTTGAATAATTATGAAACCCTGTACTGATAAAAAGGACTTCCTCACTTGAAAATTGAGATTTACAACTGAAAAAGTTTGAGGTCAACCTGGACTACAGTAAGGTCAGTTGTATATAGGTCAGTCTTGAGTTATAGAGGGAGACACTGTCTCAAAATACACAAAAAGGAAAAAAAAGTCCTAGGAAAAACACCTCTCTTTGGGGCTTGGAATGTGGCTTAGTGGTACAGTGCTTGCCTAGCATGCATGAAGCCCTGAGTTCAACTCCTCAGCACCACATAAACAGAAAAAGCCAGAAGTGGTGCTGTGGCTCAAGAGGTAGAACAAAAAGAAGCCAGGGACAGTGCTCAGGCCCTGAGGCCCGAGCCCCAAGACTGGCAAAAAAAAAAAAAAAAAGCATTGTTTGTATTAACTTTCTAAGAATTTGGGATCAATAAAGAGCCCATCATACTGGTGTACATCTGTAACCCTAGGTACTCTGAAGGTGAACTAGAAGGATACAGGAAGAAGAGGGTGTTGTTGAAACTCCATCTCAACCAACAAGTTGAGCAATAAGCTAAACAGTACCACAGATATGGTATGAGCCTGTAATCCCAGCTACTGGAATGTATAGTTAGTTAAGTAGATCACAGGCTAAGGCTGGCCTGGGCAAAAAAAGTAAATGTATTATCTGAAAAATAAAAGCAAAAAGGACTGGGAACATGGTTCAAGTGCTAGGTAGGCTATGTGACTAGTGAAATGCAAGGCCCATATAGTAGTAAAAAAAAATAAAAATCAAGCTATCGGAAGAAACAATGGCTCAGATGACTGTCTAATATCTAAAGCATTAGAAAACAATCCCAGGAAAAATTCATTTTATAAAAATTGCGTACTATGTATTTTATCTTTTAAAAGAAAAACCTTTCAAAAACTGGTAACAAAACTTACTACAGATCACAAAGATTAATCTACTCAAGAGTTCAAAGTTTAAAAACATAGGCCCTGATCAATCATATACCCCCCCTTGGATAAGAATATGTGTTACATGACTAGAAAGCACTCCAATCAATTTACAGGAACATTAGAAATTAATTTAAGAAGAAGAAAATGCTATATATTTACATAGTCTTAGACAAGTAACATCTATAAAACATGTAGTGCCAGCTAGAAGCTACAAAACCTCAAAGTTAATAATCAAATTGCAGGCAGAATAACTGATAATAAAAATCAAGGAGAGAAACGAAAACAGCAGCTACAAGGGGCAAACTCCAAAAATCTCTGTGCATTTACTCTTTTGAAAACTTACCTCTGAGTATTTAAACACCTAAGTTTAAAAAATGTCTTCTGCACCAGCTACCCTCAGTGAGCAAACATTTTTTTGTCATTTATGGTTGTTTGAGATTATGGCAGAAGATCAGCCTGTAGTTCCTCATTGAAGAAACGCAGAACTCGATCAGCACTTCAGCAGTTAATCTAGAAGAGAAAAAAAATCATTTTGATTTTCCATAGTATCTTTTTTTTGTGTGTGTGCCAGTCCTGGGACACAGGGCTAGCGCTGAGCTAGTCCCTGAGCTAGTGCTCTACCACTTGAGCCACAGCTCCACTTCCAGCTTTTTTGGTGATTACTTGGAAACTCATGGACTTTGACAGGCTGATTTCAAACCACGATGCTCAAATTTCAGCCTCCTGAGTTGATAGGATTAGAGGTGTGAGCCACCAGTGCCTGGTTTCCCATAGTACTTTTTTTTTTTTTTTTGGTGGCAGTCCTGAGGCTAGAACTTAGGGCCTGCAATCTGTCCTTAAGTTTCCTTTATTTGCTCAGTGCTAACACTATACTACTTGAGCCACAGCTCTACTTCTAATTTTTTCTGAGTAGTTTATTGGAGGTGAAAGTCTCACTGACTTTCCTGCCAGGCTGGATTTGAATTGCAATCCTTAGAACTCAGCTTCCTGAGTAGCTGGGATTACAGATATGAGCTACCAGCATCCACATTCCACAGTATCTTTTAATTGTGAAATAAAGACTAAAACAGGGTAAATATATATGGGACTAGAAAAATGTCCATTGAAGAGGTTATCTATTCTGAAAGGATTTCTTCTGTGTATAAAAATCTAGTCATTGGCAAAATCTTGGCAAAGTTTCAAATTAGCCAGGTGCCATTGACTCAGGCCTGGACTCTTAGCTATTACTCAGAAGACTGAGATCTGAGGATCCAAGTTCAAAGCTAGCCCAGAGTTAATCTCCAATTAACCAGCAAATAGTCAGAAGCAAAGGGGTAGCTTTAGTGGTAGAATATCAGCCTTGAGCAGAAAATATTTACCAGCAGAGCATCCTGGCCCTCAGTTCAAGCCAAACATGGGCATGAAAAAATAAGAAAAGTTTCAAATTAAGCTAGCTAAACTGAGTAAGAATCTTTCAAATGAGGAATATACATATATATGTGAGTGTATATATGTGTGTGTGTGTGTGTGTGTGTGTGTGTGTGTGTGTGTTTTATTTATTTTTGCCAGTCCTGGAGCTTGAACTCAGAGCCTGGGCACAGTCCCTGAGCTTCTTTTGATCAAGGCTAGCACTCTACCACTTGAGCCACAGTGCCACTTCTGGGTTTTTCTGTTTATGTGGTACTGAGGAATCGAACCCGGGGCTTCATACATGCTAGGCAAGTACTTTTTATCACTAAGCCACATTCCCAGCCCATAAAGATTTTTGTTCGTTTGTCTTTTTGTCCGTCTTGGGGCTTGAACTCTGGGCCTGGGTGCTGTACCAGACCTCTATCAGCTCAAGGTCAGCTCTCTATCACTTGAGGCACAGCACCATTCCCCATAAAGGTATTTTTTAAAAATAGAAATTTCAGGGCTGGGGATATAGCCTAGCGGTAAGAGTGCCAGCCTCGGATACACGAGGCCCTAGGTTCGATTCCCCAGCACCACATATACAGAAAACGGCCAGAAGCGGCGCTGTGGCTCAAGTGGCAGAGTGCTAGCCTTGAGCAGGAAGAAGCCAGGGACAGTGCTCAGGCCCTGAGTCCAAGGCCCAGGACTGGCAAAAAAAAAATAAATAAATAAATAAATAAATTTCAGAAGATAATCTTCACGGGAGCATTCCTTTTGCATTCAAAAAAATACATGTTCCTTAGTAGAAACTTAATTTGAACCACAAACACTCAACTCCAGCCCGTTTCCTCTAGGTTTCCTCTAAACATTAATTTTTTTCAGACTCAACAGGACATTGGCAGTCTGAGCTTTCTCATTTTGAGAAGCATTAACATATATCAGGAAAGAGTAGAATGAAGAGAATCAGTAGACTTTATATATCAACTTCACCATTTTGGGAATGTGACTCCAAACAATTTCCCTGTCTCTAAGCCTGACTGAGGGGCTGGGAATATGGCCTAGTGGCAAGAGTGCTTGCCTCCTACACATGAAGCTCTCAGTTCGATTCCCCAGCACCACATATATGGAAAACGGCCAGAAGGGGCGCTGTGGCTCAGGTGGCAGAGTGCTGGCCGTGAGCAGGAAGAGGCCAGGAACAGTGCTCAGGCCCTGAGTCCAAGACCCAGGACTGGCCAAAAAAAATAAAATAAAATAAGCCTGACTGAGATTATGTATGCAGGTAATGGACAGAAAATCAATCCTTTCTTTCCTCTGCATAATGCTAGAAAACCAGCACCTATAATCTCATCATGTGGGATGTTGAGGCAAGATCATGATAGCTAGGGCTATATAGGGAGTTCAAGTTTAACTGGGCTTCATAGTAAGACCTTGTTTCAAAACAATCAGGGAGGAGAAGGAGAGAGCAAGTACACTAGAAGAAAACACTTATTTGGCACTACTCTTAATATCTGACCTCATCATCACCTGTGAATTCTAATTAAATCTAAAGGGGCTGGGAATATGGCCTAGTGGCAAGAGTGCTTGCCTCCTATACATGAAGCCCTGGGTTCAATTCCCCAGCACCACATATACAGAAAATGGCCAGAAGTGGCGCTGTGTCTGTTAACTGTTCTAATTAAATCTATTAGGAAATCTTTCAATAATAGTAATACACAACTATGCTGCAGCACTTCGTTGAAGCTTCAGCTAAGCAGAAGAGTGTTATTATTTGGTGTTTGACAGTAGCTATAATCCTAGTTACTCCAGAGGCTGAGACCTAAAGATCACAGTTCCAAGCAGAAAAATCACCTAAAATTAACCATCAAAAAAGAACAGTAGGATTGGGAATGTGGCTTAGAGTGCATGCATAAAGCCCTGGGTTTGATTCCTCAGCACCACATAAACAGAAAGAGCCAGAAGTGGAGCTGTGGCTCAAGTGGTAGAGTGCTAGCCTTGAGCAAAAGGAAACCAGGGACAGTGCTTGGGCCCTGAGTCCAAGCACCAGGACTGGCAAGAAAATAAATAAATAAATAAGAACAGTGCCCAGGCCCGGAGTTCAAGTTCCAGCATAACAACAAAAAGAAAAAAGGGGGGGGGGGGGGGGACTAGGCCTGTAATCCTAAAATTTCATCAAGTTTCAAAGCCAACCTGGGCAGAAAAGTCTGAGATACTTTTATTTCCAATTTAACTAGCAAAAAGCTGGGCAAGTGGTTAAACACCAGCCATGAGGGGAAAAGGCTGAGCTCTAGGCCTCTGTTTTAAGCCCCGGTACTGGGTGGGGGGGAGCAATGGAGCCTGATGGGAAGGAAGCCAAATTCCTCTAACAAATCTTTTAGTAGATGGCTATTCCCAAAGCATCTTGGAACACCTATAATCCATCTCCCTATTCATCTAAAACACAACTTGAACTACATTTATAAAGATCTTTTAGAGAAGTTAACTTTAGGGTTAAATATTTAACAACCATATTAAAAATCAGGTTGATAAAAAAATCAACTTGATATTCTCTTGACATAATAGGAATTTTCTTGACATACAGTAAAGAGTCATTACCAGATTTGGTTGGTCACACATACTTCACTGGTATACTGCTAAGCCCTGTTTCAATCCAAACATCTAAATATACATGTTAATTATGTCAGAAGTAAGTTGTATACCATCACTAACATAGCTATACAGTGATGCCTTATGTTTCCTGTCTATTACTACCTCCAACCTCTAACTAGAAAACCTGAAAATTTATCTTTTTCTTATGGTACGATTTAATAGGAATTTATGAATTCATCAGTAAAAACTCATTGTTACTACTAAGAAAATAATCAAAGGCAAAAATCTTTCAATTCACAAGTTTCTCTCTCCTAAAGAACATCAATAATTAATGATGATGCAGACAGAGCAAACATTAACAAGTGGAGGTTACACGTACTCCAACCAGCTAATAAGGATTAGAAACAGAATGTGAAATCAAAGATTTTAACACCTAAAGTCAGCACTTGTTGGGACTAAGGGTATAGCTCAAGTAGAGCATGTATTCAAGATTTAAAGGCCCTACATTAGTGTCCAACACTGCCCCCTCCCCCCCCAAAAAAAGTCCTAGTTCTTCATCTCCCATGTAATTTCTTACAATTTACAGTATCACAGAATCTCATATTCTCAAACTGAACACAATCTTCAGGTTACTTTTTTCTTAATTTGTTTATGGTAGGAAAATTTAACAACTGTTTAAGAAGGTCAAGCCTATGCTCCAGGCACATCAACTAATTATTCATTTGATAGCTCCATCTAGAATACTCAGACTGGAGAATGGCACCAAATAACATTTCTGCACACTGCAAATTATATTTTTGACATTATTTAACTGTTTCCTTTCCCAAAGTTTAAGTCACATAAATACTGCTTTCACACTAACAGCTGAGTGGTGCCCCCCAAAACACTCTGACCTATCCACATCCACACAATTGGATTTGGAAATAAGAACTTTACAGAGCAAATTACTTAAGGATCTCAAAATGAAATCATCCTAAAGCCGGTGCCATTGGCTCTCACTTGTAATCCTGCTCAAGCCTGACATCTGGAAGACTGTGGTTCAAGGCCAGCTGGAACACAAAAGATCACTAGACTCCATCTCCAAAACCATCCACAAGGGGCTGAGAATGTGGCCTAGTGGTAAAGTGCTTGCTTCACATACCTGAAGCCCTAGATTCAATTCCTCAGCACCACATATATAGAAAAAGCCAGGAGTGACGCTGTGGCTCAAATGGTAGCGTGCCAGCCTTGAAGAAAAAGAAGCCAGGGACAGTGCTCGGGCCCTGAGTCCAAGCCCCAGGACTGGAAAACAAACAAACAAACAAACAACAAAAAAAAATTAACAAAAAGCAGAACTGGGGTCATGGCTCAAGTGGTAGAGTACCAGCGTAAGAAGCCAGACAAGCATGAGAAAAGCAAAAAAAGAAAAAGAAAAAGTCAGGCTAGACTTAGAGCAGGCCCTAAGTCAATGATTGATGTCCTTTTAAAAAGGACAGGACACACAGGAGGATTCTATTGTTGACGTTACATTTAATGTTCTAGGTGAATTTCCTTTGGTGTACCCTACGTGGTTACTGTATATGATTTTGGTGCACTGGATATTGTATATATGCCTACCCGATCTAGGAAAGGGAAAGAAAAATGAGAGTGTAACAGATATCACAAGAAATGTACTCACTACCTTATTATGTAACTATACCCCTTTGCACATCTACTAGAAAAAAAAAAAGGACAGGACAGACAAAATAGTGAGGAAGCAAGAAAATGCCAGAAACCATAAGAAGCTGAAGAAAATCAAGGAAAGACTTTCCCTTTCAATCTTCTGGAGTATGGACCTTGATTTAAGACTTTTAGCCTCCTGAACTATAAAAGAAAAATTTCTATTATTTTAGTCATCTACTTTGTGATAATTCATGATGGAAGCCTAAAAAAAAGTACAAAAAACTAAATTATTATTCATGGTGGTAGCACAAGTCTATAATCTCAGTAACAAGGAGGCTGAGGCAGGAAGATCTTGAATTTAAAGCAACTTGAGAGGGCTAAAGGCACAGCTTAGTGATAAAGAGTGTCTGCCTAGTAAGCACAAGTCCCTGAGTTGAAATCCCAGTACCACCAAAAACAAACATAAAAAACTTTTATTTAAAAAAAAAAATCAATTAGCTGGCACTAGTGGCTAACATCTGTAATCCTAGTTACTCAGGGGGCTGAGATCTGAGGATTGTTGGTCTGGGCCAGCCCAGGCAGTAAAGTCTGTGAGACTCTTATCCCCAATTAACTACCAAAAAAGCTGGAAGTAAGAGTTGTGCCTCAAGTGGTAGAGTGCTAGCCTTGCACAAAAAAGCTCAAAGGTAACACCCAGACCCTGAGTTCAAGCCCCAGGACCAGCACACACACTCAAAATTAGCCAGAAAATGCCAGGCTGGACATGTGGCTCAAGTAGCAGAGAACCAACAGAGTGAACACAAGGCCTTGAGTTCAAACCTCAGCACCAGCCAAAAAGAAAACAGCCAGGTACCAGTGGCTCATACATATAATCCTTGCTACTCAGGAGGCTGAGATCTGATCTCAATTCAAAGCCAACCAGAGCAGAAAAGTCCATGAGACTCATCAATTAACCATCAGAAAACTGGAAATGGCACTGTGGTTCAAACTATTAGAGCACTGGCCTTGAGTGAAAAAGCTCAGGACAGCATCTAGGCCCTGAGTTAAGCCCTATGACCTACAGAGAGACAGAGACAGAGACAGAGAGAGAGAAAGAAAGCAAAGAAAGTATAGTATCTATAGTAACCTGATCTCAAACTCCTGGCCCCTAGCAATCCTCCTGGGTCAGCTTCTTAACTATTCAGGACTACAGGAACAAACCATCATGCCTAGTTCAGAAAGCAATTAAATAGGGGCTGGGAATATGGCCTAGTGGCAAGAGTGCTTGCCTGGTATACATGAAGCCCTGGGTTTGATTCCCCAGCACCACATATATAGAAAACAGCCAGAAGTGGCGCTGTGGCTCAAGTAGCAGAGTGCTAGCCTTGAGCAAAAAGAAGCCAGGGACAGTGCTTAGGCACTAAGTCCAAGGCCCAGGACTGGCAAAAAAAAGAAAGAAAAAAGAAAAAAAAGAAAGCAATTAAACAAAAGGCTTGACACAGGTAATATAATGTGTAGACTTTCAACATAAAGTAACAATAATAACAACAACAATAAAATAGCAGAGGGAACCATCCCTACACTGGACACTGAGGAAAGGGAACCAATCATCTCATGTGTGGGATTGGGATGAAAGGAATGAATGAAACAGGGAACAGATGGTACTAAACAAAGGAAACGTAAAGTACATATCACCTGAAATGGAGAAAGTGCCTAAGCTATGTAGAATGGAACAATTTTCATCATAGTGAATGTCAAAATGTATACTGTTAAATATATGTAATAACTTAACCCCCCAAAAAAATGTAAAAAAGGAAATGTACTTGCCTTATATATGAAACTGTAATCCCTCTGTGCTTCACTTTGACAATAAAGAAGGAATGTGTGTGTGTGTATATGTGTGTGTAAAATACAAAAAAAAAAAAAAAAAAGGATTTCCAAAAGAAAAAAAATTAAGCACTGGAGTTTGAATTTATGGCCTTGTGCTTTCTAGACAGGCCTCTACCACAATCCTTCAGTGAAAGCAGTTATTTGGGGTATAGAGCTCCCTCCCGTTTGTGCTAGACCTATCCTGGAATGCAAGTGAATTTAAGCTTCCCATATAACTGGAGTTACATAGAGACCACCACAGCCAGATACTCGTTAAGCTGACAGTCGTGCTAACTTTTTACCCAGGTTGGCCTAGAATTAGGGGATTAGAGATTATGAGCGACTAAAATTATTTTAAATATGTACATGACTGGGCTGGTAATGTGGTTTAGTGGTGGAGTGCGTGCCCAGCATGCATGAAGCCCTGGGTTCAACTCCTCAGTACAAACAGAAAAGGCTTGAAGCTGTGGCTCAAATAGTAAAGTGCTAGCCTTGAGTACTAGTAGCTCAGGGACAGTGCCCAGGCTCTTAGTTCAAGCGCCAGGACTTGGGGGGGAAAAAAAAAAAAGGATGTGACAGCTGTACCACCTGGTGGTATTACAAGGAATAAGAAATTATGTTTAATTTTATATACTTCTCATCATGAAATAAAGTGATAGAAACTGTGAAACTAGCTGGGGGCCATAGCTTATACCAGTAAAAAGCACTGTAGCAAAAGAAAAGGTACCTTGCCGGGCACCTGTGGCTTGTACCTGTAATCCTAGCTACTCAGGAGGCTGAGATTTGAGGATTCTGCTTTGAAGCCAGACTGAGCAGAAGTTCAGGAGACTTTTAGCTTAAAAAAAAAAAAAAAAAAAATTTTTTTTTTAAGCCAGAAATAGCTGTGGCTCCAGTGCTATTCATCAGCAAAAAAAGCTAAGGAACGGTGTCCAGGCCCTGAGTTCAAGCCCCAGAGCCTACACAAAAGAAAACAAGTGGTACCTCAGTCATTCTTTCTAAGTGAATAAGGATGATACTGGGGAAACTGCCAGGGTAATGGTGACTCACAGCTGTAATTCTATCTACTCAAGGAGGCTGAAGTCTGAGGATCTGGGTTCAAAGCCATCCTGAGCAGTAAAATCCCTGAGATGATTATCTCCAATTAACCACCCCCCAAAAAAGCCAGAGGTGGAGTTGTGGTTCAAGTGCTAGAGCACTAACCTCAAACTTTTTTTAAAAAGCTCAAGAACAGCACTCAGGCTCTGAGTTCAAGCCCCAGGACCAGTGCACACACTCAAATGTGTGTGCGTGCACACACAACAACAAAAAGGTGCCAGTGGCTCATGCCTGTAAGTCTAGCCACACCAGAGGCTCTGATCTAGAATTGTTGCTCAAAGCCAGTGCAGACAAAAAGTAGTCTTACCTCCACCTAACCACCCAAAAGCTGGAAGTGGTGCTATGGCTCAAGTGGTAGTATACTAGCCTTGGAAGAGAAAGCTAAAAAAAAATAAAAATAAAAGAACTCTGATCCTGAGTTCAAGCTCCAGGTCTGGTGTGCGCACACACACTCAAGCTCCAGGTCTGGTGCGCGCACACGTGCAAACACACACACACACACACAGCTAGACGTGGAGGTGTGTTTCAAGTAGAAGAACTCTAGCCTTGAACTTCAAAAAAAGCCAAGTGAGAGGCCCTGAGTTCAAGCCCTTATTACTAGCACACACAAAAAGGTGAGACCTTCTTTGAAAAGTAGCGAAAGAAAAACATAAATAAAACAGGGCTAGAGACATAGCTGACGAATGTCTGCCTAGGAAGCTCAGGGCTCTCTGTCTGAGTGCTCCAGTGGCTCACACCGATGAACCAGAGACTAAGACCTGAGCAGACAAATAAATCTAAGTAACAAGCAGAAAGCGGAAGTGGGGACATGGCTCAAGTGGGAACATACTAGCACCAAACTGGAACACAGGCCCAGAGTTCAAGCAAAAAAAAAAAAAAAAAAAAAAAGTAGCAAAGTGGTATAAAGGAGGTAAAATCTCATTACTATTTTTTTTTTTTTTTTTTTTGCCAGTCCTGGGCCTTGGACTCAGGGCCTGAGCACTGTCCCTGGCTTCCTTTTTGCTCAAGGCTAGCACTCTGCCACTTGAGCCACAGCGCCACTTCAGGCCGTTTTCTGTATATGTGGTGCTGGGGAATCGAACCCAGGGCCTCATGTATACGAGGCAAGCTCTCTTGCCACTAGGCCATACCCCCAGCCCCTCATTACTATTTTTTGAAGAGGGAAACATTCGTGTTAGTATACTAAACACACTCGTAATAAATCACCCTTTCTATCCAAGTGTTCAAAAACTTCACTTTTTAGACAAGTGACCCTCAAGTCTTCAAGTGACTTCAAACCTCAATGTATACCACAATCAGCGCCTACCAGACCAAACTGACCGGAGTAAGGCCTTAGAAAGACTAGCTCCCTCCCCCCCACCCCCGCCCGCCCCTTTAGAGGTAATCTAAGTAACCCAGACTGGCTTGAAAAAAGAGCTTTCAGCCTCAGCCTCCCAAGAGCTGTGATTAGGCATATGAAACCATTGCTGACTAACTCACCATCTGTTATTGCTCATTACTACAAAACTACAACATTTTTCCTCCAAAATTAGGGATATTAGGGGTAATTCTATAACTTATTCTAGTTAAAAAAGCTCTCTAAAATAAAAACATTTCTCTTTCCAAAGACTTGCATAAAAAAGTGCTCTGAAGGCAGACCAGTGGCTCACACCTATATACTCTTAGCTATTCAGGACGGCACGGGCCAGTGGCGCAATGGATAACGCGTCTGACTACGGATCCGAAGATTCTATATACTCTTAGCTATTCAGGAGGCTGAGATCTGAGGACTGCAGTTTACGGCCAGCCCAGGCAGTAAAGTTCATGAGACTCATTTCCGAGCTGTGGCTCAAATGGTAGAGTGCTAGCCATAAGCCAAACTGCTCAGGGAATGTGCTGTTCAAGCCCTAGAGCCAGCACAAAAAAATACGGCAACAACAACAACAAAAAAACTGCTCTGAAAAAAAAGAAGCAGAGCACAGTGGCTCAAGCCTATAATCCTATTTGGAAGGTAGAGAAATTGGAAGTGATCTTGGTTGAGGGTAACTCAGACAAAAAGAAATTCGAGACTCCATCTCAACCAAGAGCTAGATGATACAGTGGTGCATGCCTCGCATCCCCAGTAACATGGGGAAGCACAAGATCTGCCCAGACATAAAGGGAGACCCTACCTACAAAATAACCAATGCAGCTAGGCACTAGTGGTTCACAACTGTAATCTTAGCTTCTCCGGGGGTTGAGATCTGATGATCAAGGTTCAAAGCCAGCCTGGGCAGGACTCTCATCCCCAATTAATTACAGAAAGCTAGAGTGGAGCTATGGCTCAAGTGAACAGTGCTAGACTTGAGCACAAAAGCTCAGGGACACAGCCTAGGCCCTGAGTTCAAGCCCTAGGCTCTGCAACAACAAAAAATGTACAAAGAAACAGAACACCTGGCTTAAGTGGTAGAGTACCAGCCTAGCTGTAAGCATGAGGCCCTGAATGCAATCCTCCACACCAAAAAAAAAAAAAAAAAAAAAGGGAAGCTAGCAGCTAGCACACAAAGCAGTGACCCAATATGTATGAGGCTTCAATCCCCAGTAGTATTTTTTTTAAAGCAGCGATTATTCTTATCTTTACATCTTCACTGCTATTTTCTGAGCCAAACAGTACAAAAAGACTTCATCTTTGTTTCTACAGTTCCAAACACTAACCAATAGCAGAACCAAGGTATCTCCAATCACTCCTGTAAGATAAGGAAAAAGGATTCCATTACTCAGAAGAAAAGCAAAAGCTCGGAGCAGAAGAAACAGGTGCAATGGTACTAAGTACAGCTTCAATGGCATTAAGTTAGTGACAAGTCAGCTATCTTAGGTAGAAAACTATAGTTGTCACTAAAAATTTTTACTTGCATTGAAATGTATGAAGTTATACACAGAGACAATTCATGTCTAATATACCATATGAAATGTGGTACAAGTGTTTATGACATTTCACTCCAAATAACACTTATTTCCATTTCCAAACAAAATCAGCTACTCGCGGATTAACCTACTGCCTCTCTTGGTCAATGCCAAGCCTTCCAGCTTGGCAAACCATAGCCAAGTTCAGATGTACATGTACTCCTTTTTCTGAAACAACTAGCCCCCTTTGCTCCTAGATACTAAACAAAGTTCTTTTAAAATAGGGTATTTATTCAATTGATGGATGGAGGGAGGTGTTTTTGTGTCAAAAGAGCTGTTTCAGACCTGGGCTTGAACTCTGGGCATGGATGCTGTCTGTCCCTCAGCTTTTTTGCTCAAGGCTGGTACTCTACCACTTAAGCCACAGATCCACTTCTAGCTTTTTGCTGATTCAAGAATCTCACAGATTTTTGTGCCCAGGCTGGCTGGATCCAAACAGTGATCCTCAGATCTCAGCCTCCTGAGTAACTAGGATTACAGATGAGAGCAACCAGTGCAAGGATCTGGGTATGTGTTTTTAATACTGATATGACAGAAATAGGTTGTCAGTACTGATAAGTATGTGGCTGGAACCTAGTTATAGAACTACTATGAAAATCTTTGTTCAAATAAAAAATGAGCCTCTTTGCTTCAAGCCAGGTGCTGACAGCTCATGCTACTGAGACAGCTGAGATTTGAGGATCAAGTCTAGAAACTAGTCCCAGCACAAGTCTGTGAGATTATCTTCAATTAATCAGTAAAATGCCAGAAGTAGAGGTATGGGTCAAGTGGTAGAGCACCAGCTGTGAGCAAGAAAACCTAGTGACAATGTGGGGCCCTGAGTTCAAGCCCCATTATCAGCATTTAAAAATATATATATATATATCTGGAGCTGTGTGGGTGGCTCCAGCCCAGGCAGAAAAAGTCCCAGAGGCTCTTATCTCCAATTAACCCCCAAAAGGGAGCAGAGGTATGGCTCAAGCAGCAGAGCAACAGCTGTGAGTAAAAAAGCTAAGGGGCAGGGCCCAGGGCCTGAGTTCCTGAACTCAGGGGCCTGATCTGAACTCAGGCCCCAGTATATCAGTTCAAATAACTTTTAAACTTTAGCAATAATTTAGTATAACAGAGTTAAAACAGGAAACAAAAGAAATGAGACAGAAAAACAGCTCCTGCTCTCCTCAAGCTGGGCGCAGGTGGTCCATGCCTGTACTATAACCCTAGCTACTCAGGAGGCTGAGCTCTGAGGATCACAGTTCAAAGCTGGTTGGAGCAGAAAAATCCCTGAGACTCTTATCTCCAATTAACCACTAGAAAACCAGAAGTGGCGCTGTGGCTCAAGGTGGTACGGCACTAACTAGCATTGAGCAAAAGGTCGCAGGGACAGTGCCCAAGCCATGAGTTCAAACCCCATGACTGACCAGAAAAAAATAAAAAAGCTCCTCGACTTAAAACTAGCTAACAATCCAGGCGCCACTGGCTCACACCTGTAATCCTAGTCAGGAGGCTAAGATCCAAGGATGGCAGTTCAGAGCCAGCCAGGCAGGAAAGTCCATGAGACTCTTTTTTTTTTTTTTTTTTTTTTTTTTTTGCCAGTCCTGGGCCTTGGACTCAGGGCCTGAGCACTGTCCTGGCTTCCTTTTGCTCAAGGCTAGCACTCTGCCACTTGAGCCACAGTGCCGCTTCTGGCCGTTTTCTGTATATGTGGTGCTGGGGAATCGAACCTAGGGCCTCGTGTATCCGAGGCAGGCACTCTTGCCACTAGGCTATATCCCCAGCCCCATCCATGAGACTCTTATCTCCAAATATCCACCAGAAAACTGGGAAGTAACATTGTGGCTCAAAGCTTGGAGCAAAAAAGCTCAGGGACAGCACCCAGGCTCTGACTTCAACCCACAAAAGGGGGGGGAGGGGGAGGAGACTAGCTACATCAACTCGACAACAAAAACCCCAAATAAAACATAAACAAGGACTTGGATATTTCTCCAAAGAAGATATGTAACTTATCCAAGAAACACAAGAAAAAATGTCTATTAGCTTTTAGTGAAATACAAATCAGAAACAATGAAATACAAGTTCACAACAACCTTTAGTATGGTTATGGTCAAATAAACTAAGATTAAAATAATTCTTGGGAAAGACACAGAAAAACTTATCCTTATACATTGCTGATGGAAATTTTAAAAACAAAAAAACAGTGGGCAGTTATGGAAAATATTTCACTTCAATATATTAAACATAAAATTACCATATGGTCCAGAAATTTCACTTCAGGGTATATATACCCAAAAGAATTGAAAGCAGAGACTTCACTTCATCTTGGGAGCTGAGACCCAAGAATAGTGGTAGTGATTTGAAACCAGCTCCCAGCCCCAGCAAACAAAATTGAGACTCAACTCCAATTAACCAGCAAAAAGCAGGGAAATGTAGATATGGCTCAAGTGGTAGAGACTTCAGTTTTATTTTGACATCTATATTTACAATAACCTTATAAAACCCAAAAGGTATAAAAATTAAAATGTGTATCAACAGATGAATGGATAAGCACAATGTGATATAAAAGATTTAAGCCAGGTGCTGGTGGCTCATGTCTGTAATCCTAGCTACTCAGGAGGCTTGTGAAATCTGTGAGATCTGAAGATAGTGGTTCAAAGCCAGCCCAGGCAGAAAAGTCCGTGAGACGCTGATCTCTACTTAACCACCAGAAAACCACAAATGTAACTGTGGCTCAAAGTGATAGAGCACTAGCCTTGCAAAAGAGCTCAGGGACAGCGCCCAGTCCCTGAATTCAAGCCCCGTGACTGACAAAAACAACAATAATGTAAAGAACCTGGGCGTAAATGGCTCATGCCTATAATCCTAGCTACTCAGGAGGCTGAGATCTGAGGATCATAGTTCAAAGCCAGCCCAGGCAGGAAAGGTCCCTAAGACTCTTACCTCCAATTAATCATGGGAAAAGCCAGAAGGTGTGCTGTGGCTCAAGTGGTAGAGTGCTAGCCTTGAGCAAAAGGAGCTCAGTGACAGCATCCAGGACCAGAGTTTAAACTCCAGGACCGCCCCCCCCCCCGAAAAAAAAATTATTTGTTAACAAAGACATTTGTGCTACTATACTCCCCATTTAAAACCCAGTGTACAATAAATGATACAGGCACAGATGAGGTTATCTGTATATGATAAGTGTCATTTTACTGATGGGGAAATACAAAGTCACAATATATTCAGTTCAACCATTTTCTGTCCTAAAAGAGGAACGTTTTAATTACAAAAAAAAAAAAGACATGGTGTAACGATTACTTAACCCAATGAAAAACTTCCTGCCACTGTGATACACACCCTCCTACAAACAAGGACTTCAACTGTGCCATGCAGAGGCCTACCTGGTGAAACAACTGGAGAAAAATATCACCCTAATTTAAAAAGAAGTCCAGATTGAGAGTAAAAGGAAGCCAGGTGTCAGTGGCTCATGCCTGTTATACTATCTACCCAGGAGGCTGAGGTCTGAGGATTTAAGTTCAAGAATAGTAAAGTCTGTGAGACTCATCTCCCAGTAACCAGAAAAAGCTGGAAGCAGAGCTGAAGTTCGTGATAGAGCCCTAGCCTTAAAGGGGGGGGGGGGGGGGGGCGGGAACTAAAGGACATTGCCCAGAACCCGAGTTAAGCCCCAGTACTGGCACCAAAAAATAATAAAAGGAGGTACCCAATAATAATGACCAGCTCATTCAATCCCATTCAAAAGCCATATTATGTTTCTGAGACATCTAGACCAACAAGTATTTCAAGGAGAGTTGAAGGCACAGTTTAACATTAACCCTTCCAAATAATTTTAAAATATCCAAAAATGTAGTACTTTTTTGTTGTTGTTGGTCGTGGAGCTTGACCTCGGCCCGGGGCTGTCCCGCAGCTCTTCAGCTCAAGGCTAGCGCTCTATTATACCAGCCACAGCACCACTTCCGGTTTTCTGGTGTTTAATTGGAGAGCCTCCGGGACTTTCCTGCTCCGTGAGCCTCACTCAGATCTCAGCCTCCTGAGTAGCTAGGATGACAGGCATGAGCCACCGGCGCCCAGCTAAATGTCAATTTTTAAAATAAACAAATGTACCTGTTATTTTAGGCGAAAAATTGGCGTCACTGCAGTTTTGGATGCCATTTTTCTACTTTAGCTATTCCCAAGTCCGGTTGTCTAACTTTTTTTCTCAATTAGAGCATAATGAGGAGCCACATGAAATTATGCAAAGGTTTTTCTAAGTCCGTTTGATTTTAACTGATTACAAACAAATCCAAAAAAAAAAAAAGCTTTAAAATCCCCACTGGGGCATTGGGAATGTGGCTTAGTGGTAGAGGGCTCGCCTAGCACGCATGAGGCCCTGGGTTCGATTCCCCAGCACCACATATACAGAAAATGGCCAGAAGTGGCGCTGTGGCTCACGTGAGCTAAAAGAAGCCAGGGACAGTGGTCAGGCCCTGAGTCCAAGGCCCAGGACTGAAAAAGGAAAAAAAAAAAAAAAAATCCCCCCTGGGCAAGTATGTCAACCGGTTCAATTTCCTATAGCCTGGTGTAGGAAACCAGGTGCCCCATCTGCAACTCAACGCCCCACGAAGTGACCCCTGCGGCTCACACGGCCTGCACTCGAGACGGGGCCCGGGCACGCCGACAGCCCGGCTGGGCGACCGTCTCTGGGCGAGTGGAGGAAGTCAGCGGCCACTCCTTTCACATGACCTTAACCAGGGGCGCAGCCCCGCCTGCAAGAAACCACACGCTTTTTTTCCGGCCTCCAGTTCAAGGCCCAGCCTGAAGCGAGCGCGGAGGCGGCGTGGGCTAAGCGGGGCGCTGCGCCCCGCACTTGGCGGGGGGCCGGAGGCGAGGGGCACGCCCGCTCCCGCGCACGGACCGCAGGGCCCGAAGACACCAGCCGGCCACACCCCCGGTGCCAGGGTCGCGGCCTCCACCCAGGGCTGCGCCGCCGGCCCTCCCGCACCCGAAACGGAAAGCCTCCGGAGCGGCGCGGGTGAGCTGGGGGGCGCGGGGGGCGGGGGGAGGGCCGCGGCGACCGGCGCCGCGCGCAGGCGCAGACCCGGGTACCCGCCCGCTTACCCACCGTTGGAACAGCGAAGCCCCGTTCCCCGGCCGCGGCCGCTTCTCCAGGACCCGCGGCGACGTCAACGGGGCGAGAACGGAGGCCCCACGAAGCTCCGCGGCCAGCGGGTCTCTTCCTGAGGCGGCCGCTGGCGGAAAGATAACGCAGCGGCTGCGGCGCGGGGCCAGCCCGGTAACGACCCTCGGCTATCCCCAGCGGTGGTGGCGGAGGAGACGCGGGAAAAGGGGCGGGAGCGGCAACCCGGGCAGCAGCTGAGGCGCGGAGCCTCCCTAACGGCGAGCGGGAGGAGAGCTCAGGACGGAGGGCGGGCCGGGGCCGGACCGGACATGACGTCGGGCGTCGAGGGGCGGGGCGCGCCCTGGGGCGGGAGTCCTCGCCACCACGTCCGGTGGAGCTCCTGAGGGAGGGTCCCCGGCGCGCGGCTCGGGCCCGGGCCGCCGAGGGCCCTCTGTCGGCGCCCCGGCTTCGGGAAGCCACCCAGGAGCGAGCGAACTGGCGGGACGCCTAAGAGGAATGGAGGAGAAGCCCAGGAGACGGGCCAGAGGGCCATTCCCGCACCCCGCGGCCCAGCCGAGCGGCCTAAGGGCGGTCACCTGCGCCCCTTCCCAGCCACGTGGGCTAGAGGGGGGCCGTGGGGCCGAACCTGAGGCCTGCCAGCTTCCCCGCGTAAGGACGTAAACGAGAAGACGCTAGCACTCCTAGCCCGGGTCCGGAAATGCGGGGGTCGGTCGATTGTGAGCTCCCCGGGAGCGTCAGGGGCCGAGGGGAAAGGAAACGGAATGCGTTCTCCCGACTTGGGTAGCCACGCCAACCCCGCCACTAGCTCCCTCGGGCCTGCAGCCCTTCAGTACTCAGCCCAGCTTGACCGCTGTCAGTACCCCCTGGAGCCAGGTAATCCGCTAGGATCTCTGCGGAGGCAGAGGTCTGAGGATCACAGTTCAAAGCCAGCAGGGTAAGAAAATCCACGAGACAGGGCTGGGAATGTGGCCTAGTGGTAGAGTGCTCACCTCGTATGCGTGAATCAGCCCTGGGTTCGGTTCCTCAGCACCACATGTATAGAAAAAGCCAGAAGGGGCGCTGTGGCTCAAGGGGCAGAGTGCTAGCCTTGAGCGAAAAGAAGCCAGGGACAGTGCTCAGGACATGAGTTCAAGCCACAGGACTGGTAAAAAAAAAATAAAAATAAAAAAAATCCACGAGACTCATCTCCAATTTATCACCAAAAAGTCTGAAGTGAAGCTTTGGCTCAAGTGGTAGAGCACCGAAGTTAAAGGACAGCATCCAGGTCCTGAGTTCAAACCCCAGCAGTGGTGAGAGAGGAGACAAACCCTGAGTTTGTCAAAATATAAACCACCACAATTCAAATGTCCCTACCTGCTTGAGCTGGAAGTCAGTAAGGTGGAAAACATAAAACTAATCATAAAACTTGGGGGAAGATTTATAAAAGATAAAGTCACTCAATGAGATGATCTGTAAAGAGACCATGGTAGCTTCCAGGTTTCATGAAAGTTAAAAAATCTCTCACCTAAGTGTCACATGCCAGGTGATGCTGTCATAACTGAAGGGTGGGGGTCCTAGTAGACAAAAAGTCTAGAACCACAGTATAAGAATAGGCTCACACCTATAATCCTAGCTATTCAAGAGGCAGAGATCTGAGAATCTTGGGGACAGGACAATCCCTAAGTCTTACCGCCAGTTAACCATCAAAAAGCTGGAAATAGCACTGTAGTTCAAGGGGTAGAGCACTATCCTGCTGAATTTCAGCCCCAGGACCAGAAGTAGACAAATTGGGGCTCCCAATTTGTCCAGGAAAAAGGTGACTAGTTTTAATGTCTAGGATCAAATACTCATTACCAGAGCAATTAAAACTCAGTTCAAGCTGGACACTGGTGGCTCACGCCTGTAATCCTACCTACTCAGGAAGCTGAGATCTGAAGATCGTAGTTCAAAAGCAGCTCCGCAGACTGGGAATATGGCCTAGTGGCAAGAGTTTGCTTGCCTCGTACACATGAAGCCCTGGGTTCTATTCCCCAGCACCACATGTAGAAAATGGCCAGAAGTGGCGCTGTGGCTCAAGTGGTAGAGTGCTAGCCTTGTGCAAAAAGAACAGTGTCAGTGCTCAGGCCCTGAGTTCAAGGCCCAGAACTGGCAAAAAAAAAAAAAAAAAAGCAGCTCTGCCAGTGAGACTCATCTCCAATTAACCATCAGAAAACCGGAAGTGGAACTATGGCTCAAAGTGGTAGAGCACTAGCTCTGAGCACAAAAGCTCAAGGATAGTGCTCAGGCCCTGAATTCAAGCCCCACAACCAAAAAAAAACCTCTTAGTTCAAACTGGAAGTGTGTTTCAAGCAGTGCTAGAACCTAGGTTCAATCCCCAGTAGAACCAAAAATAATTGAGTGCAGTGGTGATGAGTAGTAGGGGAGCATTTACCTAGCAGGTACAAGGTCCTGCCTTTGATCCTCAGCACTGCACTGGGGGTGAGGTGAGGGGATAGTCATAGTCATCCAGAAGAGTGCTTACCTGGTATAGCCTTTTTAGTTTCTTAAGTGCTAGGGATTGGACACAGGCCCTGGTTCTAAATATGCCACCAGCCCTTTTATTTTCAATTTTTTTTTTAATGTAGAATCTCATAATTCAAGATGATCTTGCCTTCACCTATAGAGTAGTTTGGGTTACACGTGCAACCATACCTGTTCTGGCCTCCTTTTTTTTTTTTCTTTTTTTGGCCAATCCTCGGGCTTGAATTTAGGGCCTGTGTACTATTCCTGAGCTTCTTTTGCTCAAGGCACAGCACCACAGCGCCACTTCTGGCTTTTCCTTTTTATGTGGTACTGAGGAATCAATCCCAGGGCTTCATGAATGATAGGCAAGCACTCTACCACTAAGCCACATTCCCAGCCCTGTTCTGGCCTTCACTGCCTTCAGAAAGTTTGTATCTCAGCAGACCTAAATTACCTATATCCTTCGTAAACATAAATGACCTACACTCTGATTCCAAACTCAACAATTAGCCTTCTCATTACCCAAAAGATCTCCTGGTTTTGGGGGGGGGGGGGGGGGGCGGGGAGGAATGAGGGAGGAGGTAACAAGTTAAACAAGAAATGTACTCACTGCCTTACATATGGAACTGCAACCCCTCTGTACCAATAAAGGAAGGAAAAAAAGAAGCAATTGCCTAAGGCACATGAGTGACACTAATATTAGCTATATAGTCTTTGGCAATAAATTCAGAGCATGATTTGTAAGTCAGCTTCCATTCACTGGGTTGGATAATAAGGTTGCTTTATCCAAATTAATTTTTCAGAGCGTGATTAAACTTAAGTGACATGTAAGTTTCTGAATCTGCCAGAGTGAGGACCATAGCCTGGTTTTATAGCACTCTGGGTATATACTCTTATATCTCTCTTTAAACATCTTTTTTTTTTTTTTTTGGTTCATCATGAGGCTTGAACTCTGAGCCTGGGCACTGTTGCTGAGCTCTTCAGCTAAAGGCTAGCACTCTACCACTTTGAGCCACAGCACCACTTGTGATTTTCTGGTGATTCATTGAATAAGAGTTTCACAGACTTTCCTATCCAGTCTGCTTTGAACCATGATCCTCAGATCTCAGCTTCCTGAATAGCTAGGACTACAGGCATGAGCCACTAGCGCCCGGCTACACATCTTAAATAGAAGTTTTACCTGTGATTCCATGCTTGGAGATAAGGATAATACGGCTGCTTCAAAATCTTAATCATAAGTAAAAATCATAAGTGAGTAAATCCTAAGAGAGTAAAAACCCTTCCTGATTTTTCCCCACTTATGCAACACAGACCCTGTTGACATAACTATGATAGAAACTTTGTATGATAATCAATATGTAAACTCCCAGAGGGAAGGGACTCCCTTGTACTTAAGTGCCCAAAGCATGGGCTCTCAAAAATAAATGAATTGATCCAGTTCCCTTGTAATATTGAAGAACACATTCTTGGAAGATACATTTTCTAGATCCTACTTGATAATATAAAACCATATATTCAACATTCAGGATTCTTGGATTATAATTGAAAAACAAAAATACTCAACATTTGCCATACTTTTAAATCTGTACAATGAAAATAGATCTTTCAGAGAAAGCAAGCAAGTTCTATGAATTCTCTGTTCCCACTTAGGGAAGAGAAACTCCTATGGTCATTGAGTCAAAAAGTAAAATTTTAGCTGGGTGCTGGTGGCTCATGCTACTCAGGAAACTTGATATCTTGAGCATCACAGTTTGGAGCCAGCCAGGCAGTAAAGTCCATGACACTCTTCTAATCACTAAAAAGCTAGAAGTGGAGCTATGGCTCAAGTGGTAGAGTCTTGAGCAAAAAAAGCTCAGGGATAGTGCCCAGGTAGGCCCTGGGTTCAAGCCTCAGGGCTGGCGCGCGCGCGCACACACACACACACACACACACACACACACACATTTTACTCCAGCTGGGCATAACTGGCTCACTGCTTTCTCTAGAGAGGAGGACATAGTCTTTTCTAGCACTATGTACTCTTCTTCCTCTCCCATCTTACTAATCAGAGAGAGGAAAGGAAACCAGAGCAGAAAGTCCTTTTTCTTTTATATGATGGGTAGTGCTCCCTGGGCTTAGTACATGTTTAGAGCTGACTTTTTTTTTAATGTATACTTTTATAGTTACTTCAAAGACCACCATGCCCTTTCTTAGGTAGTTTCTCACCCCCAATTCCCTTTATCTGAGTAGAAGTCAGTAGACTAAAAACAGGCTATCACCTGGGTGAATATGACTGATTCTTACCCCCCAGAACAAGTTGTTATGGAGGTATAAGTAGTTTAGAGCATTAAGTCCCTTTCCAGCACCAGCCTATGGGGAAGTCATTGTCCTAAGGGTAAGAGAACTGTTGGTTTAGCTTAAGCTGCAATGAAGCCTATCAATGCTTAGATGGATGGAGAGAAGCTATCCTTTTATTCCTTTCAGCCCCCACAAATGTGGTGAGCCATCTCCAACTACTTATTTGTTGGAGACTGTTCAATAAACAGGGCCCCTGTCTGGCAAGATCTAAGATAATTCCCATACTGATCCATTTGTGAATGGCCTGGAGCCATTCCTTACTGTCCAAAATATTGTACAAATATATGTGTGTGTTGTGTGTGTATTTTGAAAGTTTTCTAGAAAGTGATAGTAAAATGTCTTGTCCAGGTTAATATTACTAATAATATGGTGTGAGGAAGTGGAATATCTGGAAGAACTTTTACCTGAAAGTATTGTGTTAAGCTAGTGGCAGGTCTCTCTGCCCCACACCTGGCCACAGAGCTCACCTCAACTTCTGCTCAAACAAACTGGAACGCACAGGTCCACCTCAGTGCCGAGTGTTTCTGTGCTCTGCTGCCTAAACAGCTGCCAGCCCTGGAAGTCAGACACAGGAGCACTGTGCTCTAATTATTCTGAGTAGTTCTCAGCCCCACACCCCCAACTCAGTTCCAGGTAAGAGGCAGGCAGTTTTCTCAGTTAAGAATCACAGCAGGGCTGGGAATATGGCCTAGTGGCAAGAGTGCTTACCTCTTATACATGAAGCCCAGGGTTCAATTCCACAGCACCACATATATAGAAAACAGCCAGAAGTGGCGCTGTGGCTCAAGAGACAGAGTGCTAGCCTTGAGCAAAAAGCAGCCAGGGACAGTGCTCAGACCCTGAGTCCAACCAAGACCCAGGACTGGCAAAAAAAAAAAGAATCACAGCAGACCAGCAGCAGTCTTAAAAAAAAAAAAAAAAAAACTAAAAAACCCTTAGTTTTCTTACTTGACTTGTGTGTGTGTGTGTGTGTGTGTGTGTGTGTGCGCGCGCGCGCGTGCGCGCTCATGCATTGTGGTCTTAGGGCTTGAACTCAGGGCCTGGGCATTGTCCCTGAGCTTTTTTGCTCAAAGCCAGTGCTATCACTTGTGCCATAGATCCATTTTGCACTTTTGTGGAGCTTAATCACAGATAAGAGTCTCACAGACTCTCCTGCTAGCTTCAAATCATGACCCTCAAATCTTAGCTTCCTGGGTAGCTAGGGTTACAGGCTTGAGCCACCAGCACCCAGAACCTGGCCTTCAATAACTATGAGTAGCTTCCTGCTGTTGTCTAAATCCTGTGGAGGTCTGTCTCCACTTTTACTTTATGAGATTAGAGGGTGGGGGGAGGAGTGGCATCATAATAACTTGATGCTTCAGTTAAAAAGTAGTTCTCAGCCAGGAGGAGTTCTGGGGCAGTGCTTAGAGATATTGTTGGTTGCTAAAACTGGATAGGTGCTAATGGCAACTAGTAAGGTAGCTACTAAACATCCTACATTACATACATAGACAAGCCTCCTAGACAAAGAATTATTCAGCTGAAAATATGACTTCTGACTTAATACCCTGTAACAAATAGGATTTATAAATTGATAATCATTAAGAGCAACCTCAAAATACTATCACTTTTCCTTTTTTTTTTCCCCTACAAATACTTGACCAGTAGGTAGGTAGGTAGGCAGGCAGGCAGACAGACAGACAGACAGATAGTGTTAAAAACAGCATTTCAGATAGCTCTTTGGCCAGAATGAAAAGTGACTGGTATAAACCCCAACTCTGTGTGTTTCAAAGAATTCCTCTGACTAGACCAGGAAAATTATTCCTCTGGCCTGACCAGGGAGATTATTACTGGAGGTAGACATTTTGTTGTTGCTGTTTCTTTGCAAGATGACTTTAAACTTGGGGGAAAAAAAGCATTCTACCCAACTCCTCTGAGAGGCTGTATGTTTCTCAGAAGCAAGATCATGAATTAAATCACCATAGAAGGAACATATATTTGCTAAAAACCAGATGCCCTAGTACACACACACACACACACACACACACACACACACACACACACCACAACAACAATATACTGCCTCCCCAGGGTTGCCAATGTCAACTGGGATGAGACTTAAAATCAGGAAGTAACCCTGCTATAGCTCATTTCCTCATTATTCACAGAAAGAATTCTAATGGACTTTTCCCATCCTTTACATTCATTTTATTAATTTCTTCCAGATGTAGCAAGATATTGTGCCCTTGTGCAATCAATAGGAAGTTCATAATCAAGTGCTTTCCTTACCCTCACTGATCTTGCAACAGGTGCTTAGTGCTTTCTTTTTCTTCAGATGCAGTTTCTGACTCCTCACTAGGGCCTACAAATCTACAACTTCCCAAAGGGTAACTAGAAGCAGGATCAAGGCAGGCCCTGGGGGCTCACACATATAATCCTAGCTCTTTAGAAGCTGAGTTCTGAGGATCATGGTTTGAAGCCACCACCAGCAGAAAAGTCCTAGAGACGCTCGATTATTGATTGTCAACTAACCAGCAAAATGCCTGACTAGAAGAATGGCTCAAGTGGTAGAACTCTACCCAAGCTGAGCAAGGCCTAGGAATGTGGCTTAGTGGTAGAGTGCTCACCTAGCATGTCAGAAGCCCTGAGTTCAATTCCTCAGTACTACATAAACAGAAAAGCTGGAACTGGTAGAGTGCTAGCCTTGAGCAAAGGAAGCTCAGGGACAGTGCCCAAGCCCTGAGTTCAAGCCCCCAGGACTGCTTTTTTTTTTTTTTTTTTTTTTTTTGCCAGTCCTGGGGCTTGGACTCAGGGCCTGAGCACTGTCCTTGGCTTCTTTTTGCTCAAGGCTAGCACTCTGCCACTTGAGCCACAGCACCACTTCTGGCCATTTTCTGTATATGTGGTGCTGGAGAACTGAACCCAGGGCTTTATGTATATGAGGCAAGCACTCTTGCCACTAGGCCATATCTCCAGCCCCAGGGGATCACTATTCAAAGCCAGCTGGGGCAGGAAAATCTGAGAGACTCTCATCTCCAGTTAACCACCAGAAACCAGAAGAGGCGCTGTGGCTCAAGTGGTAGAGCGCTAACCTTGAGCTGAAGAGCCCAGTGCCCAGGCCCAGAGTTCAAGCCCTATAACCAACACAAATAAAAAACAAAGAAGAAAAAGAGCAAGTGAACTTGCTAGGCACTGATGGCATCTGTAATAGTAGCCATGCAGAAAGCTGAGATTCTGGAAGGAAAGTCTGTTAGACTCTTATCTCCAGTTAACCACAGAAAACCGGAAGTGGCAGTAAGGCTCAAGTGGTAGAGCACTAGCCTTGAGCAAAAGAGCTCAGGGATAGTGCCCAGGTCCTGAGTGCAAACCTCACAACTGACAAAAAAAAAAAGAAAAGAAAAGAAAGTTGGAACAGAAGGTGTGGCTCAAGTGGTAGCCTCAATCTGGAAAGAAAAGGCCAAGTGATAGCTACTCCGGAGGCTGAAATCTGAGGATCATGGTTTGAAGCCATCCTGATAGGAAACTTCGTGAGACTCTTATCTCTGCTTAAACACCACAAAGCTGGAAGTGGAGCTGTGGCTTAAGTGGTAGGGCATTAGCCTTGAGCACAAGAGCTTAGAAAAAGTGTACAAGCTGTGAGTTCAAGCCCTAGGAATGGCAAAATAAATAAATAAATAAACAAAACATTTTGAAACAGAAAAAAAAAAAAAAAAAGAAAAGGCCAAGTGAAAATATGAGGCTCAGAATTCTAGTCCCTGTACTGGCACTGAAAAAAAAAAAAAAAAAAAGAACTGAGGACTCAGAATGTGACTTAGTGGTAAGAGTGTTTGCCTAGCATGCATGAAAGCTCTGGGTTTGAGTCCTCAGTACCACATAAGCAGAAAAAGCTGGAAGTGGTGCTGTGGCTCAAATGGTATAATGTTAGCCCTGAGCAAAAGAAGCTCAGGGACAGAGCCCAAGCCCTGAGTTCAAGCCCCAGGACTGGCAAAAAATAAAAGTAAAAAAAGATATCATCTTATTAATACAATGTTAATTACAAAATAAAATGAACCACAGTAGCCAACAAACACCAAAAATAGATAAACAAAGGGGTAACACTGACCAAGAAGCATTGTATTCATAACCTGACTTGTGGAATAGTAACCCTTTGTACAACTACATCATCATCATCATCTTCATCATTAACTCATCATCATCACTGGAGAAAAGAGATAACCATTTAATACTCATAGATGTTGAACTTCAAATAAGAAAACCTGTATTTGAATTCTAGATCTGTGGCTCTGGCCGGGTAGCTTAGTGTAATTGTCCTTTATAGTACCTATTGGTAAAAATAAATTATGGGTGTGTATAAAAGCATGTTATATCCTGTATACTAGAATTTTTCTCTCATTTTGCATTTAGAAGCCTAAAAAAAACCTCTGGAAATGTATATATGGATTTTCATTGCTAGAGATAAAGTCCTGTGCAGAAACCTGTCTTAGCAGAAGTTGCCAGATACTATAATCAGAACCGCTACTGTCCATCTGTCATGTCTGTTGATTTGTTTGGTTCTAGGGTCTAACCCTAAACTTTGTATATGCTAAGCACTTGTTCAACCATTAAACTACCACCACCTGCACAGAGTCCCTTATTATTTTGGTTTTGTTCCTATTTTTTCCTTTTTATTCTTTTTCCTTTTCTGTTTATTTTTGTGTGGGTGTGCTGATCCTGAACTCAGAGACTAGGCACTGTCCCTGACATTTTGTGCTCAAGGCTAGTGCTCTACCACTTGAGCTACAGCTCCACTTCCGGTTTTTTCCTGGTTAATTGGAGATAAGAGTCTCACGGACTGGCTTCAAATCACAATTCACAGATTCTCAGCTTCCTGAGTAGCTAGGATTACAGACATGGGCCACTAGCACCCAGCTGTTAGTTTGTCTTGTTGCCATTTTGAAGATCTCTGAACTTGTTACAGTCTTTTTTTTTTTTTTGCCAGTCCTGGGGTTTGGACTCAGGGTCTGAGCACTGTCCCTGGCTTCTTTATGCTCAAGGCTAGCACTCTACCACTTGAGCCACCACGCCACTTCTGTCTTTCTCTATATATGTGGTGCTGAGGAATCGAACCTAGGGCTTCATGTATACAAGGCAAGTACTGTACCGCTAGGCCATATTCCCAGCCCCTGAACTTGTTACAGTAAGTATAAGCACCCTTTTTCCTAATTAGACACATGCGTGGCTATAAATAAGGATGGAAAAACATCCACAGTTTTGTGTTCAGGGGAATTGCTGTACAAGGGGAGGCAGGAATAACTACTCTGTGGTTCTCATAGCAAGCAATGGAAATGCTATCAAACTTGTACAATTGTCTTTCTTGAAGTATTCATCTCTTTATTGGAAGAAAAGACTAAAAACCCATCAGAATTAAAACCTCCTGATAAAGAAGCAACTCCCCATTAGAGAAAGACATTGCTGGCTCCTCTGAAGAATGCACTGGAAACCTATCTGTGCCACTTTGCCTAGGACCATTGTGCCAGTATGCAAGAATGCATGTTCTTCATAAACAGAAAAATATTACTAGCTGCAAAGAAAAGAAACTGTTCCAGAGTGTACAAATCCCGTGCCAGCAGCCAAAATAAAGGCAAATACTGTTCTGCTCTTAGCAACCCAAAGTAACCTCTGTGTCATTTATTTAGTCAACACATATTTCTTGAGCAATTATTGTAAGCCAGATACTGTGATAGAGGATAATAATCATGATCTCTAGCCTGAAAAAAAAAAAAAAAGCATCTTATGTACCTCTGAAACAGAATGCTTTTGGAATAGGACCAAAGTTAACATGAGGATTTCAGCTTCCACACTCACTCCCAGAGCCCCTGGTGCCAGTCCCATCTACTTTGGGAAGTTGCAACAATTGACAACAACTCTCATCTGTGCCAAGCCCACATTTTTGGCCTGATACCTTTCACATTCAGTGTAGGACAGTAAGTCAATGTGATCACTGTAATTTGTTGTGGATTCTTGATTAAATTCCTATGGTCAGCTAGATATATTTTTCTATAATCAGAACTTTTACTGTTAGAAATAACAAAGAATAAATATCCCTTTCTTCTCTTCCCTCTCACTGTATGTTTGTAGGGAAAAGAAAAGAGTGTGCAGGGATTCAGCCGAGATGATGACATTCTCTCGGCCAGAAATGCAGCCAGGATAGTTCTGTTATTCCGTATACCCTACCTTAGAGTTCTTGGGGCCTTCCTGCCCTGCGGTCACCCAGATTCTTCTTCAGGCATCTTTTATTGGGACCACACCCGAGGCAAACTGGCAGCCCAAATGTTTGTAATCTGCCTGCAAAGGTCTTACCGAAAGCAAACACTGCGATCACATTCATTGAAAAGAATGAGAAAAGGGAAAAAATGGCCAGGCACTGTTGGTTCACCTGAAATCCTAGCTATTCAGGAGACTGAGATATGAGAATCACAGCTTTTGAGCTGCCCAGGTAGGTAAGGTCCATGAGACCCTCATTTCCAATTAACTACCAGAAAACTGGAAGTGGAGCTGTAGCTCAAAATGATGGTGCACTAACCTTGAGCAAAAGAGCTCAGGGATAACACCCAGGGCCCAAGTTCAAGCCCTATAGCCACCCCCAAAAGAAATGGTCCATGGCTTGACCAAATACATTGCTTTCTAGTAAGAGTTTGCTATTTGTATCTCCTTTGCATATGTCATTTTACTTTGATACTTCTGACACATGCAATAAAAAGCATTTACTGAGCACTTACTGTATATGTCCCTGTACTGTGCTAAGTTCTGGACATACAGCAATCAACATTCTACTTGACCTCATGACCTAACTCTTGTTCAGTATCCCAAGTTTAGCTTAAGTATCATTTATCTGGAAAGCCTTCTGTACCTCCATCTAAACAGGAATAGATACCCCTGTTCTGTGGGTTGAGGTTTTGCTCACGGATCAGGTTAGCAACCCACCACTAGGACCCCTAAAAGGTTCTATATCTCCATTGGGAGAAAAAAATCCTGACTCTCATAGGGAAAAAGTAATCACGCCTTATTACCTCCATGTACATCATGAGTGAACGCCTCTGAGGATACCAAGGGTAATATAGAGGAGCTAGGATTCATACGACCTTTGTGACATAGAAAATGCTGAGCTGAAAAATGAGTGCCCTAGGCATCTGGCATATGCAAAAGTAAATTCCCTCTGGAAATCCTAAAGGTATGGTTCCAAGGAATTGTAGGATAAGATTACTAAAAATGCAGGACATAACTTTAGAATAATGTTTGCAATGAATCAATCCAAGCACCAACAACAAATGTTAATCGAGTTCAATAAGTAGATAACAAGGCACTTGTTGGTGGCTCACTCCTATGATGCTTTCTATTCAAGAGGCTGAGATGGTCTTTGGACTGAGTCAGTCCAAAGCCAGCAGGGCCAGATTATGAAGACTTTTTTTTTTTTTTGGTCAGTCCTGGGGCTTGAACTCAGGGCCTGAGCACTGTCTCTGAGTTCTTTCACTCAAGGCTGAACTTTACCACTTGAGTCATAGCGCCACTTCCAGCTTTTTCTGAGTAGTTAATTGGAGGTAAGAGTCTCATGGACTTTTCTGCCTCCAAAGAAGCTAGGATTCCAAGTTTGAAACACTGTGGTTGGCTTGAATTAAGAAGTTTTATCTGGCTGGGCGCCAGTGGCTCATTCCTGTAATCCTACCTACTCAGGAGGCTGATATCTGAGGGTTGCCAGTTCAAAGCCAGTCCAGGCAGGAAAGAGGTGAGGTTCTTACCTCCAATTAACCACCAGAAAACCAGAAGTGGTGCTATGGCTCAAGTGGTAGAGCACTAGCCTTGAGCTGAAGAACTCAGGGACAGTTCCCAGAGTTCAAGCCCCACAACCAAAAAGCAAACAAAAAGTTTTGTCTGTTTTGTTACCAAGTTATTATTTGTTGCAGTAAAAGAGAAATATCACAGAGAAGTGAATGAGTACCTGTAATTCAGGAAAGCTTCCTATGAATATAAAGAAAATTTTCATTATTAGGGATTAGGCATTTCTAACAAATATCTGACATGCTCACATAAAAGGAAGAGGAGAAACAACAGAAGAATTTGAGAAATTCTGTGTCGAAAAGGCATCCTGGTCAAAGTTCTAGATGAATTTCCTGTGGCATACCCTACGTGGTTACTGTTTATGATTTTGGTACACTAGATATTGTATATATGCCTACCTGATCTAGGGAAGGGAAAGAAAAATGGTGTAAGATATCGCAAGAAATGTATTCACTGCCTTATTATGTAACTGTACCCCTTTTGGACAACACCTTGTCAATAAAATTTAATTTTAAAAAAAGGCATCCTGGTAGGCTGGGGATATGGCCTAGTGGCAAGAGTGCTTGCCTGGTATACATGAAGCCCTGGGTTCAATTCCCCAGCACCACATATATAGAAAATGGCCAGAAGTGGCGCTGTGACTCAAGTGGCAGAGTGCTAGCCTTGAGCAAAAAGAAGCCAGGTACAGTGCTCAGGCCCTGAGTTCAAGGCCCAGGACTGGCAAAAATAAAAAATTAAAATTAAAAAAAGGCATCCTGGATTCTGAGACACTGCTGAGATTGTCTTACCTCTTCCAAAGTAGCTCAGGACCTTTCTTTTGCCTTTTCTTTGTTTGCCATCTTCAGAAGGGGGACGCTTGAGTTTAATGATACATAAATCCAAGCCCAGACCCCCAAACTATCAAGTGAAAGAATTTTTTTTCCAGTCCTGGGGCTTGAACTCAGGGTCTGGATGCTGTCCTTGAGCTGCTTTTGCACAAGGCTAGTGCTCTACCACTTGAGCCATGTGGTACTGAAGAATCAAACCCAAGAGGACTTCATGCATGCTAGGCAAACACTCTACCACTGAGCCACCTTCCCAGACCCAAAATAATTTTTTTTTGGAACAAAGTTTTACTATGTAACCCAAACTGGCCTAGAACTCATGATCCTCCCTCCTTCAGTTTGCTAAAGGCTGGGATTACAGGCATGAGCCACCAAGCCCAGTGGAAATTTTCCTCCTTTCTGGTTGTTTGATTACTGGGATTGAACTCAGGTCATTGGGCATGTTAGGCAAGAGTTTTACCACTGAGTGATAATCCAAGCCTAGGAGATTTCCTTTTTGTTTATTTTTATTTGGTTTATTGGATTATATCAGTTGCACAGCAGAGGATATTTCATTGTTTCATCTCCACACATGTTAATGCTACATTTCAATCAATTTCACAACCTATATCAAATTTACCCACTTCTGGGCTGGGAATATGGCCTAGTGGTAGTAGAGTGCTTGCCTCTCATACATGAAGCCCTGGGTTCGATTCCCCAGCACCACATATCTAGAAAACAGCCAGAAGTGGCGCTGTGGCTCAAGTGGCAGAGTGCTAGCCTTGAGCAAAAGGAAGCCAGGGACAGTGCTCAGGCCCTGAGTCCAAGCCCCAGGACTGGCAAAACAAAACAAAACAATAGTGCAACATATATCTATATATCCATGTAGAACATCCCAAGAAATAAAGCTTCTTAAACTTTGACAAAGAGTAGACATTATATATATTTACACTTTTTACCAATCGGATAAGCAAAAGGCAATGGCATGTATTATTTACCATGTGCCTCCCTATCTACAAGTGAGGGTAAGCCTTATGCTTCCCAGGCTTCCCTGACTGCAGCCAGCCAGTTACTTGTGCATCTCTGTTACCCACTTTTCTGTGTTCAGCTTCCTCATTTTATCATGCACTCAACCACTGTACCTTTGAGCACTTGGCAATCTGCCAGTTACTACATTAAAATAAATTATTTTCATAATTCATAACTTATAAGTTAATAAATGCTCTTTTAAGATGTCATTTCTAAAAAAAAAACCTGTTTTGCAGATGAGAAATTATAGGGAACAGATAAAATTCAAGCCTTAGTCAAATTTACTCCTAAAACTGCACTTTCTCTGCTACATCAAAGAGCCCTGTTTTACCCAAGTAGGGAACCCCTACAGAGGGAAGTGACTCACCCCAGCACCAGCTCTGTAGGTACTCATTTCATTCCACACCACTGATGGGCGTTTCACAACCCCATTCTCTGGGAAACCAAGTTGAAAGCTGAACAAAAGGCAGTTCAAGCAAAGTTGGCTGCCTATTATCTCAGTCCTTAAAGATAAAGAACCAGCCAGAAGGACAATGGTCAAAGGTAAATAAAATGGCAACACCAAGAAACATAGAGACCTTGGCCCCATTCCATCCCTATCATGGTGAAAAAGGAGGACCTAGAGCCTGACAAATAACCAGCCCTGCTACAAGGTTGTATGGGGCTGGGGGGGGGGGGGGGGGCGTGTTCTGTTTTTCAGTTTTGTTTTGTGCCAATCTGGAGCTTGAACTCATTGCCTGAACACAGTTTCTGAGCTCCCCCCAGGAGGTGGGGCAGGGGAGAGGGAGGGAGGGAGGGAGGGAGGGAGGGAGGGAGAGAGAGAGAGAGAGCGCACCAATCTTGGGGCTTGAACGCAAGGTGTGGGTGCTGTCCCAGAATTCCTCTTGTTCAAGGATTGCACTTTATCACTTGAGCCACAACACAACTTCCAGATTTTTCTGTGATTAATTGAAAATATGAGTCTCTCACATTTTCCTACTCAGTCTGGCTTCCAATCTCTATTCCCATATCTCAGCCTCCTGTGTATCTAGGATTCCAGGTGTGAGCCACCACCAATGTCTGTCTTCCCTGAGACCCTGATCTCTAATTAATGACCAAAACAACAACAACAAAAAGCCATAGTGCCATTGTGGCTCAAAATAGTAGAGTACTATAGCCTTGAGCACAAAAACTCAAGGATAGTGCCCAGGTCCTAAAGTCAAGCTCCTGGACTGGTACACAAACAAAAACAAAAAGCATAAAAGATATTCCAAAGAATATCACTTACTTTTTTCTTTTTTCAATCTAATTAACCTAAAAAGAAGTACTAGAAATTTGATTTTTCTGTTCTTACTGTTCACAGTATTCATCTTCTAAAGAAAAAGAAGAGTAAATTTTGTCCGAGAAACTGTCAAACGCTTTCCCTCTTTCCCTCTCTCCTTTCTTCCCTTCCTTCTCCAGCTCTGTTACCTAGGATTCCAGAAATACTATCAAGTGAGTCAATAATATTTGAAATTGGGTGATGGATAATGGCAGCACATTAAACTAGTCCTTCAAATTCTGTACAATTAAGCTGGGCATTGGTAGCTCACTCCTGCAATCCTAGCTACTCAGAAGGCTGAAATCTGAGGATCACAGATCAAAGCTAGCCAGGGCAGGGAAGTCCCTAAGGTTCTTATCTCTATTAACTACCAAAAACTCAGAAGTAAAGCTATGGCTCAAAGTGGTAAAGTGTTACCCTTGGGGGGCGGGGGGGAAGCTCAGGGACAGCACCCAGGACCTGAGTTCAAGATCCCAGACTGGAAAAAAAAAATCTGCACAATTGGGCTGGGAATATGGCCTAGTGGTAAAGTGCTCGCCTTGTATACATGAAGCCCTGGGTTTGATTCCTCAGCACCACATATACAGAAAAAAGCCGGAAGTGGCGCTGTGGCTCAAGTGGCAGAGTGCTAGCCTTGAGCAAAAAGAAGCCAGGGACAGTGCTCAGGCCCTGAGTTCATGCCCCAGGACTGGCAACAAAAACAAAACAAAACAAAAATCTGCACAACTAAAACTTTCCAATAACTAAAAAGTAAAAAATTACCAAATGTGCCAGGCACTGGGGCACTGAGTTCTTTTAGGAGCCACAAATCTTACTAGTTATCCTGCTAACAGCTTTCAATGAACTTCACAAAGGTGTTATATGATTCTTCCACAAATGACTATTATGACTGCAAATTCAACCTGAAGCTTTCAGCTTTTTATTATTCCTTTTCTTCCTGGTCTTTTATTATTTCTCTTTGATAAATCTAATCTAGAGAGAGCCAGATCTTCATTAGTTGGAGGTGGACCTTTATCTATGGGTGGATACTTGGGAGGGTGGTTAGTTTCTGCATGCTTTAACAATGTTATCGGAATCTTTTTCTTTCTCTTTTGAGGTTTTGTTATTGCAACTCAGGCTGGCCTCCAACTCTGCTCCTGTCTCAGCCTCCCCAGTTGCAAGGATTACAGATATACAAAACCTTAAACCTTTTCACATTTAAGGTGAGCCTTTTATTGATAGAATCACCTTTAAATTCATGACAATTCTCTTATTTCAAGACCATTCAATTGGGCCACAGAAAAAGAACCACTTTCCCAGGATCATACAGCAAATGGATTCAAATTTCATTCCTATCTGCTGTGAAGCTTAACTGTAAGAGCCAAGATTTACGCATAGAGCTACATTGTTTCCATTCGATCACCTGCTTCAGAGAGCTATCCAAGCAGTCTATCCACCTTGGGAACAGAGGTCTCCTCTCAGGGCCTACAGATTCTGCCTTGCTTCATTTTTTTTTTTTTTTTTTTTCCAGTCCTGGGCCTTGGACTCAGGGCCTGAGCACCATCCCTGGCTTCTTTTTGCTCAAGGCTAGCACCCTGCCACTTGAGCCACAGCGCCACTTCTGGCTGTTTCTATATATGTGGTTCGGGGGAATCGAACCCAGGGCTTCCTGTATACAAGGCAAGCACTCTTGCCACTAGGCCATATTCCCAGCCCCTCATTTTTTTTTTAAACTAGTGTTTGAACTCAGGACCTCATGCTGGTTCAGCTTGTTTGCGCAACTGGCATTCTGCCTCATGAGCCACCAGCACCAGTGTCGTGTTCAGCAATGCACCAGTGACCATATATTTTTTACCATTTATATATGCATATATTCATAGGATATATCATATTTGTTATGTTTATCAAAATGCACACTAAGCCATGCTAGTAACTCATACCTGTAATCCTAGCTACTCAGGAGGCTGAGATCTAAGGATGGTGTTTCGAAGCCAGACCAGGAAGGAAAATCCATGAGAATTTTATCTCTAATTAACCACCAAAAACATGCCAGAAGTAGAGCTGTGGCTCAAGTGGTAAAGCACTAGGCTTGAGCAACAAAACTCAGGAAGCTTTGAATTCAAGCCCCAGGACTGGCACACCACCCCCCCCCCCCAAAAAAAAAGCATAGTTCAAGTGGTAGTGCATCAGTTGTGATTGTGATGAAGAAAGCCATGTGAAAGCCCAATGCCTTGAGTTCAAGCCTGGTACTCTCTCTCTCTCTCTCTCTTTCTCCCTCTCTCCCTCTCTCTACCCCCCTCTCTTCTCTCTCTCTCTCCTCTCTCTCTCTCTCTCCTCTCCAAAAACCTATACCTGCCACTACAGTGCAGATCACACGTTTTCCCAAACCAAGGTGGGCAAAGTGAAATCAAGGGAAAATGGCTAGAAAAAAGCCCCAGTGCCCTTATTCTCACCTCTTGACCTTTGTAGGGAAGATACAGAGGTAATCAGTCTAACTCAGAGTTCCAGGACCAAAGAAGGTTAGGAAGGGCAAAGCAGTCCTGGGTCCCCAGGTTGCTATGACAAGCTTTATGGGATGCATTTGCCCAAGGACTGACAGGAATTGCTCTGGGCTGTTGAGGGCTTAGTGTCAGTCTCACCTCATTCAGGATTTTCCAGCTGAGGACCCTGAATACTGGCTAGCGATAAAAGACTAAACATCCTTAGAGCCCCATGTAGAAGAAGTGGCTCAAATGCAGAGCACCTAACGAAGGGAAACCAACATTGTTCTGTATTGCTTCAAACATTTCTGCAATACCTCCCGTGCACCAGCCCTGCTACAAGGAGATTCAATACAACTAATGAATGATTAGGGGGGAAATTTCTCCCATTATCTCCAAAACTATCACACGTCCCTACCTAACCGTCCACAGAACAGAGCACTAAGCAATAACAAGGGCAACCAATGAAACATGAACTGAAAGCATTACCTCATCCGGGTGAGCGGCCATTGGCTGAATTACTCTGGAAAAGGCTTACAGGCTAGTGAGTTAACCCTGTCAGGACACAAACCCCCTGTGGAGCCTCTTCCCAATCCCATAGTTCCTTTTTAAAAAAAAAAATTAGGGGGAAAAAAGGTTCTTAGAGAACAATAGACCTTTCTTGGTTTTTCATAGGCACACCTACTTGTACCAGAAGGTAGTTATAAGGTTTGTATCCCTCACAATTATTTGATAACTGAATTATTATCTGAACTAATCTGTAACTGTTTAACAAACATGGGTTAGGGAGAAAGAGGCAAATAGAGTATATTATTAGTCTTATTCAAAACCTACACCAGAGTTGCCAGAGGGTCAAAGGTTAAACAGAGTATCAAAAATCAAAGTATTTTAGGAAATATTGGGAGGAAAGGGGCTTTTAAAAAAATTGTAGGTGTCAAGGTTTGAACTCAGAGCCTTGAGCTAGATGGGCTGGAGGCTTTGTCTTCAGTCCTGCATTTTACTGATAATTGGAGATGGAATCTCAGACTGTTGTCTAGGCTGGCCTCAAATCACAATCCTCCAGATCTCAGCCTCTTTAGTAGCTAGGATTACAGGTATGCCCAGGTTGCTAATTACTATTGAATGTTATTCTCATCCCATGGCCTCTATTTTTAATGCAAGCTGTCAAAATATATATTATTTTTTAATAAGGCAGATAGCCGAGAGGAGAAAGGAGGTTTAATACTGTCAACACAGATTATTTGCAACTTCAAAAATTAAACAGTCTCGTGCCTGCCTCGGAGATACACGAGGCCCTAGGTTCGGTTCCCCAGCACCACATATGCAGAAAACGGCCAGAAGCGGTGCTGTGGCTCAAGTGGCGGAGTGCTAGCCTTGAGCGGGAAGAAGCCAGGGACAGTGCTCAGGCCCTGAGTCCAAGGCCCAGGACTGGCCAAATAAAATAAAAAGGCAAATAAGTGTCAGCAAATAAGAGTCCAAGTCTATACATAACTAATAAAATACTCAAATCTGCCTTCCTACTATCAAAACGGAGCATTTAAGCTGGATCCACGCCTGTAACCCTAGCTACCCAGGCCCTGAGGTCTGAGATTGAGTTCGAAGCTAGCCAGGGCACACAAACCCTGACGTCAAGCCTGCGCCCCCCACCCCATCAGCACGCTACAGAACAAGAAGGGGTAACATCTCTCAAAGCCCTGGCACCAGGCTCCGCGCACACCTGGAATCCCCCTTCTCGGAAGGCTGGGATCTGAGGGTTCCAAGCCACCCCAGGCCGCAAAGTCTGTGAGCGCCCCCACCAGCCGCGCAAACACTGACCGGAGCCCTGGTAAAAAAGGCCTAGGCAGCCTGGACAGGCGCCAAAGGAAGAGGGGGGGGAGGGAGCGAGGGAGGGGGGAGGGAGGGAGCGGGGGAGGGGGGAGGGAGCGAGGGAGGGGGGAGGGAGAGGGAGCAGGGGAGGGAGGAAGGGAGCGAGGAATGGAGGGAGCGAGGGAGGGGGGAGGGAGCGGGGGAGGGGGGAGGGAGCGAGGGAGGGGGGAGGGAGAGGGAGCAGGGGAGGGAGCGAGGGAGGGGGGAGGGAGCAGGGGAGGGGGGAGGGAGCAAGGGAGGGAGGAAGGGAGCAGGGGAGGGAGGGAGGGAGCAGGGGAGGGAGGGAGGGAGCAGGGGAGGGAGGGAACGGGGGAGGGAACGAGCGGCAGCGGCAGCGTCGGGAGATCCCCGGCCTCCCTGGAGCCTCCGCAGCTGCAGCGCCCCGGGCCGGCCCCGCGTGGGCTGGCTTAGCTCGGGATCCCCCCCGGGCCCGCGGGGCGGCCCACCGGAGGAGCCGCGAGCCCGCGGCCGGGGGTCCCCGCGTCACCGGGCACCCGGGGTCCATCCGCGCGGCCCTTCTCATCCGACTAGCCCGTCGCCCAGGAGCCCCTTTCCGGCCTTGGACTCCGTGGCGCGGGGCCGCGGCGGGGAGAGGGAGGCCCGGCCCCGCGCCGCGAGCCGACAGCCGTCGGGACTGCACCGCACATCGTATTTCACGTTGATTTGAATAGCTTGCGTGGTTTGGTGGGAGGTTGTGTTTTTAAACACCGAAATACCGGAGGAGGGCAAATGGCGGGGGGTGGGTGGGTTGTGGGTTTTATTTACGTGTGTGGTGCTGGCCCCGAGGCTGCGACCCCGGCCCGGGCGCCGCCCCGGAGCCTTGCCGCGCTCCAGGCCGCTCGGCTCGGGAGCCCCGCTCGGCTCGGCCCCGCTCGGCTCGGCTCGGTCCCGCTCGGCTCGGCCCCACTCGGCTCCGCTCGGCTCGGCTCGGCCCCGCTCGGCTCGGCCCCGCTCGGCTCGGCCCCGCTCGGCTCGGCTCGGCTCGGCCCCGCTCGGCTCGGCCCCGCTCGGCTCGGCTCGGCCCCGCTCGGCTCGGCCCCGCTCGGCTCGGCCCCGCTCGGCTCGGCTCGGCCCCGCTCGGCTCCGCTCGGCCCCGCTCGGCTCCGCTCGGCTCGGCTCGGCCCCGCTCGGCTCGGCTCGGCCCCGCTCGGCTCGGCTCGGCTCGGCTCGGCTCGGCCCCGCTCGGCTCGGCCCCGCTTGGCTCGGCCCCGCTTGGCTCGGCCCCGCTCGGCTCGGCTCGGCCCGGCTCGGCTCGGCCCCGCTCGGCTCGGCTCGGCCCCGCTCGGCTCGGCTCGGCTCGGCTCGGCCCCGCTCGGCTCGGCTCGGCCCCGCTCGGCTCGGCTCGGCTCGGCTCGGCTCGGCCCCGCTTGGCTCGGCCCCGCTTGGCTCGGCCCCGCTCGGCTCGGCTCGGCCCGGCTCGGCTCGGCCCCGCTCGGCTCGGCTCGGCTCGGCTCGGCCCCGCTCGGCTCGGGGGCGCCGCTCGGCTCTCCCCGGGCGGCTCACTGGGGGCGGCGTCTCAGAGGCCTTGCTGCCCCCGCTGGCCTCACGCTGCGATCCTCAGGCCGCAGCCTCCTGAGGAAGGCCGGCTTGACACCCACCACGGGCCCCCGGCCCCCGGAGCTTGACCGCCTGGGCGCCGTCCCTGACCTCCAGCCCTGTGAGCCACAGCGCCGCGTCTGTTTTTTAAGTGGTTAATTGGGGACGAAAGCCTCACAGACTTTCCTGTCCTGGCTGGACTCGAACCGCAGTCCTCAGAACTCAGCCTCTTATGTCGTCACTGGCACCCTGCAAAGCATCATTTTTTTTCTTTTTGGTAAACTAGGTTAACTAATGACTGATTCACTTTCACTAGAATGTAATTCACGCTCGGACTCTCCCCCACAACAGAATTTGAACTCAGGGCCACTGGTGCTGTAACCCTTGAGCCATATCCCCAGCCCCGGTTTTTGCTGGCTGTTTTGGTCATGGACTCTCACCCACTCAGCATGAAACAAGTGGTAGAGCACCAGCCAAGCAAGCAAGCTGAGTAGAAGCTGGAGGCCCTGGTTTAAACTTGGGCACCCACAAGCAAAGCAAAAAGCAAAACACTATATATATAGTATATGTAGACACTTGTACAAGCAGAAGAGAGCCACACTAAATCCTGTGTAATGGTTATTTATAGGGAGTAGAATGGAGAGATTATTTACCAAATCAATATTCTCACCTCAGGCTGGAAGCATGGTTCAAGTGGACAAGTGCCTAGCAGGCACCCATGGCTCATGACGATAATCCTAGCTACTCAGAGCTGAGATGTGAGGATCACAGTTCAACGCCCGCCCACGTAGTAAAGTCCATGAGACTCTTATCTCCAGTTAACTCCCTAAAAGCCAGAAATGGAAATGGAGTTGTGGCTCAAGTGGTAGACTGTGAGCTTTGACCACACAAGCTCAGGCACTAATGTCCAGGCCCTGAGTTCAAGCCCTAAGATCAGCACGGCTCTGAGTTCAAATTCCTGTGCTCCCTCCCTCATTTTGGGAGGGGGGAGAGTAACAAGAAAGAAATAAAGGCTGGGAATATGGCCTAGTGGCAAGCGTGCTCGCCTCGTATACATGGAGCCCTGGGTTCGATTCCCCAGCACCACATATACAGAAAATGGCCAGAAATGGCGCTGTGGCTCAAGTGGCAGAGTGCTAGCCTTGAGCAAAAAGAAGCCAGGGACAGTGCTCAGGCCCTGAGTTCAAGCCCCAGGACTGGCCAAAAACAAAAAATTATCAATCAAGCAATACATATTTGAATATGTTCACACACAAAAAATGTGTTTTATACTTTTTTTTTTGCCAGTCCTGGGCCTTGGACTCAGGGCCTGAGCACTGTCCCTGGCTTCTTCTTGCTCAAGGCTAGCACTCTGCCACTTGAGTCACGGCGCCACTTCTGGCCATTTTCTGTATATGTGGTGCTGGGGAATCGAACCCAGGGCCTCATGTATAGGAGGCAAGCTCTCTTGCCACTAGGCCATATCCCCAGCCCCTTGATTGATAACTTTTAAACTTATGCCGTATGTCTATAAGTACATTACAAGTTTTTCAAGGATAAAGATCATTATAAAAGCTTGGTTTTATGCTTGCCTTAGGCCGACCACTGGACTTCCCATTCATTAGGTAAATAGGGGTGAGGAATCTTTTTTCTGCCAACAGTCATTTGGATATTTGAAACGTCGTTCTTGGGCCATACAAATTGATGGAGTACGTGTTAGCGGCTGCAGGCAGCCAAGGAGATGCACACATGTTGGGTCTGTCAGGTTGTGTACCAATTGATTTTCCCTGTCTTATACCAACAGAGAGCAAGACTCTAAGAACAAAGAGCCTGCTGTACCACACACTACCACCAGAGGGCAGGTCTCACTCAGAAGTCCTACTGAATTTCCTCATTCCTCACTCCCAACCTAACTCTCAAACCAGGATGAGAATTTCTCCAGGATAAAATATCCTCGGAAAGCTGGGCAGTGGTGACTCACTCCTGTAATCCTAGCTACTCAGGAGGCTGAGGTCCAAGGATAGTGGTTTAATGCCAGCCCCAGCAAGAAAGTCCATTAGACTCTTATCTCAATTAACCAGCAAAAAGCTGGAGTTGGAGCTGTGGCTCAAGTGGTAGTGTATTAGTCTTGAGCAAACAAACAAGCAAAAAAAAAAAAAAAAAAAAACCAGCAACCTTGGTCTGGGAATGTGGCATAGTGGTAGAGTGCTGGCCTAGCATGCATGAAGCCCTGGGTTCAATTCCTCAGTAACATATAAACCGAAAAGGCTGGAAGTGGCCCTGCGGCTTAAGAGGTAGAGTGCTAGCAAAAGAAGCTCAGGGACAGTGCCCAGTCCCTGAGTTCAAGCCCCAGGGGCAAAAAAATTTTAAAAATCCCCCAAGAACAGTGCCTAGGCCCTGAGTCCTAGGCCCTGAGTTCAAGTTTCAAAGGACTAACATACCCACAGGCATACCCACACCCACAATAAAGCAACCAAGTAACAATCCAGAACTTCAGTGTCCTAGTTAGTGTCCAAGTGGAGATTTAGAATGGCTAGGGGGATAAGAAATACAATGGAGGTTTTAGAATTCTGAACTGCCCCTCCAACTTCAATCTTTCCTGTGCTAACGGTGAAGATGCAGCCTCTGTCATCTGAGCACCTCAGCCTGATGGGAGAATTTTGTCCTAATCCTTGGAGAGGTCCCTATGTGGTTGAGACTGACAAGGCAGCTTCCGGTCTGATAAAGAAACACTCCTACTGGTGGTATCACAATTCTAGACCTCAAACTCTAGTACAGAGGAGGGATTGGCACAAAAACAGGCCCAAAGATCAATGAAACAGATTAGAAGACCCAGAAATAAAGCTGTACAACTTACAGTTGCCTAATATTTGACAAGGGACCCAAAAATGTACAGTGGCGAAAAGATAGCCTCTTCAATAATTGGTGTTGAGAAAAAGGACACCCATATGTAGAAACCTAAAATTAGATTCCTGTCTGTCACTTTGTACCAGTATCAACGCAGGGTGGATCCAAGATCTCAGCGTTAGACCTGACATGAAACTTTGAAACTACTGCAAGATGAAGTAGGAGAAACATTAGAATTTATAGGCATTGGTAGGAACTTTTTAAAAAGAGTCCCAACAGCACAGCAAATGGGAGAGACTTGACAAGTAAGTTTACATCAAAATAAAAAGTTTCTGCAAGGCAAAGAACATAGTTACTAAACTAGAAAGAGCTAACAGGCTAGGAGAAAATCCTTACCATTAATATATCTGACAAAGGCCTAATATTTAAAATAGACAAGGAGCTCAAAAAATTAACACCTCTTCAAAACCTTAATAATAACAACAATAAAATTACATTTCTCTAAGAAAACCACTCCTTTCATAGGAAACTGAACATTGGCTTGCACCCGGGTCTTCCAGGCCCATGCATTCAACATTCAATACATGAAAGGCCTGGTTCTCTCCCCACACCCGGTACCTTGAATCTGAAGGGGAAATTGAAATTTTCCCTTATTTTTTATCTGTGAGGAAACTTGGCAAGTTTCTAAGGCTAAATTGAGGCCAAAGGGAAGACCAGGAGCTCAAACAGCTGTGGCATTTGGACTAGAAGTCAGCGATCTCCAGGGGTGGCGAACTTCCAGGGAAGAGGGGTGGAAACCAGAATCCCAGGGCTCTACTCAGTGTCACAGCTCAGAAGAATATGCATGGCAGCTCTTTGCTCCCTTCCCCACCTCCTTATCTAATTAACAGGCAAGTGTAACAAGTCAGGAATCCCACCCCCTCTCTTCTTGGTTTATCCAGTCACCTACCCCTCCTCCACTCTCCCCCTATTCCCTCCTCCTCCTGCTAAGCAGCCCCTTATTGCTCAAAGCCCCACAAGGAACAGCAAAAAGAAATGTGGAGAAACCAATGATTTGGGAACTTTCAGGAGAGTGTACATTAAAAAAAAAGCACATTGGTCTGGGATGCACACTTTCACGGTGGTGTGACCAGCCCTCCCAAGTGTGCTAAGACTGGCCTGGTTTCAGCAATGAAAGTCTCATGTGACCACAGAAAATCTTTTAGTCCCTGCTTATCCATGCTGGTGGGATCCAGACTGTCCTGTCCCCAACATACATATGACCCAAGTAAGTCCCTTCTCTATGGGTCTCAGTTGCCTCTTTATAAAATGGGCTCTGGTTCAAACATACTATGGTTCTATACATGGCCTCTAGGTTTCCTGTAGCTGGGCACAGAGTCATTCTGTCTATTCTTCATTGATTTCTGTCCTAGTAATTCCCAAGAACTACTGGAATCTCATCATCCTGGAAAATAGAAATGAGAAAGTAGCCTTCAGTATTACCTAGCCCCACACCTTTTCTAGTTCTGTGCATACCTTTCCAAAGGTGAATAAACTTATCCATCACATTCTTCTTACACTTTCTGCCCCACATACCATATCTCTCCTTAACTAGACAGTAAGCTACTTGACAGCTGCAGCAACCTCCAGCCTAGCCAGGTTGAAAACCTTGCCCATACCTGGAACAAACAATTATTTGACATTAAATTCCACAGGAAAGCCAAGTGTTGGTGGCTCACACCTGTAATTGTAGCTACTGTGGATGCTGAAATATGAGGATCACAGTTCAAAGCCAGCTCAGGCAGGAAAGTCCATGGAACTCTTCTCTCCAACTAATCAGAAAAAGCCAAAAGTGGTGTTGTGGCTCAAGTAGCAGCGTGCTAACCTTGAGCAAAAGAATCTCATTCCAGGGCTGAGAATGTGGCTTAGTGGCAGAGTGCTTGCCTAGTGTGCATGAAGCCCTGGGTTCAATACCTCAGTACCACATACACAGAAAAAGCTGGAAGTGGTGGGGTGTCTCAAGTGGTAGAGTGCTAGCCCTGAGCACAGAGAGGCTCAAGGACAGAGCCCAGACCCTGAGTTCAAGCCCCAGGACCAACCAAAAACAAAACAAACAAACAAAAAAGAATCTCATTCCATTTTAGAAACAGTGAGCCACCATCACCAGCAAATACCAGATTCTTAACTGGGAAAAGTAGGACTGGGAGGAAATGCCAGTAAAGCAAAGTCAGTGAGCTTTTCTCAAATGTCTTGACTTTGGGTTGTCTTTTCCCAATCAAAGAAAATTGTCAAGCAAGTTGCAGGTAGAAGGCAGAGCTTTGTGTGAGAACTTCTAGAAAAAATGAAATAGAAAAAAAAATTAAAACAGAAACCTTTGGTACATACCTGTAATTGTAGCACTTGGAGTCCAAGACAGAAAGATCTCAGCTTTGAAGCCAACCTCAGCTGTATAGTGAGGCTCTGTCTGAGAAAACAAAGCAAAACCTAACAAATTAAGAACCCAATTTCTTACTAGGTTCAATATAGTTTAAATTCATCCTTCAAACTGCTATAAACATTTCTAAGTACTCTATCTCCATACTTCTGTATTGTAACCGAAGGATGGCCATCGTTTGGAGACATTATTCCTAGCCTAATATTTAAGTGTATGGTCCTTAAAAGGCCTGAGAACTCGTTGGCGCCAGAACTCCTTTGGTGGGGAAATCACTGGGCTTCCCTGTCGCTTAGGATGCTGGGAAGTAATCTGAGTACAATGATCATCACTGGATGATGATATAAAACTGTGACTGCCCGTCTATGCTTCATCTTGAACTACTCTTCATTCCCCAGCCCTAGGAGAGAGTGCCTCAGCAACCAAACAAGGAAGACCTCTATTCCTTCTCATCACCCCCAGTCCTGCCTAATGGGCCTTCAGTCCCTGTTTCAGGCCACAGATCTTTCCTTCCTTCTTTCCTTCATTATCCAGACACTTTCTAAAATACTAAGCACACAAAATGTTTTTCTGCCTACACAGCCCACTCTCTAGCAATGAAGTGGTATTTATAAGGGGATTAAGGGTATTGTTCAGTAACAGAACCTGTGTTTAGCATGCATAAGGTCCTGGGATCCATTGCTAGCATCCCTCCTCCCCAAAGTGGTATTATTAGAAGAAAAAAAAAAGCCCACAGATTAATTTTAGATGTATAACCAATTAATCTGGAGTTGAGTCCCACAAGTCCATCACAATCATCGAGAGAAGAGGTAGGGATAGTACAATCACTTGTTTGGGTAAAGGAGAAAGAAGGGGTGGAGATTAGTGTTTCTATGATTATTCCCAGGACGAAGGATAAGGTCTCATTAATAGATAAGGACCCTGTAGCTCGTAGGGACAAGTGATCTTTGTCCAGGGTAGGGGCCTAGGCTTCTCCAGAGTGCATGATTTCTGAGAAATGGTCCTCCTCAAGCAGAATAGACTCTACTTAGTGACCTTCAAAGCAGGAGAAAGTCTTCGGCCTCTCCCAGCCTGGGAGGGAAGAGGAGCTGGCCTGGCTCGCCTGGGCGGGGCTTCCTCCAGGCTCTGGGGTGAATCCCTCCTCCTCCATCCCCATGGGGTCAGGGGCTCCTGCAGCCCTGTAAGCGAGGGACAAATGAGAAAGGCTGTTGATTTTTCTCCCTTGGCCATTCAGAATTTGCTCACATAAATACTGAGAAAGACTGCCTCTCTCCTCACTTTTCTTACTTGGCTCTGGGTGGGACTTGGTTCCCTGGGGGAGCAAGACTAGGATGGGTGACCTGTTTATGCTGTGGGCAGCGGGGGTCATGTGCTGCGCCAACCTCAGTGCTTCCGCCTGGTAAGTCCTCTTCTCTAGCCCTCCCTTCTCCCCCTGCGTCCTCACTGGCCTCCCCTTCACATAGCCTCACCTGTTTTCTTTTGGGTAGGTCAGTGAACAATTTCCTGATAACAGGTCCCAAGGTAAGATGATCTCTGCTTCCCTTTTTATACTTGTGGTTCCTACGGGGACTCTTCTGGAGAAAACGGTGGGGGTGGGGGGGGGGCGGGGGGAGGACACAGTACCATACCCTCTCATCCAGAAACCCTATGTCTTGCCTGCTGCCCCACCCCAGAAGGCCTTTGCCAGGGGGTAGCTCACAGTCCTTTTCCCTGTGCCAGGCCTATCTCACCTACACTACCAGCGTGGCTTTGGGTGCGCAGAGTGGCATTGAAGAGTGTAAGTTCCAGTTTGCTTGGGAGCGATGGAACTGCCCTGAAAATGCTCTCCAGCTCTCCACTCACAACAGGCTGAGAGGCGGTAGGTTTCTGTGGGAGCACACCTGCACAGGGGCCGCACGCCAACATGTGTAATGTGTGTGATCTGCTGACCTGTCATTCCTCACTATGTGGCATTGACTAAATTATCTTCCCTCTCTCAACTGTAGAGACAGGAGTGTCTCATTACAAATCTCAGAAATTGTTCTAGGTTTCTGTTTTTTGTTTTGTTTTAGTGCCAGTCCTGGGGCTTGGACTCAGGGCCTGAGCACTGTCCCTGGCTTGTTTTTGCCCAAGGCTAGCACTCTGCCACTTGAGCCACAGCGCCACTTCTGGCTGTTTTCCATATATGTGGTGCTTCATGTGTACAAGGCAAGCACTTATGCCACTAGGCCATATTCCCAGCCCCAGCTTTTTGTGATTAGAGATAAGAGTCTCTTAGACTTTCCTGCCTGGGCTGGCTTTGCCATGCTAAGATTTGAGCCTCTTGAGTAACTAAGATTTCAGGCATGAGCTATCTGTGCCTGGCTTGTTCTAGTTTTGGTTTTATTGTTGTTTTGGGGAAGTCATGTGGCTTGAACTCAGGGCCTAGGCACTGCCTCTGAGCTTTTCTGCTCAAGGCTAGTGCTCTACCAGTTTGAGCCACACCTCCACTTCTGGCATTTGTGCACTGCCTGCACTTGTGTTTGTACACACCTTTATTTGATTTGCACGAAATCAAATTAGTGTATTTGCAGCACCTAAAGGAGTTTTATATCTGCTCAGTTATTATAAAATCCTAGCATCAGTGAAATTGAATGATAACCTTGACTTTGCCTTGAATGGTGTGCATGTGTGAGTGCATGACATGTATGTATATAACTATAGAGTAGTTTGCATAAAAGTCATTTTTGCAGAATAGAATTGCCTAAGAAAATTTGTGGGAAAGTGAATAGAGAAGATGGGGCAGAGCTGGGTGTGGTGGCTCAAACCTGTAATGGGAGACAGACAGATCTGAAGATCTTTCTTTCACTGTTCAAGATGAGCTCCAGCAAAAAGAGGTTCACAAGACTATTTCAGCCAGTGGCTTGGCTGGGCACAGGGCCTGTCATCCCCAATGACATAGGGAAGCATAAGTAGAAGGATCACAGCCCATGCCAGCCTGGGCATAAAGCAAAAGCCCACCTAGAAAATAACCAAGGTAGCAGACACCAATGCTTCAGGCCTGTAATCTTAGCTATTCAGGAAGCTAAGATCCAGAGGATGGCAGTTTGAAGCCAGCCTGGGCAGAAAAGTCTGTTAGAGACATCTCCAAAATAAGCAAAAAAAAAAAGCAGCAGCAATGGCAGAGTGGTTTAGTAGAATGTCTGCCTCGCAAGCCCAAGGCCCTGAGTTGAAACCCCTGTTCTGCTGAAGGGGTGGGGAGAGGTAGAAGCAGAAACAATTATCTCCCCACATTCCTGACATGGTACAAACACAGAATAGGGATATGCTAAAGGATACATGATGCAGGTAAAAAAAAAAATTAGGAAAGAGCTCAGAGGGCCTGTCTAGCAAGCATGAAGTCCTGAGTTTAAACATCAATACCACCACCACCAAAAATAAAAATAAAAAATGATAAGAGCTTAGTAACAGAAGCCATAATCCTTATGATGATCACATAGTCCAGGAAATGTGTGTTTTTTCTTTCCTAAGTCAGCCTCATGGCCTTTCATCTCTCGATCTGTGGACAGAGGTCTAGCCGGATTTCAAGAGAGCAGGGTCATGATCTCAACACCATGACCGGAAGGAGTGGTCTGGTCTCCTCATTCTGTCTCTGGGTTTTAACTTCTCCATCTGTAGCATGGAGATGCCCAGAATTTCTTTTTTGAATTGAGGAGGCTGGAAAGGCATGCACTGTTCTCCAAGGAGATCATCCTTTTAAGCCCAAAGGAGGTTACAGTGTGCACGCGTGAGAGGTTTTCCCTAAGCCTCTGCTTCACATCATTGAGGACCAATTTTTTAGTTAGTTCCCTCTTTCTCTCCAAAGCCACTAAGGAGACTTCCTTCATTCATGCTATCAGCTCTGCTGGAGTCATGCACACCATCACCAAGAACTGTAGCATGGGTGACTTTGAAAACTGTGGCTGTGATGAGTCAAAAAATGGAAAAACAGGTAAGCTGGGTTTTCAGATAGGAGTAGGGAGAGGGGAGGGGCTGCAGGGCTAAGTGGCTAAGGGTCACAGTTCCTCAGGTCCCTGTCTGTACTCCCACCGTCTGTTCACGTGTGGGAGCTCCTGGATCAAGATTCTTAAGAATTGAGACTGGGTCAGTAAGTCCCAGGACTATTAGCAGGTAGCTCTAAAAACAACAGTGGGTTGGGAATTAAAATGTTTACAAGCCCAAGAACGTTTAATGTTAGCCTTAGTGTTAGAATGCCTTGTTTGCAGACCTAAGAAACTCAGGTTTGTCACTAGTAAAGATGAGACTCTAACAAGCACATTGTAGAATAACGGTGTAGGGTCCCAGAATAGCTGAGATGTGGTAAACCTTGGCAATCGTCTAGGCCAGTCCAGTATACCTACCTGGGCTGGGATGTAGAAGACCTATTGGTGAGCTGAGAAGTGCCAGCAGTGGGTTTTGGGAGCAAGACTCTCTCCACCCAACCCAAGCACCTAGCTGATCTTCAGTTATTGCCTTCTACCTTCCCAGGGCTCTTGGGATGGTTTGATTGTGTCATCCAAAAATATTGTGGGGGCTGGGGATATGGCCTAGTGGCAAGAGTGCCTGCCTCATATACATGAGGCCCTGGGTTCGATTCCCCAGCACCACATATACAGAAAATGGCCAGAAGTGGCGCTGTGGCTCAAGTGGCAGAGTGCTAGCCTTGAGCAAAAAGAAGCCAGGGACAGTGCTCAGGCCCTGAGTCCAAGCCCCAGGACTGGCCAAAAAAAAAAAAAAAAAAAAACAACAAAAATATTGTGAATCTTCTTCTGGGACTTAGCAGGGAGCTGTATGCAGAACTTATTCTTTCCTTATGTATAGGAGGCCATGGCTGGATCTGGGGAGGCTGCAGCGACAATGTGGAATTTGGGGAAAGAATCTCCAAACTCTTTGTGGACAGTTTGGAGAAGGGAAAGGATGCCAGAGCCCTGATGAATCTACACAACAACAGGGCCGGCAGGCTGGTGGGTATAGGAGTTGGCCAATGTTGGCAACAGCTTCACATCTAGACCTTCAAAGCTTACCGAGAGCTGCCTCATGTTTCATCCCTACAACCATCCAGCAAGACAGACAGCTACTCCCATTCTCTGGATAACAAAGCCGGTTGGTTAGGTCTAGGCCCAGCCAGGCAATGAACTCAGATCCTCTGGCCCTGTTCTCCTCTTCCTAAAGCTAAGGCTTTCTTCCTCCTCACAGGCAGTTTTCTTAGGACATAGAGCAATAGACAATCAAGATTTTGCTTCCATGAATTAAAATGATAACCACATGTTCTAGAACATTAATATTATTTTCTAGCTTCATGTTCTAAAAATCTGTCGGGCTGTGAAATATTGAGACTGATGAAAGCTTCATTGAGTGAGAGTCTCTTCTCTCCTAAGACTTCTGATAGGAGAGTATTTGAACTCAAATCTGGAAGCAAACTGGAGTAAAAAAATAAAATCACAGAAATGTCCTGGTGAATCTGTACCTAGATTTCAAGGTTGTCCAGGGTAAGGGGATCAGACTCCAGGAGCTCCCTTTCCTCTGAAAGAGGGTCTAGAGGTTGAATACTCAAGCTCCCAGCTTCAAGGCAGTAAAACAGTATCAGTGACCACATTTTCTTCTCTAATTGTCCAAGTACTTCCTTGATAATTCTATTCAACTCCTCTCTATCTCCTCTGACTCTCTCCCTCTCCCTACCCCCCTCCCTCTGAAAAGAACCGAACCCAAGGCTTTATGCTAGGCAAGTGTTTTCCAAAGTCACCTCTTATTCCAGTTGGTCTGGTAGAAAAAACTGCTTTTATTCTTTTTTCTTTTTGTCTTTTCTTTTTAGGTACTGGGGTACGAACTCAGGAAGTTGCACTTGCCAGGCAAATGCTTTGCTACTGAGCTATATCCTGGCCTGAGAAAACTGCTCTTTAAAGGGCTGGGATGTAGCTCAGTGGCAAAGCGCTTGCCTAGAAAGTTCAACGTCCTGGGTTCAGTCCCCAGTACCAAAAAGCAAAAGACAAAAAACTACAGTTAAAAAAATAATGGAGGGCTGGGAATATGGCCTAGTGGCAAGAGTGCTTGCCTCGTATACATGAAGCCCTGGGTTCGATTCCTCAGCACCACACATATAGAAAAAGCCAGAAGTGGTGCTGTGGCTCAAGTGGTAGAGTGCTAGCCTTGAGCAAAAAGAAGCCAGGGACAGTGCTCAGGCCCTGAGTTCAAGGCCCAGGACTGGCAAAATAATAATAATAATAATAGAGCCCAACACTGGTGGTTCACTCCTACAGTCCTATCTACTCGAGAGGCTGAGATCTGAGGATCACAGTTCAAAGACAGTCCAGGCAGGAAAGTCCAAGAGACTCTTTATCTCCAATTAACCAACAGAAAACCAGAAGTAGCACTGTGGCTCAAAGTAGTAGAGCACTAGCCTAGAGCTAAAGAGCTCAGGGACAGCGCCCAGGCCCTGAGTTCAAACCCCACAACTAACACCACCACCACCACCAATAAGTAATAATACTAATAGAAAGAAGCTGGGTACCAGTGGCTCCTGCCTGTAACCCTAGCTACTCAGAAGGCTGAGATCTGAGGATTGAAGTCCAAAGTCAGCCGAGACAGACAAAACCAAGAGACTCTTATCTCTACTAGCCAGCAAAAAATCCATGAGTGGAAGTGTGGTTCAAGTGGTAGAGCAATTGCCTTGGAGTAGAGGAGAGAAGCCTAAGAATAGTGCCCATCCTTTGAGTTCAAGCCCCAGTACCAGTACACAAGAAAAAATTCTGCCTGGGATGTGGCTAAAGTGCTTGCCTAATAAGCGTGAGCCCTAAATTAACTCTCCAGTCTAAACAACAACAAACATTACACATACAAAGAGATAAACAGGGGCTGGGGATATAGCCTAGTGGCAAGAGTGCCTGCCTCGGATACACGAGGCCCTAGGTTTGATTCCCCAGCACCACATATACAGAAAACGGCCAGAAGTGGCGCTGTGGCTCAAGTGGCAGAGTGCTAGCCTTGAGTGGGAAGAAGCCAGGGACAGTGCTCAGGCCCTGAGTCCAAGGCCCAGGACTGGCCAAAAAAAAAAAAAAAAGAGATAAACAAACAAGCAAACCTACTCCACAAGTGATGAGTTGGGCCTGGAATCCTAGATTTCCTGATTCTAATGACCATTTTGCACATTGTACGAGGTCTCCATCAAAATCAGAGAGAATGACTTAAAATCCCCATTATCAGGCCTTTAAACCCCTGGTCTTAGTTTTGTTTTGTTTTTTTAATGAACCTCTTCCATCATCCTATGCTTCACCTAAGCCACAAAAGCACAGCTATAAAACATTCCATTGCACTTCTAGCCATCGGCCTTCCTCACCAAGAGCCCTTCATGCTTTTGTGTTCTCTCTCTCTGAAGGCAGTGAGAGCCACCATGAAAAGGACTTGCAAATGTCACGGCATCTCAGGGAGCTGCAGCATCCAGACGTGTTGGTTGCAGCTAGCAGACTTCCGGGAGATGGGAGACTACCTAAAGGCCAAGTATGAGCAGGCACTGAAAATTGAGATGGATAAGCGTTGGCTAAGGGCTGGGAACAGCGCGGAGGGTGGCTGGGCTCCCACCGAGGCCTTCCTTCCCAGCGCCCAGGAGGAGTTGATCTTTTTAGAGGAATCTCCAGACTACTGTGCCCGCAACACCAGCCTGGGCATCTACGGCACAGAGGGCCGCGAGTGCCTACAGAACAGCCGAAACACATCCCGATGGGAGCTGCAACGCAACTGTGGGCGCTTGTGCACCGAGTGCGGGCTGCAGGTGGAAGAGAGGCGGACTGAGGCCACGAGGAGCTGCAACTGCAAGTTTCAGTGGTGCTGCACAGTCAAGTGTGACCGGTGCAGGCAGGTTGTGAACAAGTATTACTGTACACATTTCCCAGGAAGCAAGGACAGTGCCTGATAACTCCTCACCAACTCACCTGCTCAGTCGCATAACAGGGGAGAGGCACACGGCTGCTCTCTTGGAGGGAGTAGGCATGGGAAAACAACTGGAAAATCACAGGGTTGGATTGTGGGTCTCATGGTATTTGCTACAGATGAAGAGAGGCCCAAGACTGTGTAGTACATTTTTGGCAGAGCTGGAATTGGAATGTGGGCCTCCTGGCTTCTAGAACCAATCTTTCCTGTAAGTTACTGCCTTGTCTTTGTCCATATACTTAATGCAGCTTGCTAGAAAGGAGAGGTTGTTGAAGTGCCAGACTTTGAAGTCAGGCCCCATTGTACCACGTGAACCCCATTTTAGAATTGAACCCTGAGCCAATCAGATTTGTACCTGTGTTCTAATCTTGCTTGCTTGCACACCTGATTGTTGTTACTTTGTTCTTTGCCTTTATAAGCCCTGTGTAATCACAGCTCGGGGCTCCCTCCTAACCTCCGCTGTATCGGTGGGTAGGACGAGGCCTGAGTTGCAGCTCGCTTAAATAAAGCCTTGCCTTGCTTTTGCATTTCGGAATGTCTGAGTCTCGGTGGTCTTCTTGGTGGTGGTTTCGCGACTTGGCACAACATTAGGGTTTCGTCCGGGATGGCCCCAGAGACCCCCGAGACCCCAGACTCCGAAGGTAAGAAAATAGCGCTGTTCATTTTGTGTGTCTGTGTCTGTGTGATTTGTAGTTTTGTTTTCTGTTTTGGCCAGCCACCTGAATCTGAACCTGTAGGTAGTGAAGGACCAGCCGGAGTGGACATGCTCGTATGGGCAGTCCTGGAGGACTTGGGGAACGCCTCAAGCCCTCCACGGGGGCTCAGGCTTCCCACTACCACCCTGAACCTGAAGGACTGGACCGGGAGGCCCTTCTAATGGGTGCCCGTCCAGTCCACTCTATATTTGGGGTTGTCTGGTCCGCTCCTACACAGGAACGAGAGAGAGAGAGCCTCAAGACTGTGTGGTCTGCCCTCTCACAGGGGCAGGAGAGACTCAGTGAGACAGTGTGGTCTGCCCCCTCACAGGGGCAGGAGAGACACAGTGAGACTGTGTGGTCTGCCTCCTCCCAGGGGCAGGAGAGACACAGTCAAACCTGTAAGCCGCGGCTCCCTAAGTCTGTAAGTGTTGTCTGGTCTTTGTGCCTGTGATTATTTTTGTGTGTTTCTTTCTTGTGCTGTGCCTGACTGACAAACGGATGATGGGGAACGTTCCTTCCACTCCCCTGGACTTGACTTTAGCTCACTGGAAAGATGTACAGGTGACAGCCCACAATCAATCAATCAGTGAGAGTGTCTGCAAAAAAGAACTCTAGGGGGACCCCCACCCAGCCTTCTTAAGCAGAAAATTGTTTGGTATGCTAAAATGTTTTACTAAAACTATCAAGCCCTGGAAAATGAGGCTGGAGAATGCTAAACTCATTTGTGAAAGGTTTTTGTCTTAAAATGTACGGCCGATGCTTATTCTGCGCGCTCTAAGATCTTTTGAAAATGTATGTGTGTGTGCATGTGTGAGTGTGAACATGTTCAAGACTGCAGTATGATGCAAAACTAAGTTTAAGTTTAAATTCAAATGGTCATCAAGTTTGGGCATTACCAAATGCTTTAAAGGTATTATTGCATTGTTTTAAAGAGGAACTAGAGTTATAAAAGGATTTCTCAGGGTTCTTTAATTAAAATTTTTAAAAAATCAGAGCTAAGTGTCAGAAACTTGGATTTAAAAGGATATATATATACATATATATGTATATGTATATGTATATATATATTAAACTAATGGGGATAGAAGTAAACTCTCATTAACTCTATGTATGCAGGAAGAAAAGGCAAAATGGGCCAATGTTTCTCACTAATATATTGGAAAGCTGAATGGATAAGTATTTCTAATTGTAATTCTTGCATTAAGGAAAAATTCAAAGGTCTTCATGCCATGCAGTAACTGGGACTGAAGAAAAAAAAAAAAAAAGAGGCTCTTTTGAAACAAACAGCCCGTAGGCAAAGGGCAGCACCTGGTTTCAGAATGCCTGTGAGCTTCAGTTTTTCTGATTCAGATAAAAGCTAAAATGTTGTGTTAGTGTTAAAAAGGCTTTGGAAATCAAGAATACATTTCTAGATAAGAAATTTGGAAGTAAAATTGTCCTAAATAATTATTGCAAAGTGAGAAAAGGAGAATTATGGCTACCAAAATGTTTAATTGCCATTCCAGCTTCTTTGTATGTTTTTTTGTAACAGTTTCCAGCAGGCCCACAGAGAAGCACAGGTGATTCCTACAAGTTTGTCGAAATCTAATACTGACCCTTAATAAGTTCCAGGTAAGAGAGCATGCTTAAAAACTACTTCTGTGTGGACCACCTTGTTGCTTCTAATTGGAGTAAAGTGGCCCCTTGTAAGACTCACTGATCTGAATCTGCGGTTCGAAGCCAGCCCGGGCAAAGAAAGGTCCCTGTGGGAGACTTGTCTCTAATCAGCCAGCAGAGTGCTGGGAACGGAGTTGTGTGGAGCTCAAAGTGGTAGGGTGCTAGTCTTGAGCTGGAGAGCTGGGGGACAGCGCTCAGGCCCTGAGTCCAAGTCCAGTGGAAAGTCACTCGTCCTGGGCCAAAAGTGATGGAGCATCCAGAGGCAGTAAGCCACTGCTTGGATGGCAGAGATGGTGTCAGATCCTAGAGTCACTATTGTTTGGCCTTTCAAAAGTTAATCAAAGCCGGGAAGTCCTGGAAGAATAGTTCATAAGCATGCCTTTCCAATGCCCATGTCTGTCTACTGGGCAGGAACTTGCCAGTCATCTGTGATAGTGGTTAGTAAGGGTAAGTTTGTCAAATGAGAGGATAGTTTAAAATCTCAACCCCCCGCATTTACTCAAAGCTCTGACTGGCAGTGAGAATTTTAAGCTGATACATCTGTTTAGTAAAGAAAGCTTGTAGACCTGAGATTGTGTCCATATTGAGATCTGTTAAAGGCCTGCAAAGGTATATTGTTAAAAATTGCAAGACCTGTCAGCTTGCCAATGCCCCCAATCAACAGATTACTAAAGGAGCTCGCCTCTGTCGGGATAGGCCAGGCGTGTATTGGGAAGTAGATTTCACAGAAATTACAAATATTTGCTAGTTTTTGTAGACACCTTTTCAGGATGGGTTGAAGCCTATCCAACAAAGCATGAGACCGCGAATGTAGTGGCTAAGAAGATCCTGGAAGAAATCCTACCCAGGTATGGCTTCCCATCCACCACTGGGTCAGATAACGGACCGGCCCTCATCTCAAAAGTAAGTCAGGGAATAGCCGCCGCACTGGGGATGGATTGGAAATTGCATTGTGCTTATAGACCCCAGAGCTCAGGACAGGTAGAGAAAATGAATCGGACTCTAAAAGAAACCTTAACTAAACTGGCCTTAGAGACTGGTGCAGACTCCTTCCTTTTGCTCTGCTTAGAGTAAGAAATTCTCCCTATCAGCTTGGCTTTACTCCTTTTGAAATGATGTATGGGTACCCCCCGCCCATTAGCCCTAGCCTTCAGACTGAATTGCTTGCTGATTTGGATGATGCTGAATTTTTGTGTAAATTCGATTATTTGCAGCTTGTGCACAAGAATATGTGACCCCAACTTAAGGCATTATATGATTCTGCTTCTGTCCCTACCCCCCATTTATTAAGACCAGGGGACTGAAATCCTTAGAACCACGGTGGAAGGAACCCTAGACGGCATCGCCACTTGGGTTCATTGCTTCCTCGCCAGGCCAGCTGACCCCTTTGCCCTGGACGACGACTACCGTGGTGGAACATGGGAGGTCTCCAAGCACCCAACTCAGCCGCTTCGCCTTCGCCTCAAGAAAAGAAAGTTAGACTGAATATTGTTATAATTTTCTTTTTGCCTTCTTTCCTTACTACCCTGGCTAGTGTTGATGTTATTTTGGCAGCTCACTCCAAAGTGAGGTGACCCCCTTATTTTAGGTAGTTTTGGGCTTGCTCAGGAATACGGGTATAGCCACCCGACCCTTAGAGCACAGCTGAGAAGTTTATGTATTATTTTGTTGCTTACATTTGGATACTAAACACTATACAGAAAATGGTAAGTCTGTATAGCTGAAAGTTAATTTTCAGTTTGCAGTAATCCTGCAGTCCCTTGGTAAAGTAGACTAAGGTTATAGGTTCCTGGCTAGGTAAGGTCATCGCCCCTGAGTCAGCCTGAAGAAGTTACAGAAGATGGATGATCTTCACCCATCAGCCCCCCTTTAAAACCAAGGGACCAGAGTTGTTTTTGGGAAGATGAGGCAAGATAAACTAGAGGCATGCAAAACAGAGGTACAGAGACTATTCTTGTAAGAAATGGTGACAAGCCTTTTGGTTACTACTTTGGGCCCTACTGGCCCATGCCTTACCTCTATATCATCCCCTAGACATGCAAGCCATTGAAATGGACAGAATGGAGCCATGATTGGCTCCCAAGGTACCAACAAGAAAAAGGGGGAAATGAAGTGCCAGACTTTGAAGTCAGGCCCCATTGTACCACGTGAACCCCATTTTAGAATCGAACCCTGAGCCAATCAGATTTGTACCTGTGTTCTAATCTTGCTTGCTTGCACACCTGATTGTTGTTACTTTGTTCTTTGCCTTTATAAGCCCTGTGTAATCACAGCTCGGGGCTCCCTCCTAACCTCCGCTGTATCGGTGGGTAGGACGAGGCCTGAGTTGCAGCTTGCTTAAATAAAGCCTTGCCTTGCTTTTGCATTTCGGAATGTCTGAGTCTCGGTGGTCTTCTTGGTGGTGGTTTCGCGACTTGGCACAACATTGTTTGGGTGTCCATCTCGAGAGAAACTCTCAAAGTATTTGTTCCTTTAAGTTTCAGACCATGTCCCACCCAGCTGTGCTTCTGGGAATGAGAAAGACACAAAAATGAGAGTTCTGTTTAGATTGTTCAGTTCTGTTCTGGAACAAGCTTCCCCCACTCTGCAAGCCATGTGAAGATCAGTAAGGCAGAGAACATTCACCTCCGGTCTGGGAGGCTTTCTCTGTGGTGGGCTTTCACCTGAGTATGCACTTTTGAAAAGTTCTCCCATGCAAGGCATTTCCCAGCTCATAAACTACCTCTGGAATGGAAGCGAAGGAATGGTCACAGTAAGTGAACAAGTGACCTTAATTTACAATATCCTACAAAAGGGGTTTTCCCCAGAGAGCTATCAAACATCTCTATTTTGTTATTTTCCCAGATGGGGAACTCAGTTTTATTTATTTATTTTTTTTGCCAGTCCCGGGCCTTGGACTCAGGGCCTGAGCACTGTCCCTGGCTTCTTCCCGCTCAAGGCTAGCACTCTGCCACTTGAGCCACAGCGCCGCTTCTGGCCGTTTTCTGTATATGTGGTGCTGGGGAATCGAACCTAGGGCCTCGTGTATCCGAGGCAGGCACTCTTGCCACTAGGCTATATCCCCAGCCCCAGTTTTATTTTTGTAATAAACACTTCTAGGATATGTCCAGCTGAAACATTTTATCACTGCCTTTAGAAACCTTAGAATCAGAAAGGAAGTTGGGCAAGAAGAAAGAAGAGGTGGAGGAAGGGAAGAGGAAGTTCTGCTTCTGGGTCCCATTTAAACACCAATATGAACAGGAAACCAGGCACTGACACACAAGAAAACCATACAGACTCAAGGATTTTAGAAGGTGTTATTTTAATTGAACCTAAGCAATTTGAGGAATAGGGAAGCCCTTTGAACTTGAGCCATATTCAATCAAAGTGTATTTGTGCTTTTAACTTGCACTTCCTAAGGTGTCCCCACATTGAGTCCTGGGCCTCACGGCAAGAGACTAAGTTGTGGTTTCTACTTCCTTCATTTACATCTTCCTATAGAAATCATTGGGAGAGGGCTGGGGATATGGCCTAGTGGCAAGAGTGCCTGCCTCATATACATGAGGCCCTGGGTTCGATTCCCCAGCACCACATATACAGAAAATGGCCAGAAGTGGCGCTGTGGCTCAAGTGGCAGAGTGCTAGCCTTGAGCAAAAAGAAGCCAGGGACAGTGTTCAGGCCCTGAGTCCAAGCCCCAGGACTGGCAAAAAAAAAAAAAAAAAAAAGAAGAAGAAATCATTGGGAGAGAGGACATTTCCGGTAAGGACCTGCACTCTTGGCCACTGGTTTCTTACATCTGAGTATCTCAGCCTTGGGAATCTCTCTTAATAGGCCTGGTTCCCTAATCACTGATTACCAAGAGTGAGGAAATAATCCCCTAGTTTATTGCTTTGAGTAAAACAAGTTAAATGTTCCACTGTAAGATAAACTAGCTAAACATGAGCCATATCATAGACTATTTGCTGCTAAAATAATAGTCTTGAGAAATCTTTAGTAAATAGAAAAAAGCACATCATATTACAAAATAGTGTGTTCAGGATGAATCAATTTTGTTTTTAAAAATATGAACATAATGTCAGGAGCTGGTGGCTCATGCCTATAATTGTAGGTACGTTGGAGGATGAGATCTGAGGATTCTGGTTCAAAGCCAACTCAGGCAGAAAAGTCTGGGAGACTCTTGTCTCCAATATACCACCAACAAAAAGCCAAAAGAGGAGTTGTGGCTCAAGTGATAGAAGCTCAGGGCCAGTATCTGGCCCTGAGTTCAAGCCCCAGGAACCTTGCCCCCCAACACACAAAATGAACATAGTCGCCATCATGTAATGCCAACATCCTTTTCCTGTTTTTCTTACTTCTGTCTAAATGAACAAAATTTTGTCATCAGAAAATGCGTGATTTTTAAGTGCTTAAAGATGGTTTTTAAATTTATTTTAGTGATCAAGTGAAATGTTCATAAAGGAAGTCAGCATCTTAGGAGAAACTACAAGCAGGTGCTTCAGAAGTTCACCCTATTACTTCTAGTGCATTTTAAACCACCATGCATATATAGTTAGACCCCAGTGGCTCACACTTGTAATCCAGCTACTGTGGAGACACAGGCTGCCATCTCAATCAATAATTGAAATTGACGATGGGCATCTGTCATCCTAATTATATGGAGAGTGTAAATAAGCAGACTGTAGTCTGGGCTGGCCTGGGCATGCATGAGAAAGCCTATTCAGGAAAAAAAGGAAGGCAGAAAAAGGGCTGAGAAGTGTGGCTCAAGCAGTATGTTAAGGATATAAACAAAAGGTTTTCCTTATATCCTACCTTCAAAGGAAGGGATTTAAAAAACATACTGTAGTAGTGACAGAGAAAGACAGTGTGGTATGAGACAGTGTAATGGAAGGAAGGAATATAAGAGACATTAAGGGAAAAAAATTAAATTTTGAAAAGGCAACCAAAAGAAATTATTTCCATGGGACTTAGAGAGAAAGAAAACATAAAATTATTGTCATATGGTCTTAAGGTTTAAACCTTCAATAAGTAAGGATGCCAAATCTCCCTTCCTGAAAGTGTTAGGGGTTTTTTTGTTTTATTTTATTTTATTTTTATTTTTTTTCAAATTTTTATTATCAAACTGATGTACAGAGAGGTTACAGTTTCATACGTTAGGCATTGGATACATTTCTTGTACTGTTTGTTACCTTGTCCCTCATACCCCCCTCCCTCCTCCCTCTTTCCCTTTCCCCCCCATGAGGTGACACCAAACTTTTTTTTTTTTTTTTTTGGCCAGTCCTAGGCCGTGAACTCAGGGCCTGAGCACTGTCCCTGGCTTCTTTTTGCTCAAGGCTAGCACTCTGCCACTTGAGCCACAGCGCCACTTCTGGCCGTTTTCTGTATATGTGGTGCTGAGTAATCGAACCCAGGGCCTCATATATACGAGGCAAGCACTCTTGCCACTAGGCCATATTCCCAGCCCCTGACACCAAACATTTTTGCAAGTATTGCTTTTGTAGTTGTCTTTTTTTTTACTCTGAGTCTCTCAATTTTGGTATTCCCTTTCAATTTCCTAGTTCTAATACCAGTATGCACGGTTTCCAATATACTCAGATAAGATTACAGAGATAGTGTAGGTACAACCACAGGAAGGTGATACAAGAACATCATCAATAGTAGAAGCTACAGATACACATGGGACGTTGAAAGTCACAACAGTGATATAACAATCGTTTCCATAACATGGAGTTCATTTTACTTAGCGTCGTCGTTTGTGTTCATAAGGGCATAGCTATTGGGCTCCTGTGATCCTCTGCTGTGACTTGCCTAAACCTGTGCTAATTTTTCCCTATAAGGGAGACCATAGAGTCCATGTTTCTTTGGGTCTGGCTCACTTCATTTAGTATAATTTCTTCCAAGTCCTTCCATTTTTAAAGTAGCTAGCAGGTAAAGGAGAACCCCACTCAGCCTGTGGCAGAGATGATGCTTGGCAGGAGAGAAGGAAGGGCCCACTGTTTCCTGCCCGCCCCCCCCCCTTATCTAGGGCAGGGGCAGAAGGGGGTGGCCAGGTGGATTAGGAGGTGACCTCAGGGAAGGGGGAGGTAACTGCCTCCAGGTCTGCTGGTTACCCAGGTAACTGGGTGGAGACTTAACTAGGTGAGCGGCATTTGCGAGGAGCCCTCTGGGGCAGACCTTACATTAAGCTAGGGAAATGAAAGAACCCACTTTTCTCCCATGTTAGGAATTTCTATCCAAAGAATCCAGACACAAGATGCCTTGATATTTCCTCCAGTACTGTGCCAAAATACCCAAATTAACTGTGCTGATAGGCTCAAAATAATCACAGGGGGAGTTTTCAGAAACAAAATCATCCTTGCTGACTTGTACAAATGATCACTGCAGGAGAATAAGCTTTGTGTTTACTGTGGGGTCTTTTTCTTTTCTTTGTCATTTGTGGGGCTTGAACTCAGGACTGACCTGGGCATTGTCCTTGAGCTCTTTTGCTCAGGGCTAGTGCTCGACCACTTTGAGCCACAACACCACTTCCAGGTTTTGAGTAGCTAGAGATAAGAGTCTCCTGGGGACTTCTGCTTGGTCTGGCTTTGAACCACAATCCCCAGATCTCAGCCTCCTGAGTAGATAGGATTACAGGGGTGAGCATCCAGTACCTGGCTACTGTGGGGTTTTAACAGAGATTTTCATTAAGAAATCCCAGACAGCCAGGCTAGGTGGCTCATGGTTATAATCCTAGCTACTCAAAAGGCTGAGATCTGAGGATTAAGGTTTAAAGCCAGCTCAGGCAGAAAAGTTCATGAGACTCTCATCTTCAATTAACCACCAAAAAGCTGGAAGTGGAGCTGTGGCTCAAGTAGTAGAATACTAGCCTTGAACAAAAAAAAGCTCAGAAACAGCACTGAGGCTCTAAGTTCAAGCCCCAGGACACACACACACACACACACACACACACACACACACACACACACACACACACACACACACAGAAAAGAAGAGAAAAAAGAAATCCCAGAGATAAGGGAATCCCATGAAAGTTTGCCTTGCCTAGCTGTTCCAAAAGCTCATAACCTCCAACTCTCTTCTCCTTCCCAGACATTCCTTTCCTCATCCATCTTACCTTCAGAGTAATCAATCACCAACCAACTTTCTCACTTGGCTCAGAGGCCAGAAACTAAAGATATTTAGATTTCTCTACATCCATCACCTTCCTGTCAGGGAAAAATTCCAACATCATTCTGATTCATTAGTTACAACCATCTACTCCTTCCCTTTTGGTTCATCCTTAACAAACTGGCTATCATTTAGGTGACAAAACAATAAAACCCCCATGTTCAATAGGTTCAGGGACCAAGACAGGCAGATTGACCACAGTTTGCTTGAAACCCTGCTGAAAGGGGATCACTTCATCTAGGGAAAGCTGTTCACAAGTCTATCCCTACATTTCAGTAAATTTAGGCACTATGTCATTTGGCCAAGAGAACGGATTCCTGCTTCTTTTCTAATCTAGAAAATATGCTCATCCTTGTTAGGTTCCTACAAAGCCTTTTCTTCCTTGCCTTCCTCTCTTTCGGCTCTTTCTTTTCATCTGACCTTTGATGTGGGAAGGATTAGGGCTGCTTAAACCCTCAGAACCCCTGCCAGAGTCTGCTAGGGTCTGCCACCAATCTACTCAACAGTTGAGTGTTTGATGATCATAAAAAATAAAGGAAACTAGGGTGGAGAGGGAATAACCTGTGCTGCTGGTGCTTAATAGATTTTACTTTCTTCAACCTTCAATTGAAGTTACAGTCAAACAGGGCACTGGTGGCTCACATCTATAATCCTAGCTACTCAGGAGGCTGAGATTTGGGGATCTCATTTTGAAGCCAGCTGGAGCAGGAAAGACTATGAGACTCTTATCTCCAACTACTTAGAAAAAGTCAGAAGTGGTGCTGTGACTAAAGTGGTAGAGCATTAACCTTGAGCAAAAGAAGCTCAGAGGCAGAACCCAGACCCTGAGTTCAAGCCTCAGGACTGATTTTTTGTTTTTAAAGAGCTATAGTCAAGTCCTCAGTGGCTCATACAATTCTAGCTACTCGAGAGACTGAAATCACAGGATAGAAGCTTGAAGCTAGTCCAGATAGAAAGTTCCCAAGCCCCCTCTCCAACTAATAGGTACAGTGGTGTTTTTCCTATCGTCCTAGATATTGCAGAAAGCATTAATAAAAGGATGGGGTCCAGGCTGAGGCCCAGACAAACTCATGGCCCTGGCTCAAAAATAACCAGAAGAATAAAAGGGCTAGAGGCATGACACAAGTGATTTAGCACCTAACAAGCAGAAGACCGTGTGTTCAAACCCTAGTTTGACTAAAAAGTAAGAATATTTAAGTTACAGTTATTAGGATCTTGTGATATAGTTTAGAGGTAGAACATATGATTAACTTGTAATCTAAATCTTAAAATTAAATACAGGGATGTGATTCCAAACCTGCCACCTTCTTAAACTCAAATTACTTTCCTTACAACCATTTATTCTCTGAGAACTCAGAGTCTCCAGCAACATGTGACAAGTAAGACAGGTTTGTAGCATGGCTATCATTCATATGCAGTGAAATGTGTCTCCAGCTGCCTTTTCCACAAGTAAGAGACATATTTATCAGCCCTTTTCCAGAAAGAAGAACCTTTTGATTTGCAAAGCAGAGAGGCTGGCTCCTGCTGACTTGGGACAGCAGAATCCTGAGTCTCCAGGGGACATTCTAAAGAAAAAAAGCTAACCTTTATTGTCTACCTTAGAGGTCAAAGCTTCAAGAGCAGAGGTCAAGGGAGGGGTGTTTATTTTATACAACAGAAGCAGCAAAAACAGACCCCAGAGGAAAATTTCTAGCATGAAATCACAAATACTCATAATCCTCATTGATATAACAAAAGAATCCTAGGTTGAGGGAAAAGGAAAGGCTGGGACCAGAGCACAACCTTCTAGAAGAGGTTAAAGAGCTCTGAATAGGAATAGAACTCAAAGCCACCTAATCCCACTGATTGGCTCTTGTGACCTCAAGGAGGAGGAAAGTATTTTATAAAGCAGAAGAGATTAGGGTTAGACCTCAACGCTCTTTTTTTTTTTTTTTTCCCAGTCCTGGGGTTTGGACTCAGGGCCTGAGCACTGTCCCTGGCTTCTTTTTGCTCAAGGCTAGCACTCTGCCACTTGAGCCACAGCGCCACTTCTGGCCATTTTCTGTATATGTGGTGCTGGGGAATCAAACCCAGGGCCTCATGTATATGAGGCAGGCACTCTTGCCACTAGGCCACATCCCCAGCCCAACCTCAACGCTCTTGAACAACCTCCATGAGTAGGCCATCTGCCAGGCTGCCCTTCCCAAGGTGAGACATCTGGAAAGGACGTGTGACACACTCCAGGGAAAGGGTTGAGACACTTAGGCCAAGGATCTGGAAGCCTTGAGATGATGCCTGGGAGAGCGGGGACATGGGTGGGGGACACCTGGTAGCCTGTGCCTAAACACTGAGGGGGGAAATGTGTGGTGAAGAAATTGGAAACCGAATTGGGGGGGGGGGGGAAGCTATTTATTTGGAACTTAGAAAACAAACAGGCAAAACAAAAACAAAACTTGCCTTTCCTTGAGGGAGATGCCTATTTTTTATAAAATAGCCTAGCCATCTCTATCTCATAGATAATATATGCTCAAAAGTTCCTTTTGTGCCCCAGTGGCTCACATCTGTAATTCCAGCTACTCAGAAGGCTGAGATCTAAAGACCCCAATTTAAAGCTAGCCGACACAGCAAAGTCCATGAGATTCTTATAAGGGTTGGAGAAAGGAGACCTCACAGCCCAGGCAGGAGAGAGTTTATTTGGGAGAACCAAACTGCCAGCCTGCCCCAGAATTGGGTGTGCAGAGCAGGAACAAATGGTATAGAGAGATTATATAGGGAGGACTAGGAGGAGGAGTAACTGGAGCAGATAAGGAAGTGACCTCAGACAGAGCGTGGGGACTGCCCACTGCCTCCAAGTGTGCCAATTAACTGGGTTACAGGTGCTGGGCGGGAACTTCTAGGGAGGGCCAAATGCCTGAACATATCCTCTGACCATTTACCATTACATTGGCAGAAATTGGCCATCTGAGGGGCTGGGAATATGGCCTAGTGGCAAGAGTGCTTGCCCCGTATACATGAAGCCCTGGGTTCGATTCCCCAGCACCACATATACGGAAAATGGCCACTAGCGGCGCTGTGACTCAAGTGGCTAGCCTTGAGCAAAAAGAAGCCAGGGACAGTGCTCAGGCCCTGAGTCCAAGACCCGGGACTGGCAAAAGAAAAAAAAAAAAAAAGAAATTGGCCATCTGAGAGTAAGGCTTTATGAAGTCCTTGAATAGAAAAGAATGTAGGACACATCCCAGGAGAGTGTCTCAGCTCAGGAAAGACTGATGGAACGCCATTGGAATAAAAAAAAAAATGCAAGGAGGGAGTCGGGTGTGTGTAGAGAAAGAGGCAACAGGTAGAAGGCTTCCCTATCCTCCCAGTCCCTTCAAGGGAGAGTCAACGTTTTGCTCCAGGCATCTGCACGTTGAGAACAGACTGGCCAAGAAGGCATAAGGGATTCCACTGGTATGGTGCCACGTTGAAAGACAGATGGAAGAGGACCTGCAGGTAGGAGCGACTCACCAGATGGAGAGGGGAGATGGTGCGGGGGACGCTTGGCCAGCAGTGGTGGAGGTAAGAGGTCCAACATGCAATCCTTTTGGCAGTTTGGGTTCAAGGAAGGGTGACCAGGAGGTGGATTTGTTAGATATGTGTAAATTATCCAAGAAGCCACATACTGAAGGATGGAATCTTGGAGTGTTTATCAGAGCATTAGCAGTGTGCAGGCAGCCAGCTGTTACAAAGGCCTGCAGCCCACACAGACCCTTAACACAGTCAGGAAACAGGCCAGAGAGGGAGGAAAGAACAAAAACCATACCAGCAACCAATTCAGCCCCAATGGAGAGCTGACTTGGGACTCCATGGTGATGAGACATGAGCACAGGACACAGGACATGAATATGGAGACATGTGGCATGGTGTAATGGCACCTGAGTTGGCCTGACCCTAAATAGGGGTTAGGGGGCAGGGTCACAAGAAGCCCCCAGTCCCAAACACTTGACTGACAGGTTCAGTAACCTATAGGCCATGTGCCCACCCCTGTCTCTAGGGATTCAGGAACATCCATCACCTGGGGATGGAACTTCCCTTCCTCTAGGAATCCAGGCAGACCCATCAAGACATGATTCCAGGTAGTACAACTCACCATGTGGCCAGTGATGGTGCTGGCCAGCTCTGACCTCCACATTACAGATTGACCCTTGGAAAGAGAAGTGGAGGGGTTCCAGCAACTCCTGACATTATCCCTTCCCGGGTTTTGGCACTAGATATAAGGGTTGGAGAAAGGAGACCTCCATGCAGTTCAGACAGAAGGGAGTTTATTAGGAGAAGCAAATGGCAGTCCTGAACCAGATGTGGGTGTGCAGAGAGGGAACTTATGGGGGAGAGAGACTGTATAGGGGAGAGTGAGGAGGAGTGGAGTGGATGAGGAAGTGACCTCAGAGGATGAGCAAGCGATCTCAGAGTCTGGGGAATCTCTCACTCCCTTCAGGTACACCAGTCACCTGGGCTACTGCTAGGGAAGGCCATATGCAGTCCAGCTTGGAGAGAGAACAAAGGAGGAGGAGTCTGCATGCAGTTTTGTATGGAAAGAAAACAAAAGAAGGGGCCATTTTTCCAATTAACCACCAAAAACGTTGGAAATGAAGCTGTGGCTCACATGGTACAACGCCAGCCTTGAGTGAAAAAGATAAAGGACAGTGCTCAGGCCCTGAGTTCAAACTCCAGCACTGGCACACAAAATATATACAGCTAGGCATTAGTGGCTCTTCTCTGTAATCCTAGCTACTCAAGAGGATGAGCTTTGAGGTTTGCAATTCAAAGCCAGCCCAGGCAGGAAAAGTCTGTGAGACTCTTTTTGTTGTTGGTAGTAGTTTCTGGGCTTGAACTCAGGGCCTGGGCACTGTCCCTGAGCTCCTTTTTCTCATGCCTAGCACTCTACCATTTTGAGCCACAGAGCCACTTCCAGTTTTCTGGTGATTAATTGGATGTGAGTCTCTTGGACCTTCACCTGGCTGGTTTTGAAATGAGATCCTCAGATCTCAGCCCCTGAGTAGCTAGAATTATAGACGTGAGCCACCAGTGCCCAGCTCTGTGAGACTCATCTCCAGTTAACCACCAGAAACTAGAAGTGGTGCTGTGGCTCAAAGTGGTCAGGGTTATTCTTGAGTGAAAAGCTCAGGGATAGTGCTCAGGCCCTGAAGTCAAGCTCCATAACTAACACACAAAAAATTAAAAATAAGGAGCTGGGAATATGACTTAGTGGTAGAGTGCTTACCTAGCATGCATGAATCCCTGGGCTCGATTCCTCAGCACCCAACAGAAAAACAGAAAAAACTGGAAGAAGCTGGAAGTATTAGTGCTAACTTTGGGCTAAAAAGAAGCCAGGGACAGTGCTCAGGCCCTGAGTCCAAGCCCCAGGAATGGCAAAAAAATAAATGAAAATTAAAAAATAATAAAAGTAAAATATCCAATCCGGGTGCGGGTGAGTCACACCTATAATCCTAGTTACTCAGCAGAGGTTGAGACCTGAGGATCATTGTTTAAAGCCCGGGGAAGGAAAGTCCCAGAGACTCATTCATCTCCCATTAACCAGTAAAGTGCTAAAAAGCCCAACAAGAGAGCAAGGCTCATAGTTCAAGGCCCAATACTGGCACACACACACACACACACACACACACACACGCACACACACACACACACGCACACGCACACGCGCGCGCGCACACACACACACACACACCCTACACAAAGCAACCAACATCTATTTGCCTGAGGTGGAGTATATAGCTCACCCAAGGGGTGAGAGGCGCTAAACATTACAAGAATGTTCTGAAGCCAGGCTGGCTTTTCTTCCTTTATTTCTATATTCTTTTGTGCTTAAAGAAATCTGAACTTCTTAGGGTAAAGGTAAAATCATGACAGGTTGGGAGAGACAAAAAAGAGGCTTTCTTTTTCAGTACTGAGAAAATAGAACAGCCCTTTCCATTGAGCCTTAATCAGATGTGGAATGGGGGTGGACAATAGGGGAAAAAGTAGAAGAAAGTGGTTTATTGCTTTTCACAAAAAAAGCAATAAAATACTTTGCCCAGAGTTGCATAAGGGTTATAATGCGTATGGTAAGCTACATTTCTCGCATGAGGAGGAAATTGAAGTTTCATTTCCTTGCTTTTGTAGCACCCCTGGAATTGGGCTGATGACACCATCCAGGCGGTCAGCATGAGGCCTGCCTGGCCAAATTTGTTTTGCAAAACAAAGCCAGTCACGGTCAACCTCAGTTGGTCAATTCCATAGATGAAGTTAGAGGCCCCAGGAAAGCCAGGAAGCTGGGATAGCTCTGGCTGGGAAATGATGGGTGAACCCCAGGCCATCTTGGCAGGGAGCTTCTTCATAAGGTCTTCTAGACCCTTGGCACACCTCCTCCCCACACACATACTACTCACCCCTCCAAGAGTTTCCCACTCTCCACAGTGTCCTTCCTGGGGTTGACTAATCTCCAGAGCCTGGGCTGAGGGTATGGATGAATTTCCCTATTGTGTTCTGTAATTCTCAGCCTTGGGTTGAATAGTATGGCAGGGGAGGAAAAAAAAATGGAAAGAAACTGGGTAAAATCAACAACAACAACAAGTTATTTCTCAAATCTTGGGCTCCTAACAGTGAGGATGAAAATACTGTTGAAGTGATACTCAACAACCAGGCATTTTTGTGCTGCTTCTATGGCTAAGATATTGCGCGCACGCACGTGCACTCGCAGGCATGCACGCACACACACGCACACATGAAAACCCCAACAAAGAAAAGGAAAGCCAGGCACAAGTGGCTCACTCCTGTAATTCTAGTTACTGAGGAGGCTGAGATATGAGGATCATGCTTCAAAGCCAGTCCAGGCAGGAGAGCCTATGAGACTAACCACCAGAAAACTGGAAGTAGCACTGTGGCTCAAAGTGGTAGAGCACTAGCCTTGAGCAAAAGAGCTCGGGGGCAGTGCCCAGGCCCAGAGTTCAAGCCCCACAACTGACAAAAAATAAATTTTAAAAAGAAAGATCTGTTGATACCCTTGGAGGATGATCTAATCCCATTTCTAATTCCTTCCCATGCCAAAAGTTGCTGAAACACTGAAGCCACTTTAGAAGATAGCACAATCTAGAGTTCTTCAGGCTTCCCATTTAGCTGAGATAGATTCCAATCCTGCTGTGTTTCTGAAATCTTTATGGGGGGGGGGCGGGACTGGTAGTGTAGCAGTCCTGGCACTTGAACTCAGGGCCTTGGTGCTGTCCCTGAGCTTCTTTTTGCTCAATGCTACCATTCTACCATTTGAACCACAGCTCCACTTCGGGCTTTTTTTTTAGTAGTTTATTGGAGGTAATTGTTTCACAGACTTTTCTGCCCTGGCTAACTTCAAACAGCCAGCTTGAGCCACCAGCAATGGCTTCTGAAATATTTTTATTTATTTTAGTGGTACTGGGGTTTGAACTCCCACTTTTTTGGCAAATGTTCCACTGCAGCCTGTGTTTCCAAATTCTGGTGTATTGGTTAAAAAGAAACAATTTTGTTAATAACATGCAAGGCAAAAAAAAAAAAGACAATAAATTTGTATATGTAAATGAAGCTATCCAAATAATAGAGGTTTCATGTTCCAAAAAGAAAGGTAGTATTTTAGTTTCCTGGTTTGTCTTATACTTTTCCAACAATATTTTCTTGCAATCTCATTGGCTACTGATACAATTTAAAGTTCAGAAAGTCAGAGAAGCAATTTAGTATTATAAAAAAGTGCTTCTAATTTTGCCATAGGCTTTATCACTTTTTAGATTTTTTTGTGTCAGTCTTAGTGCTTGAGTTCAAGGCCTGGGTGCTGTCCCTGAGGTGTTTTTTGCTTAAGGCTAGCACTTGAGCCATAGCTCCACGTCTGGATTTTTGGTGGTTAGTTGGAGATATGAGTTTCAGGGATTTTTCCCCCTGGGTTGGCTTCAAACAGCCTCAGACTTCATCTTCCTGTGTAGCTAGGATTACAAGTGCCCAGGCAGGAAACTTATTTTTGTTTTTTAGTATAATTTTATTGTTATTATTAAGGTGTTGTACAGAGGGGTTACCATTGTTAGCATTTCCCCCTTCTAAGGTCCTCAGGGACCTGAACTCCCTGCCCTAGAGCTATAATGGGCCACTCCCACTCACCATTCAGACCTACCCAGATATACATAAGCTACCACTTGGATAAGGTGCGGAAGCCAGACCCCACGAAGATGCCATGTTGCTCCCTTTCCCCTGAGAGATATGGCCCCACTAATAAGCCTCCTTAGAAACCTTCTTCTCCTGTCTGTGACTATCTCCGCATGGTCCCCTGGGATGGCTGGGACGTATTTTTTTCAACCATTTCATAAGTAGATAATAAGTACATAGCTTTTTGGACAATGTTACCTCCTCCTTTACTTTCCCTCAATTACCTCCTCCTGTCCCTGCTTACAAGTTGCATAGTTTATTTTTCCACACGGTGTCTACTGAGTACAACGCCTGCATTTGTTCATCCTTTCTCCCTCCATTTTTGCACATCCCTTAACCCCCAAATGACAGAATAAAGAACAAACAAAACAAAAGCAACAAACAATACTATGAACAACAATAGCAAAAATTCCATTTCCTGGAATTCATTTTGATAAAAAGCATTCGGAGGGGAGGGTCATGGACCTTGAACTCAGAGTCTAGATGCTGTTTCTGAGCTTTTTCTGCTCAAAGCTACCACTTTGAGCCACAGTGCCACTCCCAGTTTTCTGGTGGTTAATTGGAGTCTCATGGATTTTCCTGGCCAGGCTGACTTTGAACTGTGATTCTCAGATCTCAGCCTCCTGAGTAGCTAGGATTACAAGTGTGAGTCACCAGTACCCAGCTTTTGATAAATAGTATTTTAAATGTTCAGAGGTGTTACACCTTTGGGTTCCTCCCCTAGGATTATCTTCCTCAAGTGTTCTAGGTCCATCCATTTCCCTGCAAATGACATAATCTTATTTTTTTTCTAATGGTTTTTTATATAGGTAGTGACTATTCAATTTAAGTCTCCTTGTCATGTATTGGGACACTGTTTTGGGGGTGGGGGGGCTATTTGCTGTTACTAAGGTTTGAGTTAAAGACTTCAAGCTTGCTCAGTTTGCTTAGCTTGCTCAGCATGCGTGCTCAGCCGGCACTCTATCACTTGAGTACCTCTAGACCAGATTTTTTGCTGATATTTTGGAGCTAGAGTGTTGTGGACTTTTCTGCCCTGCCTGGCTTTGAGCCTTCATCCTCTAAATCTCAGCCTCCTGAATAACTAGGATTACTGCTTTTACTTCCTCCAATCTATGACATGTGTCATAATGTCCAAATCTTTAAAACAGCTATGTGGAGTTCAAGTATATTTCATCCATAAAAATAAAAGGAAGACAATTCATACAAGAGCAGAAAAAAGAAAAAAAAGGATGTATAAATAAAAAATGAATAAATCAGGCTCTGGTGGCTCATGTCTGTAATTCTAGCTACTCTGGAGGCTGATCTGATCATTGTGGTTCAAAGCCAGCTTGGGCAGGAAAATCTGTATGAATTTGAATCTCTAATTAACCACTAGAAAACTGCTGTGGCTCAAGTGATACAGTGCTAGCCTTGAGCAAAAAAAGCTCAGGGACAGTACCCAGGCCATGAACTCAAGCCCCACAATCGGAGGAAAAAACAAAAGAATAAAATTGACTATTGGCACTGATGGCTCATGTCTGCAATCCTAGCTACTCAGGATTAAGGCATAAAGCCAGATTGGACAGGAAAGTCTGTGAGACTCTATCTCCAATTAGCTACCAAAAAAAAAAAAAAAGCAGAAACTGGAGCTATGGTTCAAGTGGTAGAGCACTAACCTTGAGCAAAAAGGCTCAGAGACAGAACACAGGCTCTGAGTTCAAGCCCAGGACCAAAATCAAGAAAAATAAAAATAAAAAGATGTTAGAGCTAGGTAACCACTGAAAATCCCAGAAAGAAGGGCACACAGGGCACCCAGTACTATAGCAAACTAGACAGAGTCAGGCTTCCTACATACAATAGAACATGCAAGTTGGGACCTTCCATTTAGTGACAGAAAGGATCATTACACGATGTTACCAATGAAACAGTACCTTAGTAACCCATCTTTACTTAACTTAGTACATATATTGTGCTTCTCACAGCAGAGATCACAATGGCTTCAAAATTATGTTTCTTAAAATCATCCTTTAAATCAGGTGCCAGTGACTTGCATCTGTAATCAGGAGGCTAAGAACAGAAGAATCACAGTTTAAAACCAGCCCAGGGAAGAAGAGTCTATAAGACTCTTATCTCCAATTAACCACCAGGAAACTGAAAGTGGAGCTGTGGTTCAAAGTGGTCGGACACTAGCCTTGAGCAGAAAAAGCTCAGAGACAGTACCCAGGCCCTGAGTTCAAGTCCCATCACCAACCCCCCAAAAAAATCCTTTAGAGGCATAAAGAAATTAATAATGATCTGCCATTTATGTCTTCAATCTGTATCTCTAAAAGGTGTTGGCAGGCCAAGTTAAACTAGAATTTAGGGTCTTCTTAGGTATCATACTTTATTTTAATTGAGCTCTAAAATGAAAGCTCTGAGCCCTTTAGTTGGTTCCCAGTCAATAGATGAGTAGGAGTTTGGCGTGACTAATTCTTCAGTCCATTTTCTAAATGAAACCTAATAAAGCATGTGCATGTTCCAAAGTTTCAATCTTATTGTAGACTGATTGCTTTGTATTGGTCCTTGTCTAAGCATTTTATGGTACAAGGAGACACTAACCATATAGACATGTTAAAGACTTAGCTGTCTCTCACTGGCAAGGGCCAGAAATACTAGATAAAAGTCCAAAGAAGTTCCCATCCTGGCCCCAATATAAACACTACCAAGAAAGATCTGGATTTTGCAATGCTGATGAGGATGCACTAATTTCCTTTCCTCAAGATGGAGATGCTTTGCTTATAAAATACCCTAACCTCTAACTCATAATTAGATAATGTATGCTCAAAAATAAAGCTGGTAGCTGATGCCTGTAATTCTAGCTACTGAAGAGGCTGCTATCTAAGAATCCCAGTTCAAAGACAGGTCAGGCAGGAAAATAGGTGACACACTCATCTCCAATTAACCACCAAAAAGTGGCGCTGTACCTCAGGTGTTAGAATTCAACTTTTAGTGAAAAAGCTAAGGAACAGTAAGTACGCAGGCCTTGAGTTCAAGCCTCAGTACCAGCACAAAAGAAGTAACCAGCTCCTAACATGAATCAGAACAAGAATTCAGCTCAATAGGGCTGATTCAAAATGAAAAAAAATTTTTTGAATATTGACAGCAATGAATACTCTGAAAGAAAAATTAAAGATTCAGAAAATGTGATTTGAATAAAAGAAATGCAAATCGAAACAACACTGAGATTCCACCTCACCCCAGTAAGAATGGCCATTATCAAGAAAACTAATAACAACAGATGCTGGAGGGGATGTGGCCAAAGGGAACCCTACTACACCGATGGTGGGAATGTAAACTTGTTCAACCACTCTGGAAAGCAGTGTGGAGGTTCCTCAGAAGTCTAAACAAAGAGCTCCCCTATGACCCAGCAGCCACACTTTTGGACATCTACCCAAAAGATTACAAGCAAGGCCACACTAAAGCCACCAGCACAACTATGTTCATTGAAGCACAATTTATCATTGCTAAAATATGGAACCAACCCAGATGCCTATCAGTAGACAAGTGGATCAGGAAAATGTGGTACATATACACAATGGAATTTTATGTCTCTATCAGAAAGAACGACTTTGCTCCATTCATAAGGAAATGGAAGGACTAGGGAAAAATCATCCTAAGTGAAGTGAACCAGACCCAAAGAAACATGGACTCTATGGTTTCCCTCATAGAGAATAATTAGTACATGCTTAAGTTAGTCATAACAGAAGATCACAAGAGCACAATAGCTATGCCCATATGAACACATAAGATGATGCTAAGTGAAATGAACTCCATGTTATGGAAATAAGTGGTATATCATTGTTGTCATTATTTTCAACATGCCATGTGAAACCCTACCCTTCTTTTTTCTTTTTCTTTTTCTCTCATATTCCCTTTCCGTGGTTTTACCCCCACTATCACTGTACCTGATCTTAGTATGGTGGGTACTGTATATACATGTATTAAAACTAGTGAAGGGAAAAGGGATACCAAAACTGAGAGGCAAAGAATAAAAAGACAAACCATTCTAGGGGCTGGGGATATGGCCTAGTGGCAAGAGTGCTTGCCTTGTATACATGAGGCCCTGGGTTCGATTCCCCCCAGTACCACATATACAGAAAATGGCCAGAAGTGGCGCTGTGGCTCAAGTGGCAGAGTGCTAGCCTTGAGCAAAAAGAAGCCAGGGACAGTGCTCAGGCCCTGAGTCCAAGGCCCAGGACTGGCAAAAAAAAAAAAAAAAAAAAGACAAACCATTCTAAAAGCAATACTTACAAAACCATTTGGTGTAAACCAACTATACAACTCATCTGGGGGGAGAGGGAAATGGGGAGGGAGGAACGGGGGAAAATGAGGGAGGAGGTAACAAGTTGAACGAGAAATGTACTCACTCACTGCCTTATATATGAAACTGTAAGCTCTCTGTACTTCACTTTGACAATAAAGAAAAAAAAGAAAGATGTGGTTTGAATTGACATGGCATTTTTCATTTTTTTGTCCAATTCATTGGCATAAATTTGCTTATAATATCTACTAGTTGTCCTTCTAATGTTTGTAAGGGAAGTTGTAGAGATTTGATCCTTGTTGGGTTGAATAAGCACAGCTGGTTTGAGAATGAAAACGAGGTAGGGACTTGGGAGCCTGCTTTGATAGGCCACAGATAGCCATAGCTGTTTGAAAGAATACTCTCTCACCATAGCCATCAATGCAGATGAGGCACATTAAAAAAAAAAAAAGAAATGGAATTTTTTTATGGTTTTATTGATAGGGCTGTTGGTCTGCTAGCTGCTTTCTCCTCCCATTCTGAGCTCCACTCCCTCCTGGCAATCCTGGAGCAGCTGAAGCCTGAGGAAGGGACTCCCTCCGGAGCTGAGGGCGTGGCACTGGGCAGTGCTGGCAGGGGGGCGGCTATACAAAACAATTTGGTCTGGGAACAAAAGGCATCCATCACAGCAGTGCAGTCCACCTTTGATTTGAATGAGAACTTTCCTGGGTCAGAATCAGGAGAGGAAGAAAGTCTTCTTATTTAGTTATCTCCCTTTGCTATGGAATAATAGTCTAATTAAATCAGTAAGAAAGCTAATACACAGTGGCTCCACAAAGACCTCTTTCTTCAGTCATTTGATGAGGAGGAGAAAGCTCTCTCATTTACAGTGTCTATCTGTAACTCTACCTTTACAAGTAAACTGTTAAAGGCTATCATAGGTCTACAAGTTTCTGCTTCAATTACCTTTTGGAATGGGATGACAGATCCTAAATGAAAGGTGCAAAGTTAGTATATAGAATATTACTGAGAGAACTAAAAAAATAAAGAACCCAAGAAAATTCACAAAAATAGCAAACAGAGAAGAGTCATCTCTGAATTAAGAAACAACACAATCTAAATCGTTTGTATAAAGAGTTAGTTGTTTATAATGCTCTTCAAACATTAGCTCACTCTTTAAAAGTTCTCCAAATAGAAAATGAGGGTGGATTGCCTAGGTTAGACGTTATTATATTTCTTGGCCAAGTTTAAAATACATTTTGTTTACTGCCAATACTGGGGTTTGACTCAGGATTTCATACTTGCTTAGCTTTTTCCACTCAGAGCTAGCATTCTACCATACCTCCATTTCTGGTTTTTGCTGGATAATTGGAGATAAGAATCTCACAGAAGCCAAGCGCCAGTGGCTCACACCTATAGTCCTAGCTACTCAGAAGACTGAGATCTAAGGATTGTGGTTTGAAGCCAGCCTGGGCAGGAAAGTCTGTAAGACTCTTTATCTCCAACTCACCACCAGAAAACCAGAAGTGGCATTGTGGCTCAGAGTGGCAGAGCACTACTAGCCTTGAGCCAAAAAGCTCAGGGATAACACCCAGGCTCTGAATTCAAGCCCTGTGACAGAAAAAAAAAAAAAAAAGTCTCACTGACTTTCTGTCTGGGCTGACTTGTTGTTGTTGTTTGTTTTCCAGTTCTGGGGCTTGAACTCAGGCCTGGGCACTGCCCCTGAGCTCCTTTTGCTCAAGGCTAGCTCTCTACCACTTGAGCTACGGCACCACTTCTGGCCTTTTCTGTTTATGTGGTACTAAGGAATTGAACCCAGGGCTTCATGCATGCTAGGCAAGCACTCTACCGCTCAGCCACATTCCCAATCCCTCTGGGCTGACTTTGAACTGTGATCCTCAGATCTCAACATCCTGAGTAGCTAGAATTATAGGTATGAGCCACTAGCACTCAGTTCAAAATACATTTTAAGTTAGTTTGCTTTTCCTGTTTCTTCCCCCTTCATTAAAAAAAAGGATAAGTTTGGTATTCAAACCTACTAAGAAAATATTTATAGTAATTAATTAGAACCATTCCCTGGCTCTTACCATGTAATTGCTGAGGAATGGAACCCAGGGCTTCACACATGCTAGACACACTCTATCACTAAGCCACATTCCCAGCACCCCTTTTCTTTCTTTTTGAGTTTATGAGATGCAGCTTCACTATGTAGCCTAGGCTGGTCTAGAATTAAGAATCCTCTCATGAACTGAAGTTACATGTGCCACATGAGTGTACTGCCATGCCTAGCTTGTGTGTGTGTGTGTGTGGTGTGTGTGTGTGTGTGTGTGTGTGTGCTGTGTTGGTACTAGGAGCAGTTGATGTTCCTAATCCTTTTCAGTTCAAAGCTGACACTTGAAATGAAAAAGCTTGAGCCACAGTTCCATTCTCCCTTTTTGGTGGTTAGCTGGAGCTAAGAGTCTCATAGACTCTCCTGTTGAAGCTGGCTTCAAACTGCCACCCTGAGATCTCAAACTTATGAGTAGCTAGGATTATAAGTATGAGCCATCAGGGCCCTACATAACAATACCTTTTAATTAGGCTGTCCGAACAACGCATTAATTATGCATCTAAATATGGGATAATGTGCTTCAGAAAATGCGTAAACTAGGGCTGGGAATGTGGCTTAGTGCTTGCCTAGCATGCATGAAGCCTTGGGTTCGATTCCTCAGTTCCCCATAAACAGAAAAGGCCAGAAGTAGTGCTGTGGCTCAAGCAGAAGAGTGCTAGCCTTGAGCAAAAGAAGTTCAGGGACAGTGCTCAAACCCTGAGTTCAAGCCCCAGGACTGGTCGACACAAATAAACAAACAAGGAAATGCACAATCTAGAGCTGGGTGTTGGTAGTTAATGTCAGTGATCCTAGCTACCCAGAGGAGGCTGAGATCTGAAGATCCTGGTTCAAGCCAAGTGGGGAAGAAAAGTATGAGAAACTCCATTTCCAATTAGCCAGCCCAAAAGCTGGAAATGGAGGCATGGTTCAAGTGGAATAGTACCAGGCATGAGCAAGAATGCTGAGAGTAAGAAGCTCTGAATTCAAGCCCCAGAAGTGGCGCTGTGGCTCAAGTGGCAGAGTGCTAGCCTTGAGCAAAAGGAAGCCAGGGACAGTGCTCAGGCCCTGAGTCCAAGGCCCAGGATTGGCAAAAAAAAAAAAAGAAAAAGAAAACAAGAAAGAGGAGGGGGAGGAAGAGGAGGAAGAAGAGGAAAAGGAAGAAGAGGAGGAGGAAGAAGAAGAGGAGGAGGAAGAGGAAGAGAAGAAGAAGAAGAAGAAGAAGGAGGAGGAGGAGGAGGAGGAGGAGGAGGAGGAGGAGGAGGAGGAGGAGGAGGAGGAGGAGGAGGAGGAGGAGGAGGAGGAGGAGGAGGAGGAGGAGGAGGAGGAGGAGGAGGAGGAGGAGGAGGAGGAGGAGGAGGAGGAGGAGGAGGAGGAGGAGGAGGAGGAGGAGGAGGAGGAGGAGGAGGAGGAGGAGGAGGAGGAGGAGGAGGAGGAGGAGGAGGAGGAGGAGGAGGAGGAGGAGGAGGAGGAGGAGGAGGAGGAGGAGGAGGAGGAGGAGGAGGAGGAGGAGGAGGAGGAGGAGGAGGAGGAGGAGGAGGAGGAGGAGGAGGAGAAGAAGAAGAGAAGAAGAAGAAGAAGAAGAAGAAGAAGAAGAAGAAGAAGAAGAAGAAGAAGCAGAAGCAGAAGCAGCAGCTTATAAGTAAACTTTCATGTCTTCTCAAACTTAAAAACAATCTCTCCTGGCACTAGTTACTCATGCCTGTAATCCTAGCTACTTAGGAGGTTGCTGAGGATTGTGGTTCAAAGCCAGCCTGGGCAGGAAAGTCTGTGAGACCCTTACCTCCAATTAACCACCAGAAAACCAGACATGGCACTGTGGCTCAAGTGGGAGTGCACTAGCCTTGAGCTGAATTGCTCAGGAACAGTGCTCATGTCCAGGGTTCAAGCCCCACAACCAAAAGAATGAATGAATGAATGAATGACAGAACTGAAGGCATGACTCAAGTAGTAGAGCATATGCCATGAGGTGAAAAAGCCAAACTTGAGGATCTGAGTGCAAGCCCCAGTACTGCCCCCTCCCTGAAAAAAATCCATCAATATCTTACATAAATCTTCTTTTAAAAAAAATTTTTTTTTTGCCAGTCCTGGGCCTTGAACTCAGGGTCTGAGCACTGTCCCTGGCTTCCTTTTGCTCAAGGCTAGCACTCTACCACTTGAGCCACAGTGCCACTTCTGGCTGTTTTATATATATGTGGTGGTGGGGAATCGAACCCAGAGCTTCATGTGTATGAGGCAATCTCTTTTGCCACTAGACCATATTCCCAGCCCCATAAATCTTCTATTACTCATGGTTATCACCACTCAAATCATATCCTAGTCCTGTATGTACCTTAAATAGTTATATGCTGTATATTCTTAAACATTTATTTTTAAGACATTATTTATTTCACATGTAGTTGCTTAAGCCCAAGGCATGAGATGACTTTACTAAGTAGCTGCAGAGGCTTTTGCAGGGTGGTGGCTCATGAGCTACTCCTGGTGGACTTCAAGGTTCTTCTGTGTTTAGATAGTGGCAAAGCTTAGGTTTGTTGGGATTATTCTTCAGCAGCCAATCAGCTAGCCATATCTGTGGGTGAGAAAAGCCTCTGAAGTTAATAAACATTTACTTGAGACTCCTCTGAAGAACTGGGCAGGTACCTGTGTTTTGGTACTATTGGCAATCCTTTTCACCCCAGCATGCCGGTCCCCAATTCACACCATGGAGACAACATCCAGAAAGGGAAGGAATATAAGCACTCCTAGAAGTTCTTTTGACTCTCACATTTATATTGATGCAATTGGGGTTTCCAAGGGAGTACCAAATGAGTTTAAAGCCAGAAATCAAATGACAATAGTATTCCAATTTCGGTGGTCCACCATCAATATAAATGTTGATTGGATTATTTTCACTATAATCAGCGAAGGTTTATCAGCTATACCAGAAACACAACCAAGGAAACAGCTAAACAACTGGACACTACCAGCCACATAGCCTGAAAAACAAAACAGGATAGCATTAGTCCTGATACTGGTCAAAAAAGGGAAAGTCTGTGTAATAACTGGGAGTACAATGTTGTACATTGATACCTAATATCATCATCCTGGGTGGTGATGGAACCGTAAGTCAGGCATTGCAAAGACTTCCCACATTGGCTAATGGTTAGCCAAAAATTCAGGGATACATGAACCCCTTCACCTACCTTAAAGAAGAGTGGTTCAGAAGGTGGAAGGGAGTTATGACATCTATCTTGACATCTTTTGTGGCGTAGTAGACTGCCTCAGTACTAGACTAATAGAACAGTTACCCTTACCCTGTAGCAGTGATATATGCATTCCTCCTGATACCTCTGAGCATCTGAGCCATATACTCCTCACAAAACACCAGGAAAAGAATGAGAATGCAAGCTGGGTGCTGGTGGCAGGAGGCAGAGATCTGAGGATCGCTGTTCAAAGCCAGCCCAGGCAGGAAAGTCCATGAGATTCCTATTTCCAGTTAATCTCCAGAAAACTGGAAATGGAGCTGTAGCTCAAAGTGGTAGAGTGCTAGACTTGAGCAATAAAGCTCAAGGACAGCACCCAGGCCCTGAGTTCAGGCCCCACAACTGACAAAAAAGAAAAAAGCAAAAAGAAAGAATGAGAATGTATAAAGAGGGGAATTGTGAGCAATCTTTTCTATCAAACCAAGTGTCTCCATCTTGTAACAAGTCACCATTCTGTGCTTATATTTTCTGGTATTAATGTTTCCTAGAATTTGTTTCTTGACTTCAAACTATAACTACCAATTGTGTTGTTCTCCATTAGTCAGCCATGTAAAAGGTATGTTACCAACAGAGTTAAAGAATAAACCCCCCCACCCCCATAAACCAGTGGCTCAGGCCTGTAACCCTAGCTACTCAGGAGGTTGAGATCTGAGGATCATGGTGCAAAGCCAGCCCAAGCAGGAAAGTCTATGAGACTTATCTCCAATTAACCACCAAAAAGCCAGAAGTGGAGCTGTGGCTCAGGAGGTAGAGCACTAGCTTTAGTATAAAACTCAGGGCCAGAACCCAGGTCCTGAGTTCAAGCCTCTAGCAGGACACACACACACACACACACACACACACACACACACACACACACACACACACAAAGGCGGTCAAGTATATGTAGAAATAGTAAAAAATAATGTTGTAAGTAGCTATTTATTGTGGTATGGTTTTTAAAATCTTAACATTAAGGGACTGGGCTTGTGGCCAGTGGTAGAACAATTGCTTAGTATACTCAAAGCTGCTAGTTTGAACCCCATATGTATGTATGTATGTATGTATCTATATGTATATTGTTTATATGTATGTATATATTTATGTGTGTATGCATGTCTATACATGTGTGTACTATATATATACTGCATATAGTATATATACATATATTTACATAAATAGATATAAAGGTTTTACATATGAAAACTGTAAGGCAATAGTTTTTTTTGCTAGTCTTGGGCCTTGAACTCAGGGCCTAGGCATTGTCACTGAGCTTCTTTTTGCTCAAGGCTAGCACTCTACCACTTGAGCCATAGCACACTTCTGGCTTTTTGGTGTATGTGGTACTGAGGAATCGAACCCAGGGCTTCATGCATGCTAGGCAAACACTCTACTACTAAGCCATATTCCCAGCCCAAGCAATATTCTTCAATGTGCATCAAAGGAATACTCACAAAAGGGTCTTCTGGTTTTTGTTTGCAAAGTTCTGTGAGTCCTTCAAGAAGAACTGGTGTTACATATAAATTTAAATAGTCCTTAGCAACTTGTCCAATTGGAATGGGCTCAATAATCACTGAAATTATAAACATATTCTCCTTAAAACAAAAAAGTGATTAAATATACAACACTAAAAATGTTAAACTACACAAATCTTAAAGAGTCTCTCTCTTCTTCTTCTTTTTTTTTTTTTTTTGGTTTGGAGTTTTTTGGTGCCAGTCCTGGGGTGGAACTCAGTACGTGGGAGCTGTCCTGAGCTTTTGTACTCAAGGTGAATGTTCTACCACTTGAGCCACAGCTCCATTTCTGGTTTTTTGGTAGTTAATTCAAGATACCTACGAGTCCCTCAGGTTTATGTGCTGGTGATGGCTTTAAACTGTGATCCTCAGATCTCTGCTTCTTTAGTAGACTTAACAGGTATGAGCTACTAGTACACAGCTAAAAAGAGTCTGAAATACCATGAGAAACATTATGTTTTTATACATTAAAAAAAAAAACAAACTCTTGGGGCTGGGAATATGGCCTAGTGGTAAAAGCACTTGCCTCGTATACATGAAGCCCTGGGTTCGATTCCCCAGCACCACATATACAGAAAAAGCCAGAAGTGGCGCTGTGGCTCAAGTGGTAGAGTGCTAGCCTTGAGCAAAAAGAAGCCAGGGACAGTGCTCAGGCCCTGAGTCCAAGCCCCAGGACTGGCAAAAAAAAATTTAAATTAAAATAAAGTGTATGTGAATTATAAAAAAAGAAATCTTAAAAAAAAACCCAAAAAACAAACTCTTATTAAGTTCGAGTACTAGTGGCACACACCTGTAATCCTAGCTACTCAGGAGGCCAGGCTGGGCAGGAAAGTCAGCAAGACTCCAATTAACCACTAAAAAGCTGGAAATGGAGCTATGCCTCAGGTGGTAGAGAGCTAGTCTTGAGCACAAAAGTTCAGGAGCGGTGCCTAGGCCCTAAGTTCAAGCCCCAGGACTGGCATGCATACACACACACACACACACATACACACACACACACACACACACACAATCTCATATTGAGATATTAGTTACACATAATAAAATTCATATATTTTAGTTAGGCACCAGTGACTCACACAGAGGCAGAGTCCTGGAGGGTCTCAGAAGCTTGCCTGGACACAAAAGTCCATGAGTCTCCAAAACAACCAGCAAAAAGCCAGGCTGGAGGTGTGGCTCAAATGACAGAGGGCCAGCTGAGCAAGCACAAGCCCCTGCCTGGGTTCACAAAAAAAGAAAAATTAGAACATAGAAGAACAACTTTAAACATACCTAACCCTTCCCCCCCCCCAAAAAAAAAGGGGGGCTGGGCACATGTCTGTAATCCTAGCTACTTAGTAGGAAGAGATCTGAGGAGCACAGTTTGAAGTCAGCCCAGGCAGGAAAGTCCCCGTGAGACTTTTATCTCCAATTAACTACTCAAAAACTGGAAGTGGTGCTGTGGCTCAAAGTGGTAGAGTGCTAACCTTGAGCCAAGAAGCTCAGGGACAGTGCTTAGATCTTGAGTTCAAAGCCAGGACTGGCACACACACAAAAAAAAAGTTAAATAACTAGGAGATACAGTTAAGAAATTAGTTGTCTGTAACTCACCTTCAGGAAACATGAAACGAATTTCTCTTTCGGCAGCAGCAAAGTCACTACTCCCATGAAGTGCATTCCTTAGGTCATCTGTGCCATAAATTGCCCTTAAGCTAAAAGCAAATTACAGATAGCATTTATCTATTCTAGTATCCTTTCCTTATTTCATATGAAAGTATTCTACTTAAAATTTTATAAAAATATTACCACATTTTGGGACTGGGAATATGGCCTAGTGGTAGATAAAGTGTTTGCCTCATATACATGAAGCCCTGGGTTCAATTCCCCAGCACCACATATAGAAAAGGCCAGAAGTGGCACTGTGGCTCAAGTGGCAGAGTGCTAGCCTTGAGCAAAAAGAAGTCAGGGACAGTGCTCAGGCACTGAGTCCAAGCCCCAGAACTGGCAAAAAAAAAAAAAAAAAATTAGCACATTTCAGGCTTTTTTATTAGCATACATTAGTTGTATGAGATGTTTCACTGTGATATTTCCACATGTATACAGTGTGTATGTCAATCTCACCCTCGCTATCATCACTCAGTCCCTCTTTCCTAAAACAATTTCAACGTTTATTCTATTTTTTTTGTTTTGTTTTTAATATATATATATATATATATATATATATATATATATATATATATATATATCCCAGAGCCTTATGTATACAAGGCAAGCACTTCTTGCCACTAGGCCATATTCCCAGCCCTGGTGGTGACTTTTGGATTCATAGTTTCATGCTTACTAGGCAAGTGCTCTACTACTTGAGCCACGCCCCTTTCTGCTCTATTTACTTTCGAGATAGGGTCTATGCTTTCTTTGTAGCTTCAGTGTAGCTTCCAGTGTCTTGTGTTGAGATTGAGGTCTCATGAACATTTTGCTTCCCACTTTGAACAGTTTGCCACTGATCTCAGCCCCCTATAGCATAGACAACAGGCATGCCATGATACCTAACTATTGGTTGAGATGGGGTCTCTTGAACTTTTTTGCACAGGCTGTCCTCAAGTTGTGATCCTTCTGAGGAGCTAAGATTATACATGTGGGCCACCCAGAAAGCACCAACGTGTGTGTGTGTGTGTGTGTGTGTGTGTGTGTGTGTGTGTAAGTAATGAGACTTAAACTTTGCCTCATGGTCTTGCTCAGCTCTTTTTGTTCAAAGCTCTACTGGCTTTTTGCTTGCTAACTGGAGATGAAGCTCTGTACCAGGATTCTTGAGTTCAGCTAAGGTTACAGGTATAAGCCACTGGTACCTGGCGTACCAATACTCTTTTTTTTTTGCCTGTCCTGGGGCTTGAACCCAGGGTCTGAGCACTGTCCTTGGCTTCTTTTTGCTCAAGGCTAGCATTCTACCACTTGAGCCACAGCGCCACTTCTGGCCATTTTCTATATATGTGGTACTCAGGAATTGAAGCCAGGGCTTCATGTATGCAAGGTAAGTACTCTACCTGTAGGCCATATTTCCAGCCTAGTTCTGGCTTTTTCTACACACGCAGTGCTGAGGAATCGAACCCAGGGCTTCATGTATACGAGGCAAGTACTCTACCACTAGGCCATATTCCCAGCCCCCCAATATTCTTTTGAAATACCATCACAGCCAAGTTTGAGGCCAGCCTTGACAACATAGTAGGATTTTGTCTCAAAAAAAAAAAATCCAAAGTTTCCCATGAAAAATTCTACTTTGTGAAAAAAGAAAAAATCTATTTTGTGGTGATTTAATTAAAGAACTAGACAGTAGTAAGCATAATCAATCACAAATCAGATGTAAGTGTTAAGATGGATATTGGGATAGTTAAAATGCAAAAGAGGGCTGGGGAGATAGCCTAGTGGCAAGAGTGCCTGCCTCAGATACACGAGGCCCTAGGTTCGATTCCCCAGCACCACATATACAGAAAAACGGCCAGAAGCGGCGCTGTGGCTCAAGTGGCGGAGTGCTAGCCTTGAGCGGGAAGAAGCCAGGGACAGTGCTCAGGCCCTGAGTCCAAGGCCCAGGACTGGCCAAAAAAAAAAAAAATGCAAAAGAAAAGCTTGTTTAGGAAAAAACCCAAATTAAAAAAAACAACAAACTTTTGGTGCAATGAAATTAGGTTTCCTTGTGTGTTTTTCCTTTTCACAGACAGTTTCAATCTTTCCACCCCCCAAAAATTACCTGTCTGGATGTGACTCTTTAGCTATCAAACTGTTACTTGGTCCCAAAAGTTCTTTCCAGTAAGAGATGGCATTGTGTCTTGCTAGTATCATAGCAACAAGTGGTCCAGAACTCATGTAAGCTGTTAAGTTTGGGAAAAACATTTTCCCATACTGTTCCACATAAAAGTTACTACAGTGCTCAGGGCTGAGATGTAGTTTTCTTCTCTATAAAACAAACAACGACAAAGTCAACAAAAGCACTTCAAGTGACAGTTCAACAAAACCCCATGAAGTGTGTGTGTGTGTGTGTGTGTGTGTGTGTGTGTGTGTGTGTGTGTATGTGCCAGTACTGAGGGCCTGGGGACTGTGCCTTAAGAGTCTCAGTGACTTTTCTGCCCCAGCTAGTTTTGAACCATGAAGCTCAGACCTCAGCTTCCTATATAACTAGTTTTACAAGTAGTAGCAACCTGCACCCATGCCATGAAATCATTAGTAACTTGAAATTACCACCAATCTGATTACAAATTTATCTTTGTATTATGAAGATAAGCCCATGCTAAAATACGATAATAATAGGAATTATTTAACCTACTTAAGAAAATGATTCATTTGGCATCCCCTCTCATCATATGGTTTGTTCATGAAAAATCTATCACATTTTCTTTTTTCATTGTTGTTGGTTGTAGAGTTTGAACTCAGGGCCTGGATGCTGTCCCTGAGTTTTCTGCTCAAAGCTAGCAATTTACCACTCTGAGCCACAGATCCACTTCTGGTTTTCTGATAGTTATTTGGAGATAAGACTCTTACAAACTTGCCTGCCCAGGCTGGCTTCAAACCCCAATCCTCAGATCTCAGTCTCCTGAGTAGCTAGGTTTATAGATATGAGTCAACAGTGCCCGGCTTCACATCTCTCTCTCTCTCTCTTTTTAATTTTAATTTTATTTTGTTGTAAAGATGAGATACAGAGTGGTTACAGTAGTAGTGGTTACATAAGTAAGGTAATGAGAAATGAGTACATTCATTGTTGAATACTGTTACCTCCTCCCTTTTCTCCCACTTCCCGCCCCTCCTCACCACATCTTCTCTTTAAAGTGATCTTCTAATTATCAAGACTTTCTTAGTTTGTATTTCATATATATATATATATATATATATGTTAAAGAAGTCAGGCTATACCTTAGCATCTTCCAATTTCATCTTTCCCTGTCAATATGTGTTATTTTCTTTTCTCCTTTTTTTTTTTTTTTTTTTTTTTTTTTTGGCCAGTCCTGGGCCTTGGACTCAGGGCCTGAGCACTGTCCCTGGCTTCTTTTTGCTCAAGGCTAGCACTCTACCACTTGAGCCACAGTGCCACTTCTGGCTGTTTTCTGTATATGTGGTGCTGGGGAATTGAACCCAGGGCTTTATGTATATGAGGCAAGCACTCTTGCCACTAGGCCATATTCCCAGCCCAATGTGTTATTTTCTTATTGTGAAAATGTCCTACATTATTTTGGGATGGATGGTGCTTAGAAATAACATGCACTACATAGACATACTAAGGCAGTTTTTTACTTGCGAATGTATTTCTTTGTTATGGTTCTGTCATAAATGTGTTGTTCCACTGTAGCCCTTAGTGAAATTAAATTGTGGTATGTTTCTCTATTTAAAAGAATATGTAGGGCTGGGAATATGGCCTAGTGGCAAGAGCGCTTGCCTCCTACACATGAAGCTCTGGGTTCGATTCCCCAGCACCACATATATGGAAAATGGCCAGCAGGGGCGCTGTGGCTCAGGTGGCAGAGTGCTAGTCTTGAGCGGGAAGAAGCCAGGAACAGTGCTCACCCAGGACTGGCAAAAAAAAAAAAAGAATATGTAGCTGGGCACCGGTGGCTCATGCCTCTAATCCTACCTACTCAGGAGGCTGAGATCTGAGGATCACAGTTCAAAGCCAGCTGGGGCAAGAAAGTCCATGAGACTCTTATCTCCAATTAACCACCAGAAAACCGGAAGTGATGCTGTGGCTTAAGTGGTAGAGCTCTAGCCTTGAGCTGAAGAGCTCAAGGGCAGCATCCAGGCCTGGAGTTCAAGCGAAAAATAAAAAATAAAATAAAATAAAATAAAATGTAACATTTTGTGCAAATTGTTATTCCTTCAAAAATAACCTATAAAAATGAAGCATTAAACGTTTAAAAAGCATGGCAGCCGTGTGATTGTTCATCCAATATCAAAGTGTCATTTCTGAAAGTTGCTGTTTTGGGGCTGGGGATATAGCCTAGTGGCAAGAGTGCCTGCCTCGGATACACGAGGCCCTAGGTTCGATTCCCCAGCACCACATATACAGAAAACGGCCAGAAGCGGCGCTGTGGCTCAAGTGGCAGAGTGCTAGCCTTGAGCGGGAAGAAGCCAGGGACAGTGCTCAGGCCCTGAGTCCAAGGCCCAGGACTGGCTAAATAAATAAATAAATAATAATAAAAAGAAAAGACTAATTAAGTGGAAAGACTCAGCACTAGCTGAGCAAGCAAGCCAAACAAGGATGAGGCACACAGTTCAAACCCCAGTATTGAAAAAAATGTTTTTAATAGAAAGGTTTTGTTTATTTTGTTTTTGTTGCCAATCCTGGGGCATGGACTCAGGGCCTGAGCACTGTTCCTGGCTTTTTGCTCAAGGCTAGCACTCTACCACCTGAGCCACAGTGCCACTTCCAGCCTTTTCTATATATGTGGTGCTGAGGAATCGAACCCAGGGCTT